>NC_058088.1:6200246-6541496 GCF_014858855.1 Bufo gargarizans
CTGCTGCCGCCACCTCCATATTCTGTCACTGTGCCACTCTGTGGCCTCCTGATGCTGCTGCCAACTTCACACTGTCATTGTGCCACTCTGGGGCCTCCTCCTGATGCTGCTGCCACCTCCAGACATTGTCATTGGGCCACTCTGTGGTCTCCTCATGCTGCTTACACCTCATCACTATGTCATAGGGCTACTCTGTGGACTTTTCATGCTGTTCCCACCCTCCACACTTCATGACTGGGCCACTATTTTGCCTTTTGACCCTTCTTCTGATCTCTCAGAAAGAAGGAAAAATTAGATGCACAATGGATCCTGTCTATGTAACAGCTGTAAGGCCTGCATGACAAGGTCCCTATTTTGCATCAGAATTGGCTTATAGTTTGGTAGCCAAAAGCAGGAGTGGGTACAAAACACAGAAGACATGCAAATATTCCATTCACATGTCATCTCTGTTTTGGATCCACTCCTGTTTTTTTTTTTTTTTTGCTTCAGCAATACTGATGGATTACTGACCAAATGCTGACTGAGTGAAGTCAGATGCTCCACAGACAGGATCTGTTTTTTTGGGGTTATTGTTCTAATGGAACAGAGGAAGGGTAAAATAATCAGTGACGTCAACACAAACTTACTCCTGACACCCTCTCCACTCAGGGGGATCCTCTACTTGTATAAGCGTTTAATAGAACAGGTTCTGTAGACATCTATGTGGAATCATCTGACGGTGTAAAAGGAGTGCACTTCTTCTTGGTGCTAACATCGACCTGTAAGGCTGAGTTCATACTTGAATTATTTGGTCAGTTTTCGCCCTGTGACTAACCAGATAAGTTAAGTGTGCAGTGATTCTAATGCGGACGGATCACAAACCCATTCAAGTTGAAGGGGTCTCGATCTGTCCTGGCCGCCGCACGGACATTGACTGTGCATTGCGGACCACAAATTATGCTCCCCAATGCACGTAACGGATGCACAACGTTCGTGTGCAAGAGGCCTTAGGAGATAACTATTTGCATATTGTTCTCCCATGGACCATTGCAATAAGTCTCCATGCCATGGAGTATTTCCAGTAAGTCTCCAGAAACTGCTGGTCTCTTTAAGGAGATTCAGAACTTGGCCTAAGCTAGGTGGCCATTTAAAACACATAAATCCACATGATCCTTCACACAACTCTGTAGTATACCACGCAGAAGATGCAGGTTTGATGAAGAAAGCATTCCTTGAAGGTATTGTAAGTGTGAATAAATCCAAATATGCCGTAGAGTTATCTTTTCAACGAGCAACAGGCGGTTTGGTGGGAATTACAGGAGGTCTACTAATGTACATCTGCACAAATGAGCTACCTCTGTGATTTTCGAGAAATTTGCACTTAGAAACCTGTTTGCCCCCACTAATGTTTTTAGCCTGGAGGGGTATACACCAAGCGGCTTGTTCGCTTAGAGGAATCCCACAGATAGCATGCAGTAATCTTGCCTTGTTCTCCCCTCAGGCCTGCTTTTAAATGCTTGTCATGTCTTGCTTGTTCTCTCCCTCCCCTCTAGTTTTCCTCTCGGTCTCGATCTCTTCTCTCCCTCTCGTCTACATTCGTTCTCTCCTCCTTTAGGTACGTTTCTCATTTTCATATTCTTCTGGGTCTTTTTTTTCCACCTCGCTGCTGACTTTTCTTACTTCTGCGTCTTTCCCCACCCTCCACCAGTTGTATCTCCCAGATCTACTTGCTAGTCGTATTCACGAGGCTGCTCAACTGTGTCCAGTTGTTTTGTTCACTTATCGAGAATTTGTATTAATGCATTAAAAGACACAAGGATGACATAGCAGCTTATGCGTGGTTAATGCAATGTCAGGGGACTATAGGAGCTAACAAAGATGGGATCGCTAACACAGAAGATATCACTTTCTGAAATGTACTAAAAAGGTACATTTACGAAAAGCAGAAGTCAACGACTAGCCATATCAAGTAGGACAACGTACATTTAACATGAGTCTGGCTGTCCACATGAATCCCTCAGGGAGGACCTGACCAGACAGCACTGAGTAAGGATCAATAACAGATTTCTAGACAGCTATGACTACATACTCTGTATTTATTGATATTCTAATGTGGGGAAAAATCATTTCCTAAAAGATGTTGTCCTGGAATATTTATGGCATGTTGCTAGAATGTGCCATAAATGTTAAATAGGTACAGGTCTCACATCTGGGACCAGCTCCTACCTTTAGAATCAGATCCTGAAGTGGACAAAGAGTACACCGTGTAGCGTCCTCTCTATTCATTGCCATTGGACATCTAAAAACAGTGAAGCGAGCATGCTCAGCTACAGTATTTTTGGAAGTCCCTTAGCAGTGAATGGAAACCAAGCAGCACAAGTTCAGTCACCCCTTCATTTACCACTAATGAGACTTCCGAAAATAGCCAAGACAGTAGGACTTGGACTTATAGCTCACCAAAAATGGTGTACTCAGTAACTAGAAATAACTGGGCCCCACAGGCCCCCCCCCCCCCCCTCCTCAGCAACTTCTTTGCAACCCCCACTTATTGTAGGTAGTCATGGTCACTTTCTCAGGCCAGGCCCAGCAGCTGCTTCATCTTTTTCCTACACGTATATACTGTATGTCATGTCACTGTATATTATGTCATTGTATAATACTGTTCAGGGGGCCCGAAAGTAAAATCTTTTAGTCTTCCTCCTGGGTGTACTGTTTTGTTTATCCAAACAGGAATTTAAAAAAATATATATTTACCCCAATCTAAACACCGTACTAATGACCATTACTGGCTGCCTGCTATGGATGCATTATTTTACCTTTAAAGGCTATGGACACCTTCAGGACTTTTTTATTATCACATTTAACTCATTTTGGGCTTAAAATAATTTTAATAAAAAGTTTTCAGCTATTTTTGTGATACATGTGGTTTAAAAATCTGTCTATTTGCAGAATGTTCCTCCTGAGTTCCATCAGTTCATGTAAAGTCTAATCGCTGCTCTCATGACCACATGGACACTCATGTAACCCATGCTCATGTTTAGCTATAATGGGTGTTTATGAGGTTAAGGGATCAGTGATAACTGCTACACATGAGCCGTCTGAAAATAGACTGATTTTTAACCATATGTATCACAAAAACTGTTGAAAATGTTTGGTAAAGACCAATTGAAAAAATGATTTTAGCCTGAAATTAGTAAAATGCTATCATAAAAGAAATTGGCCCAGAGGTGTCCATAGCCTTTAAAGGGGAATTCCAGGATTTTAATATTGATGGCTGATCCTCAGGATATCTGATCAACAGTGATCCAACACCTTATACCCTTGTCAGATGTTTCAGAGTAGCCAGCCGAGGAATTACACAGTTTCATCCATTTGGTAGCAGAGCTGGTAACTGCAGCCACTGAAGTGAATCTTCACAATGGTGTAGCTCCGACAATGACTTTTGGTACTAGAGCAACAACATAACATCTGATCGGCGGGGGTGGGGCTTGCCGATCAGGTATTGAGGATAGGCCATCAAAATTACCCCACTAAAAAGGATACATATATAAAGGCCAGACAAACCAGTTGTATGGCAATGTAGCCAATGAGGACAACATGGCAGGGGCCACTACAAAGTGTATTTTTCCATAAATATACATTCAGACCATGAGAGCTTTTATGGGTATTACACATGTTGAACACATATGCAATACTTTTTTATCACTCTAATCTATCTAAAATGAAAATAAATAAATAAATAAATAATTCAACTTTGCATTGTCTGGATCGTAAATCTACAACTATTTTGTGTATATGTAGTGCCCCAGACCTGGGGGCACTACAATTGGTTTGCAATGTAATGCTTTGCAAAATTCATGCTATGCATCTTGTTCCCCAGCAGATGGGGTATGATTGGCAACAGGAATTGGACTTACTAATCCATTCCTCTCCCCTTGGTAGTAGTGGGCTGGTCCGACTTTCTGCCAAGGGACGGACAGAGCTAATTAGAGTGAGTTGTACAAAGGAGAGAGATGAGTAATGGAGTATAAGATTCATATCCCACTTCTAAAGGCCATGTGGACCACAGACCCAGCTTATTTAGGAGGACAACTGTTCCAGAGAGCATGCAGGGTCCCAGGCTACAAAAGATTTGTAAACTATTTAATATTTGTGTCAGCAAAGTGATCAAGCAATCAAGCTATCAAGACTCCGCTGCAAAGTGGTGGGAAACATGTTCAGACACCATCACAGCAGTTTAGGACAGGCATAGCTGGAAGCCTGCTTCATACAGTGGACACCTATAGCCACAGGTGTCAGAGTAAAGTCATAGGGAAGGTAATCCAGAGAGAGACAGCTTGAGCTAGCAAATTTCTGAGTGTCATCGTCTGCCACATTGCCAGTCACTGTACCCCATTATGTAGAAGGAGAGAATTGCCATTTGTATGAACTGCTGCTGGATGGGCTGTTATCTGTTTCTTGCACTCAGTAAAGAAAGTTGTTCTTTGTTCTACAATCTCTGTCTGGTTCCTTTACATCACCTTTTTTTAAGCATCGAACTCCAGGGAGCGACAGCCTAAGGTAGGACACTATGACACAACAATAGTTCATCATGGCCACTACCACCCCCATCCTCTGCATCGGCTCCTCAGGGGTTTTCTGCATACACCGCTCCTTTATTAGTGTTGATCGTGAATATTCTAATCGTGAATTTTTATTGTGAATATCGGCACTTCGAGAATTTGCGAAGATCTAGAATATAGTGATATATCTCTGTAATCACAAATATTCTAGATTTTTTTTATCAGTACCCTCAGTGCTTCTTGCTTGTGGGCCAATGAGAAGGCTGCAATATCTTTGTCTGAGCTTAGCAACATCCCTAGCAAGCCTACCCCTTACTATATAGGAAACTCCCCAACAGCCATTTTCTACTGCTTTTTGCAGTTCTGAGAGAGCGAGTAGTGTCATTGCTGTGCTCTGTGCTTTGCTGAGTCATCAGGATCCTTATTCAATTACATTAGATAGTTAGTTAGCTCATATATATATATAATACAGATAGTTAGTGGGAGATAGTCAGTGTAGGTTAGATAGTGATATAGTGTAGCTGATAGGTTCCAGTGCAGGGTATTAGGTAGTGTTATAGGAATTACTGTGCTGTGATAGGGATTAGTGTCTTTGTCCTTCATCTTTGAAAATAGCAAAGTAATTTGCTGTCTTTTATTTTGTGCTGTGATAGGGATTAGTGTGCTCTGATAGGAATGCCTGTGTTGTGATAGGGATTAGTGTCTTTGAAAAAATATAACTGTGCTGTAATGTAAAATTTCTTACAGAGATCAGGAGTTCTTCCTCACAGTCACAAAAGTTGCTGCCAACCATTTTCTCCAGTCTCAGGAAACTTCTAGCAGCTTGAAAAATTTAACCCAAAAGTGACCCACGCCTGTGCAATCAAAAACATAATGACTGGAGATCATAAATTCTAGAATTTTCTAATTTATGGCGAATATTAGGCCAAAAATTCGCGAAATATCGGTCAAACGGATATTGCCTATGCTGCTCATCACTAGTCTCTATAGCCACAGGCTGTTATGGACTGATCTTGCAGTCACACTGTATTCTATCAATCCTCTACTTTCTGCTAACCGATCCAATGTTTGTAATGTAAAGAAAAAAAATTCTTGAGAAGACAAAAACAAAGAAAGACCTTTTCTTTTAGCGCATTTCTAGCTGGAGCAGGCAGGAGCTGACCTGATTGATGCCATAAGCAAACAAGTTGTCCAGGTATTTATAAGATACTGTAAATGTCAAGCCATATTGTAGAACTCTTATGGGATCATGCGTAATCCTTAATATCAAGCTGAGCGTAGGAGCTAGGCAGTCCAATTTTCCACTTACCTTTGTGTATTTGATTATGGCTGAGCCTTAACTATCCCAGAGGCTT
Source organism: Bufo gargarizans (assembly GCF_014858855.1). Lineage (NCBI taxonomy): Eukaryota > Metazoa > Chordata > Amphibia > Anura > Bufonidae > Bufo > Bufo gargarizans. The sequence goes on from NC_058088.1 coordinate 6,206,143, forward strand.
TGTGTACACTTGTAGTAGATTATTCCATGACTACGATGTAGGTTTTTGGTGTCAATGTATCTTTATTAAAGTTAGGAAATACAAAGTTGGCAAACTACCAGTTATCTGGAATGATTGACTCTCCGAGAGATGATGTTGGAGAAGAAAAATATTGGGTGCTCTGAATGTCAACATCCAATATTTCTCCTCCACCAGAGGTGTCTGGTTGCGGCTTTCTTCTCTCATCCCATTGAAAACAGATACATGAATGTGTGCGGCCACATTAAGTGACCCTCTGGTTCAAAAAAATAAATAAAATCACATTAATTGGGGAATATAAAGGACAGTTACCTGACAATTCTTGGACTCTTCTTCTGCCATCCAAGATGGTCATGCCACTTCTCTGACTACTTGATGCACACTATGCACTGGTAGTCCAAAGCACTTCTTTCTTGCCCAGCCGTGCTCTTGGATTGGTCAACACTGCTTATATGAGCAGGGCTGGCCAATCCAAGAGCAGCAGGAAGTGTTTTGGGCTACAGATGCTAAGGGTGGATCAGGTAGAAGGAGATACGTTGTGGTCATCTTTCATGACAGAAGATGAGCCTGGGAATAGAAGCTGTAAAGATGAAAAGAAGGTAACCAAGTAAGTGTGATGTTCATTCCCCAGTTGATGTGATTGATATCTTTTTTTTCTTTGCTGGAACAGAGGGGTGACTTTAAGTCCAAGCTGTAAAGTATGAAACTTTTTGGGAACCCCATAACATTTGGGTAAAGTAAATAATAAAAATACTATATGCTTTTTAATCCACAAAGGGGTTATACTTCTGAGAATTATAGACTCGAGGATCAAGGTTGGACAGAATTACAACATGGTGCAAGGACTAAGATTCTAAATGTACAACATAAAAGAAGTACACTATTTTACTTCCGTGAGGAGGAAGGGATATCATTGATACCTCGGACACAAATGCAAGAACAAATATAGTCTAAGTAGAGTTACTAGTGTCTCTAAAAGGATTGTTTACTTTGGTCAATCACACCTTGTTAATATGGTCCCATGTTAAGCTGATCTCCATGCTTTCTGCAGTTGGATCCCTAAAAGATCAGTTCTCAAAAGCAACCATACCACTGCTATACTGATGCTGCTTTGGCTCTTCACTTCCTGTCCTTGTTCAACACACTGCAAAATGGCAGGAAAGTCTTGTTTAGCCAATCACTTGCTAAGGTGATCATCGCTAAGACCTGCCATTTCCAGCATGTGGAGCCCGGACAGGAAATGGAGAGTACTAGGGTCCGGGGCAGAGTTGAAACGGCAAAGGAGGTGAGTAATGTTTCTTTATACATTGAACTAAGAAGCAATAGATCAGTGTGTGGCATGTGGATTTGCGATCCATGTCTTTTTTATCTACATATTGGCATGGAAGCAAATCAAACAAAACCGGTCTGTGGGCTGCGTTGCATGGTGCCCCATTATAGCCCTAATTTTGCATCCCAAGAGAGCAAGACCTTATGTTTGTTTCTCAGTCGACTGATTTTTTTTTTATGGGCCAATTTCCAAACCCTTTTTTCTGTTAACAATGCAAATTCTCTGGTAAATCCTGATTCGATGAAGGGATAAGATCAGTCATCACTGGAACCCTATCTAAGGGTACAACCACACGGTCAAATGCAGTTTTGGAAGCCCAAATTAGGAGTGGGTCATAAACAGTGGCGTCTCTAGCTTTAAAATTTTGGGGGGGCACACTGGGGGCCAGGACAAAAGTAGGGGGGGCAGCTATAACAACGATACATTTACATAAGTACGCTTAGAAATGCTGCGATACTTTACCCAATACCTAAAACCACAACAGGGAAGAAAAGTCCAGCTGTCTGTGGATGACACTTTTATATAGTGGGGGATCTGTGGATGACACTGCTATGGGGGGATCTGTGGATGCCACATACCGTATATAGCATCTTATGCTATATGTGTCATCCACAGATCCACCCCATAACAGTGTCATCCCCATTTCCCCCTCCATAACAGTGTCATCCACAGATCTCCCTCCTTATAACAGTGTCATCCACAGATCTCCCTCCCCGCCACTCACAGGAGTGTACATATATAACAAACATATTTCACATGAACACTTACAGTTACTTGGCTTGGCCCTTGGGGATCTCGGACGGCACTTCAACACTTGGCCGGGGGCTCGGCGGAGCTGATGTTGTGTTTTATCCTAATGAGAAAGATTTCATAATAAGGATTTGGAGAAGGGGCAGAGGGATAGCAGAGCAGGGAGAGGCTGGTGCTGCTACTAGGGGGTCATACCATGGGGGAGTAATAAAGCCCACCATAATGCCCCCCAGTAGAAATAATTCTCCTTATAATGTGACAATACCCCCTTTTGCCCCCAGTTGAGCTAATGTCCCCCATAATGTGCCAGTATAAAATACCCCTATATAGTGCCCCTAGTGAATGCCTCCATAGTGCTCCTCTCCCCCTTCCTGCTAGTGCCCCCCCATAATGTACCAGTATAAAATGCCCCATATATCGTGCCCCAGTAGATGCCCTCAGTGTCCCCCATAATTTGCAAGTATAAAATACCCCTTCTTAGTGCCCCCGTAGATGACTCCATAGTAATCCTCTCCCCCCTTCCCCATAGTACCCACCATAATGTGTCCCAGTTTAAAATGCTACTGTACAGAGCCCCCCATATAAAACACCCCTTCTTTGTGGCCTCAGTAGATGCCCCTATAGTGCCCACCAATAATGTGCCAGTAATAAGTGCCCTCAATAACGTGCCACTGCCAGTAACAAGAGCCCCCATCACGTGCCAGTAACAAGAGCCCATCACGTGCCAGTAATAAGCCCACCATCACGCGCCAGTAATAAGCCCCCCCATCATGTGCCAGTATTAAGCCCCCCATCATCATGTGCCAGTATTAAGCCCCCCCATCATCATGTGCCAGTATTAAGCCCCCATCATCATGTGCCAGTATTAAGCCCCCCATCATCATGTGCCAGTATTAAGCCCCCCATCATCATGTGCCAGTATTAAGCCCACCATCATCATGTGCCAGTATTAAGCCCCCCCATCATCATGTGCCAGTATTAAGCCCCCCCATCATCATGTGCCAGTATTAAGCCCCCATCATCATCATCATCATCATCATGTGCCAGTATTAAGTCCCCCCCCCCATTATCATCATGTGCCAGCCAGTATTAAGTCCCCCCCATTATCATCATGTGCCAGCCAGTATTAAGTCCCCACCCATTATCATCATGTGCCAGCCAGTATTAAGTCCCCCCCATCATCATCATGTGCCAGTATTAAGTCCCCCCCATCATCATCATGTGCCAGCTAGTATTAAGTCCCCCCCATCATCATCATGTGCCAGCCAGTATTAAGTCCCCCCCATCATCATCATGTGCCAGCCAGTATTAAGCCCCCCCATCATCATCATGTGCCAGCCAGTATTAAGTCCCCCCCATTATCATCATGTGCCAGCCAGTATTAAGTCCCCCCCCCATTATCATCATGTGCCAGCCAGTATTAAGTCCCCCCCCATTATCATCATGTGCCAGCCAGTATTAAGTTCCCCCCCATTATCATCATGTGCCAGCCAGTATTAAGTCCCCCCCCCATTATCATCATGTGCCAGCCAGTATTAAGTCCCCCCCATTATCATCATGTGCCAGCCAGTATTAAGTACCCCCCCCATTATCATCATGTGCCAGCCAGTATTAAGTACCCCCCCATTATCATCATGTGCCAGCCAGTATTAAGTCCTCCCCCCCCATCATCATCATCATCATCATGTGCCAGTATTGTAATAAAATAAAAAAAACACTTATACTTACCTCAGTGTCAGCGATGCGATGCAGGCCTCTTCTGGCCTGTGTCCTGCGCTGTAAGGCTCAGGCGGCGTGATGACGTCATTGCGCCGCCTGCGCCGGCCTCTGATAGGCTGCCGGCCTAGTGCGCCGGCAGCCTATCAGAGGAAGGAGAGGGGACACACCTCTCTCTCCCCTGCACCGCCGCAGCACAGGCAGATTACAAGGGAGATGAGCGCAATGGAAGCGCTCATCTCCCTGTGCTTGACTGCGGCGGCGGCTCACTTGGCGGCGGGAACGGGGGCATTTTAGTTGGGGGGGCACATGGGGGGGCACAGCATGATGTAGGGGGGGCCGTGGCCCCCTCTGGCCCCCCCCTGGCGACGCCACTGGTCATAAAAGGAGAGACAGTAAAAAGGACAGATTTGACTTCTCCTCATTTTTGAATTCACTCCTGCTTTTGGCTTCCAAAACTGCGTCAAGAAACCTGATGGTGTGGTTGCACCCTAAGTGGCTCATAGCGGTTTCATGGTTTGCCTCTATGTGGGCCCTTAAATGGAGGTTACCTATGTTGCATTGGCCCCCATCTTAGGGCTGTGTATTTTCAATTTTGGTTTTAACTCTGTACTGTAACCACCGACCCGGCACAAGCCAAAGTGTTTACAATTCAAGAAGCTTACAGGTTTTTCCAGCTCGAACGGCCGTCATTCATTTCTCACTAAATATGTACCAGCAACAGAGGACTGTTTGCGAAAGTATCTGATTCCACAGGCAGATTTATAACCTTTTCCTGGCCGCACGATTATGAATCTTCACAAGGTGCCAAATATTATACAAATTAATACAGCTTCACTTCCAGGCAAAAGTCCCATTACTCCCTGCTCTGAACAAATAGGGCTGCTTGACACTGGATTCATTTCAGACTCTGATGGTGGTGGGGGGATATTATGAGCTGTTATAATACTCCAGAAAATTATAGACAGATTTTCGAGCAGGATGTGCTATGCTATGAAAATTTCTGCTGCTAAATATATAATAAATATACCTTTTATTTTCCTAAGTAGTCATTAAATGGCATCTATAATTTACTCTTTGCAATGAACATTTATAAAATTGTAGATTCGGTATCACAAACACTTACCGATTCACAATGAAGGGGGTTGTTTTGCTGATCTTAACTCAATAAAGGTTAGTTACTAAGTGCAAACTATAGGCAGTGCAAATAGAACAGGGTGAGTCAGTAATGCTTAGCTGTCACTTGCTAATTATCTTTCTCCGGGCTCATGCACACAGCCATATTGTGGTGTTGATTTGTATGGAGGGCAGCCATAGAGGTACATGAACCCTCCACTCTACTATTGTACTACTACTGTACGGACGCCATAGCAAAACTTAGTATGGGCCCCATCCAATTACTCAGTATGCACGCATTAAACAATAACAGGCAATGGGAAATACCGAGTGCAGAGCCCAAGAATTTAACATTTTGTTTAGTATTAACATGCTAAGGCTCTGTTCAATTCACAGTAATGGACTTCACTGGATGCATAATCAGGAAAATCTCTTGACTTTTACTTCTGATCGAGGCCCGTGTCAGATGTCATTGTTGCCCAGTGTTGCCCATAAGTTCCCATATTATAAGAACATGCACTCTCGCACCCCTCCAATGTATCCTCATCGCTGCTGCCCGACTAATCCACCTCTCCCCCTTTACTCCTCTGTCTCTTCGCCAGTTCCTTCATTGCTCTCCACTGCCTTGAGAACAACCTGTCCCCTCCATATATCTGTGATTCGATCTCCCAATACCTTTCCACATGCAATTATCAATCCTCACCTGCTTCTTTACTCTCCTCGTATCTGTTCTTCCCACAATCACCTTCAAGATTTCTCCCATGCATCCCCCACACTCTGGAACTCTCTACCCCAACATTTTAGATGCTCAACTACCGTGGAAACCTTCAAAAGAAACCTGAAAACCCACCTCTTGTGACAAGCCTACAATGTACAGTAACCTTGCTGCCACTATACCGCCATATGACCAGCTTTAGCCTCACCCATTATATCCTTCCCCCATCCCTTGTACATTGTAAGCCCTTAAAGGCAGTGTCCTTTCTCCTTCTGTACCAGTTTTTAACTCGTCTTGTTCATGCTTACTGCAATTGTTTTATATTTTGTATGTGCAGCAAGCCCCTGAGGACCCAGTGCAGAGGATATGAGTGGTAGTGGCCCTGATAAAATGATGTCTCATTGTGTATTCCTTTAGACCATAGTTCCCTGAGGTTGATGCAGTGAAAGAGGGGCAGCCTATATTCCCTCGGGGCACTTCCTGTAGCTAGGGCTCCTGTCCGATGGTAGTTTGGGGTGCCATTAATGTTAAATGCCCATGTGGATGCAAAAGTAGATAAAATATCCAAAAGTAGATAAAATATCCCAAAAATCCAATCCAGATGGCAATAGTAAAAAGATACTGTTTATTGCAGGAGTACAACGCGTTTCGGGGAGTAATTCCCCTTCATCAGGTACATAACCTGTACCTGTGTTATGTACCTGATAAAGGGGAATTACTCCCCGAAACGCGTTGTACTCCTGCAATAAACAGTATCTCTTTACTATAACCATCTGGATTGGATTTTTGCGCCCTGGGATATTTTATCTACTTTTGTATCTCATCACTTCTTGGAGACCTCAGGTATCTCCGACAAGAAGTCATCCCTACACGGCTGCAGATCCATCATCAAATCGTGACTCCGGTACACGTCTTTAAAAGCTTTCACTAGAGTTGTGCCTACAGGTAGAACAACCACCAAAGGTTAGCCTTGTATTGGAACCATTTATTTTACCTGTCTACAATGGTATTACCCTAGGGTGTGCCCTGTTTTATCTTTAACAGCATAAAGTAAATCCTGTGGATCTAAACCCATGTGGATGCAAGGCAGGGCTTGAAATGCAATGGTCCAATGGCCCGTGTGTGATGTTAGGACAGTCAGGAACCAGGCCAGATTACTCAAATGAAAGTATCTCTTTACTGTGTACAAAATAGGAATTGTAATATATCCAGCAATTATCTGTACACATCGCAAATTTCAAGATTTAGCTAAGCAAGTAGTTTGCAGCAACAGCTCTCTGATTACTCTTTCTCTTACTAAAGTCTATGTTTCTCAGGCTATAGTGTCCACTAATCTAAAGTGTAGAGGGTGTCTTAACAGGTTACCCCTTTCCAGCAGCAAGGTCTAGAATGCTTTATACTGAGTTACCTTTAAGACTCTCACACTGTAGACATGCAAATCCTCCTTCAGATCTTCCTCTCATTCATCCCCTGTAGCTCGTGGAGGTACCAAAGGCTCCTCGGCTTGAATCTGGAGTCCGGGGGAGAGGAGCACATGGAGACTGCTTTCTTCCTCCTCCCTCTCTACAGCTAGAGTGATCATAATCTTCTTAAACTAGGGGTTGGGGCTATCCCACACCCTAAGCCCCAGAGATTACTGAGCCAAGTGGTTAAATCTGGCAACGCCTGGCTCATGCTTAGACATACTTGGCGAACAGGACATTAGCATTACAAACAGTTCAAACATTACAAACCAGATTGTAGAAACCCCTTTGCACTGGGATACTGCATATATACACCCCTTTTCATATGTACAGCACCATTAAATAAATGGTGCTTTAATAATAAATAATAATAACGTAGACCACACAGCACATCTTCTTTTACTGGATAGTGTGGTATGGAAGAGCCTAGTCTACTACTACAATCTTTTTTTTTTTGTAGTATACTGATTTACACCAATCAAAAAAAGACCAAAAAGGCACTCATTTGGCCTCCATTTGGATAATGGAACAATATGCATAAAGTTAGTATTTACGCCCAGAGGTTTTCACAACGTTCAGAAGCATTACTTGAACATAAAACTTACCCTTTTACCATTCTTTAGAACGGAGCCTTACTAGGCTTGAAATCCAGAACATGGAGCTTGTATGAAGACACTTTGAGTCCCTACCGTTCCAAATTACAAAGTAAAAGGACGACGATTGCTCTGCATGGTGTCTTGATGAGGCCATATCCTACCTGAAATTGCAGGAATGTGCAGATAAGGTATGGGCCCCTGGACTTAAAAAAAAAAAACATTACGCTTCGACGTCAAGAGAACTGCAATGGTGAGTACATTGATATAATGTAATACTATATATATATATATATATATATATATATATATATGTATATATATCAAAAAGTAGGATATCAGTTTGGAAGTTTACGTGATTTTCCATATAAAACATATGTGCTATAGCTTCAATGGTGCATGCTTATTTTCTCATTCTACATTGTTCACACAACACATTGAATTACAACGTCCATTGGGCTGCTACCATTCAAATGGATTTACTAAAATGTAACTTTTCTTAACCGTTCATGGAAAAATCTATAAAATGGAAAATGAATGCCTACCCGCCACGTTGGTCCATGGGTCAGATATTTAGGATGTCAGTTCCATTTATCAATATCATACATGGCTGCACTATATCGTCAGTCCTTTATTCTTAAATAATGATGATTTTGATGGAGGTTGGAAGGTCAGAAGCTGGCAGTGGCTGGCATTGAGCTGGACTATTGATGAGTAGAGCTTTTTAATAACCTCATAACCTTGTATGATAAGTCACAGAAAATAAATAATAATACACTAACAAAATAGATGCAGGCATTATATATGGACTTAGCCCTCATTCTGATAATATAAAATCTGAGACTCTTAGCCAATATATTTTGATCAAAACACATCTGTGCCCACCTCCCCAGCACCAAGGTGGTCCTCAGTCAGGCAGGTCCTACGCTAAACCTACATATGCCGTTAGGCATCTATGTTCAGGAAAGCAGATTCTGCACATTTACAGTATGTTTAGTTTATCATATCGTGCAGGATGTTTTTATTTCAGTTTTTATCTTTTTTCAGTGATTTTTTTGTTTTTCTAAATTGTATGATAGTCACCTCTTAAGTGATTGACTGGGCCTCTATAAGAATGTCCACATTTTTCTTTTTTTTTTTTTTTTGGGTATTTATGGTGTTATTTTATAACTTTGGGTTGGATTGCCTCAGAATGGCATAATTAACAAAATAAGTCACGCTCAGTATCTAATAAAATAAGGGACACAAAGTAAACTTGAAACTCTGGTCCGTATATTGCATTAGGCACATGAGGTCTGGATAGGGGACTGGGGCCTCAGGACTTGGAGTGGAATTCAGTAGGTAACTGGGTGGTTTATTTCTTTTAAACAGTTTCTTGGACATCACTACATTCTTCTGTGGTTGGGGAAACCCTCTAACATTTGCTGCCTATGCCTTTGTAACTTCTACAATGTCATGTGAGTGTGTGCAGCTAGCCAAGGAGGAGTGGAGAGGAGGATGAGAGTGGTAGTTGTTCTGGCTGTAACAGTCAATCACAGGGTCAACCCTCATGCCGATGCTAACTAGGGCTGTGCAGTATTAGGAGAGCATACCCTTTTCTATCCTCGGGCAACTCCCTGGTTCTGGGTCTCCTGCCTGATGGTAGTTGGGGTGCCTGTGATGTTAAATGTTCGTATAAGTACAAGGTAGGGTGTGTAGAGTGTGCAGTAGCCTAAGTATGGTGTATGGGAAAGGACCGACCAGATTGTGTCTAAGTGTGGATGGTGTATTAGCAGTATTCCACTCACAGCAGTAATGTCTATGGGTTTTGATAGCAGTGTACCTTACTGACTTAGTTTTCTCGGCCATTATAGATTCTGAAGTGTTCTCTCACTCTCTCTCAATGGAAAGATGGTTCTCATTTTGTAGATTATACAAAGATGATTAGTCTCTGTAGCTGAAGGCCTACTACTAAGGAGTAGAGCTTATTGACTCTGCCTCCTCTCTTTTTCCCTGATAACACTAGACTCCTCTACCAGACTGAGCTAGGGATGAAGCTAACAGTCCACACCTCATCTTCCCTAGGGGCTGTGCCAGAGTTGGTTAACTCCGTCGCTCCCATACTTAACCATACTGGGGGATATAAAGAATAAAATGATATAACATAAAATGAACAAAACAAAGTTCAAGTACACCCTGCTATGGGCTACCACAACTGTACAACAGGGTGCCCACACTAAATGTGCCTAGGACAGTATTAACTCCAAATGCAGCCCTGGTTCTACTTTATTATATATGCTATTTGTGGTCCTTCAAAACTTATCACATATATTATACCAGTGAAAGCAGCTGGGTAGACATGGAGACCTGTGAAAGACTTAAGAAGAGGTAGTCAAAACAATCCAGGGATGGCCATCTCTGACACTCCAGGGGCTCCAGGAGCTTTCTTTCTGAGTGGGACTCCCAATGTAAAAGTTCTTCAAATCTGTAGAATATTCAGCTTTGCCTATCCATTGACGGTAGGGATTTTCGATGAGTTGCACTTGGAATAGACCAGGCTACTGAAACATGAATCCTTTTACACTGAGGAAACGGCTTCCAAAAATTATAGCGGCAGGATACTGTAGTTAGGCCCATCTTGAGTATCAGTGTAAATTTTAAATTTATATGGTCGATTCACCAGAGGCTAAAAGTTTGCTTTTCCGTCATTTGGAGAAATGCAGTACATGCCAGTCTATTTGCAATTTATGGTGTTTTTAAGACCCAATATAGAAACACGCTCTAAAAGGTTAGGTTTATGTATCCTGACTTGTCTAAGTTATCGTAAAAAGTTGGTGAGAATCCATATATGATTATCCTGCAAAAAAAAAAATATTAAAATTCTCATTGACGACTGAATGAGACGAGTTTATCGATTCCCATCCATAAAAATGTCACTGTTGGAGCAATATATCTGCTCTGGAGTACACTATCATTCCTACCCTTAATCACATCACAAGAATTTAATGTTTGAAGAATCCAAGAAATAATCCATTCCAACACATTACCGGGGATTGATGCCTCTTCAGTCGCTGTCTTTCGCTCCTCTTCCAGGACAGTGGGATATTATGGCTTCGTGCAATTCGACACTTTCAATGCAATTTGGAAATGATTACAAATGCATTAAAACGCATGCATAGTAAGGACACCACGAATGATCATCTATTGTCATCTATTCCATAGAATCAGATAACTCTCTAAATTTGAATGTCGTTTACAATCTCCTGGCAGGATAGGAGTTAATTGCGATGTTTATTTCAGCTTCCACCTGTGCCAGTAGGTAAAGTTTGTAATTTATATCTTTTCACGTCCAACAGGGGAGCAGTTTAGATGGCACATTAAAGAGTGTACTAAGTGCTTTTAATGAATCCTTTGGTTCTCGTCAGATCAAAGGACACACGTGAGAGCCATTAGCTGCCAAACTTTTTTTCCATATCAAATGGGATGTGAGTTTTCCATTGAATTCAGAGATAAATGAAAATAACACCATAATAATAAAAACTGATATGCATTCATGCTGGACTGATGGACAACCACAGGAAACTTTGCCTTGAATTTGGCCCAGATAAAATTATAAGAATGGCAACAGAAGATTTTAGGAGGCATTTTCAGAGAATGTAGAAGAGGGGGAGATCATTTGCTATTTTTTAATTTAGTGTTTTCAATTAAACTGTCGTTTAACTACTGCAAGGACTCATAAATTAAGCCTGTGAGTCCTGTTTTCTCTTCCCAATCATAGAGAAAGCCTGAGAGTCCTGCTTCCCTTGCCCACTCTTATAGAAAGCCTGTGAGTAGGGATGAGCGAACTCGAACTGTATAGTTCGGGTTCGTACCGAATTTTGGGGTGTCCGTGACACGGACCCGAACCCGGACATTTTCGTAAAAGTCCGGGTTCGGGTTCGGTGTTCGTCGCTTTCTTCGCGCTTTTGTGACGCTTTCTTGGCGCTTTTTGAAAGGCTGCAAAGCAGCCAATCAACAAGCGTCATACTACTTGCCCCAAGAGGCCATCACAGCCATGCCTACTATTGGCATGGCTGTGATTGGCCAGAGCACCATGTGACCCAGCCTCTATTTAAGCTGGAGTCACATAGCGCCGCCCGTCACTCTGCTCTGATTAGCGTAGGGAGAGGTTGCGGCTGCGACAGTAGGGCGAGATTAGGCAGATTAACTCCTCCAAAGGACTTGATTAACTGATCGATCTGCAGCTGTGGATCATTGAGCTGCTGATCCTCAATTGCTCACTGTTTTTAGGCTGCACAGACCGTTTGTCAGTCACATTTTTCTGGGGTGATCGGCGGCCATTTTGTGTCTTGTGGTGCGCCAGCACAAGCTGCGACCAAGTGCATTTAACCCTCAATGGTGTGGTTGTTTTTTGGCTAAAGCCTACATCAGGGTGAAGCTGTCACACCAAGTGCATTTAACCAGCAATAGTCTGTTCATTTTTTGGCCATATACAAAATCAGGGGCAAGCTGCGCCTGTCACCAAGTGCATTTAACCCTCAATGGTGTGGTTGTTTTTTGGCTAAAGCCTACATCAGGGTGAAGCTGTCACACCAAGTGCATTTAACCAGCAATAGTCTGTTCATTTTTTGGCCATATACAAAATCAGGGGCAAGCTGCGCCTGTCACCAAGTGCATTTAACCCTCAATGGTGTGGTTGTTTTTTGGCTAAAGCCTACATCAGGGTGAAGCTGTCACACCAAGTGCATTTAACCAGCAATAGTCTGTTCATTTTTTGGCCATATACAAAATCAGGGGCAAGCTGCGCCTGTCACCAAGTGCATTTAACCCTCAATGGTGTGGTTGTTTTTTGGCTAAAGCCTACATCAGGGTGAAGCTGTCACACCAAGTGCATTTAACCAGCAATAGTCTGTTCATTTTTTGGCCATATACAAAATCAGGGGCAAGCTGCGCCTGTCACCAAGTGCATTTAACCCTCAATGGTGTGGTTGTTTTCTGGCTAAAGCCTACATCAGGGTGAAGCTGTCACACCAAGTGCATTTAACCAGCAATAGTCTGTTTATTTTTTGGCCATATACTACATCAGGGGCAAGCTGCGCCCGTCACCAAGTGCATTTAACCCTCAGTAGTGTGGTTGGTCAAGCTGTGACACCAAGTGCATTTAACCAGCAATAGTCTGTTCATTTTTTGGCCATATACTACATCAGGGGCAAGCTGCGCCCGTCACCAAGTGCATTTAACCAGCAATAGTGTGGTTATTTTTTGGCCATATCCCAGTCTAATTCTGTCACTAAATCCATACCGGTCACCCAGCGCCTAAATACTAGGCCTCAAATTTATATCCCGCTAAATCTCTCGTTACCGCTGTCCTGTTGTAGCTGGGAAAGTTATTTAGTGTCCGTCAAAGCACATTTTTTGTTCTGGGTTGAAGTACAATTCCCAATTTAGCAATTTCATAATTTAGTGGTTTCTGCTATATCAGAGCTATTTGAAATCTATCCCTAAAAGGGTATATAATATTCAAGGTGCACATTGGGTCATTCAGAATAACTTCACACACACCCGCTACTGTGTATTTCCAAGTCTAATTCTGTCACTAAACCCATACCTGTCACCCAGCGCCTAAATACTAGGCCTCAAATTTATATCCTGCTAAATCTCTCGTTACCGCTGTCCTGTTGTAGCTGGGAAAGTTATTTAGTGTCCGTCAAAGCACATTTTTTGTTCTGGGTTGAAGTACAATTCCCAATTTAGCAATTTCATAATTTAGTGGTTTCTGCTATATCAGAGCTATTTGAAATCTATCCCTAAAAGGGTATATAATATTCAAGGTGCACATTGGGTCATTCAGAATAACTTCACACACACCCGCTACTGTGTATTTCCAAGTCTAATTCTGTCACTAAACCCATACCTGTCACCCAGCGCCTAAATACTAGGCCTCAAATTTATATCCTGCTAAATCTCTCGTTACCGCTGTACTGTTGTTGCTTGGAAAGATATTTAGTGTCCGTCAAAGCACATTTTTTGTTCTGGGTTGAAGTACAATTCCCAATTTAGCAATTTCATAATTTAGTGGTTTCTGCTATATCAGAGCTATTTGAAATCTATCCCTAAAAGGGTATATAATATTCAAGGTGCACATTGGGTCATTCAGAATAACTTCACACACACCCGCTACTGTGTATTTTCAAGTCTAATTCTGTCACTAAACCCATACCTGTCACCCAGCGCCTAAATACTAGGCCTCAAATTTATATCCTGCTAAATCTCTCGTTACCGCTGTACTGTTGTTGCTGGGCAACATATTTAGTGTCCGTCAAAGCACATTTTTTGTTCTGGGTTGAAATACAATTCCCAATTTAGCAATTTCATAATTTAGTGGTTTCTGCTATATCAGAGCTATTTGAAATCTATCCCTAAAAGGGTATATAATATTCAAGGTGCACATTGGGTCATTCAGAATAACTTCACACACACCCGCTACTGTGTATTTCCAAGTCTAATTCTGTCACTAAACCCATACCTGTCACCCAGCGCCTAAATACTAGGCCTCAAATTTATATCCTGCTAAATCTCTCGTTACCGCTGTACTGTTGTTGCTTGGAAAGATATTTAGTGTCCGTCAAAGCACATTTTTTGTTCTGGGTTGAAGTACAATTCCCAATTTAGCAATTTCATAATTTAGTGGTTTCTGCTATATCAGAGCTATTTGAAATCTATCCCTAAAAGGGTATATAATATTCAAGGTGCACATTGGGTCATTCAGAATAACTTCACACACACCCGCTACTGTGTATTTTCAAGTCTAATTCTGTCACTAAACCCATACCTGTCACCCAGCGCCTAAATACTAGGCCTCAAATTTATATCCTGCTAAATCTCTCGTTACCGCTGTACTGTTGTTGCTGGGCAACATATTTAGTGTCCGTCAAAGCACATTTTTTGTTCTGGGTTGAAATACAATTCCCAATTTAGCAATTTCATAATTTAGTGGTTTCTGCTATATCAGAGCTATTTGAAATCTATCCCTAAAAGGGTATATAATATTCAAGGTGCACATTGGGTCATTCAGAATAACTTCACACACACCCGCTACTGTGTATTTTCAAGTCTAATTCTGTCACTAAACCCATACCTGTCACCCAGCGCCTAAATACTAGGCCTCAAATTTATATCCTGCTAAATCTCTCGTTACCGCTGTACTGTTGTTGCTGGGCAACATATTTAGTGTCCGTCAAAGCACATTTTTTGTTCTGGGTTGAAATACAATTCCCAATTTAGCAATTTCATAATTTAGTGGTTTCTGCTATATCAGAGCTATTTGAAATCTATCCCTAAAAGGGTATATAATATTCAAGGTGCACATAGGGTCATTCAGAATAACTTCACACACACGCTTCTGTGCATTTCCAAGTCTAATTCTGTCACTAAATCCATACCGGTCACCCAGCGCCTAAATACTAGGCCTCAAATTTATATCCCGCTGAATTTGAATACAATACATTGGGCCAAATAATATATTTGTTGTTGTGGTGAACCATAACAATGAGAAAAACATCTAGTAAGGGACGCGGACGTGGACATGGTCGTGGTGGTGTTAGTGGACCCTCTGGTGCTGGGAGAGGACGTGGCCGTTCTGCCACATCCACACGTCCTAGTGTACCAACTACCTCAGGTCCCAGTAGCCGCCAGAATTTACAGCGATATATGGTGGGGCCCAATGCCGTTCTAAGGATGGTAAGGCCTGAGCAGGTACAGGCATTAGTCAATTGGGTGGCCGACAGTGGATCCAGCACGTTCACATTATCTCCCACCCAGTCTTCTGCAGAAAGCGCACAGATGGCGCCTGAAAACCAACCCCATCAGTCTGTCACATCACCCCCATGCATACCAGGGAAACTGTCTCAGCCTCAAGTTATGCAGCAGTCTCTTATGCTGTTTGAAGACTCCGCTGGCAGGGTTTCCCAAGGGCATCCACCTAGCCCTTCCCCAGCGGTGAAAGACATAGAATGCACTGACGCACAACCACTTATGTTTCCTGATGATGAGGACATGGGAATACCACCTCAGCATGTCTCTGATGATGACGAAACACAGGTGCCAACTGCTGCGTCTTTCTGCAGTGTGCAGACTGAACAGGAGGTCAGGGATCAAGACTGGGTGGAAGACGATGCAGGGGACGATGAGGTCCTAGACCCCACATGGAATGAAGGTCGTGCCACTGACTTTCACAGTTCGGAGGAAGAGGCAGTGGTGAGACCGAGCCAACAGCGTAGCAAAAGAGGGAGCAGTGGGCAAAAGCAGAACACCCGCCGCCAAGAGACTCCGCCTGCTACTGACCGCCGCCATCTGGGACCGAGCACCCCAAAGGCAGCTTCAAGGAGTTCCCTGGCATGGCACTTCTTCAAACAATGTGCTGACGACAAGACCCGAGTGGTTTGCACGCTGTGCCATCAGAGCCTGAAGCGAGGCATTAACGTTCTGAACCTGAGCACAACCTGCATGACCAGGCACCTGCATGCAAAGCATGAACTGCAGTGGAGTAAACACCTTAAAACCAAGGAAGTCACTCAGGCTCCCCCTGCTACCTCTTCTGCTGCTGCCGCCTCGGCCTATTCTGCTGCTGCCGCCTCGGCCTCTTCCTCCGCCTCTGGAGGAACGTTGGCACCTGCCGCCCAGCAAACAGGGGATGTACCACCAACACCACCACCACCACCTCCGTCACCAAGCGTCTCAACCATGTCACACGCCAGCGTTCAGCTCTCCATCTCACAAACATTTGATAGAAAGCGTAAATTCCCACCTAGCCACCCTCGATCCCTGGCCCTGAATGCCAGCATTTCTAAACTACTGGCCTATGAAATGCTGTCATTTAGGCTGGTGGACACAGACAGCTTCAAACAGCTCATGTCGCTTGCTGTCCCACAGTATGTTGTTCCCAGCCGGCACTACTTCTCCAAGAGAGCCGTGCCTTCCCTGCACAACCAAGTATCCGATAAAATCAAGTGTGCACTGCGCAACGCCATCTGTAGCAAGGTCCACCTAACCACAGATACGTGGACCAGTAAGCACGGCCAGGGACGCTATATCTCCCTAACTGCACACTGGGTAAATGTAGTGGCAGCTGGGCCCCAGGCGGAGAGCTGTTTGGCGCACGTCCTTCCGCCGCCAAGGATCGCAGGGCAACATTCTTTGCCTCCTGTTGCCACCTCCTCCTTCTCGGCTTCCTCCTCCTCTTCTTCCACCTGCTCATCCAGTCAGCCACACACCTTCACCACCAACTTCAGCACAGCCCGGGGTAAACGTCAGCAGGCCATTCTGAAACTCATATGTTTGGGGGACAGGCCCCACACCGCACAGGAGTTGTGGCGGGGTATTGAACAACAGACCGACGAGTGGTTGCTGCCGGTGAGCCTCAAGCCCGGCCTGGTGGTGTGTGATAATGGGCGAAATCTCGTTGCAGCTCTGGGACTAGCCAATTTGACGCACATCCCTTGCTTGGCGCATGTGCTGAATTTGGTGGTGCAGAAGTTCATTCACAACTACCCCGACATGTCAGAGCTGCTGCATAAAATGCGGGCCGTCTGTTCGCGCTTCCGGCGTTCACATCCTGCCGCTGCTCGCCTGTCTGCGCTACAGCGTAACTTCGGCCTTCCCGCTCACCGCCTCATATGCGACGTGCCCACCAGGTGGAACTCCACCTTGCACATGCTGGACAGACTGTGCGAGCAGCAGCAGGCCATAGTGGAGTTTCAGCTGCAGCACGCACGGGTCAGTCGCACTACAGAACAGCACCACTTCACCACCAATGACTGGGCCTCCATGCGAGACCTGTGTGCCCTGTTGCGCTGTTTCGAGTACTCCACCAACATGGCCAGTGGCGATGACACCGTTATCAGCGTTACAATACCACTTCTATGTCTCCTTGAGAAAACACTTAGGGCGATGATGGAAGAGGAGGTGGCCCAGGAGGAGGAGGAGGAGGAGGAGGAAGAGGGGTCATTTTTAGCACTTTCAGGCCAGTCTCTTCGAAGTGACTCAGAGGGAGGTTTTTGGCAACAGCAGAGGCCAGGTACAAATGTGGCCAGCCAGGGCCCACTACTGGAGGACAAGGAGGACGAGGATGAGGAGGAGGTGGAGGAGGATGAGGATGAAGCATGGTCACAGCGGGGTGGCACCCAACGCAGCTCGGGTCCATCACTGGTGCGTGGCTGGGGGGAAAGGCAGGACGATGACGATACGCCTCCCACAGAGGACAGCTTGTCCTTACCCCTGGGCAGCCTGGCACACATGAGCGACTACATGCTGCAGTGCCTGCGCAACGACAGCAGAGTTGCCCACATTTTAACCTGTGCGGACTACTGGGTTGCCACCCTGCTGGATCCACGCTACAAAGACAATGTGCCCACCTTACTTCCTGCACTGGAGCGTGATAGGAAGATGCGCGAGTACAAGCGCACGTTGGTAGACGCGCTACTGAGAGCATTCCCAAATGTCACAGGGGAACAAGTGGAAGCCCAAGGCCAAGGCAGAGGAGGAGCAAGAGGTCGCCAAGGCAGCTGTGTCACGGCCAGCTCCTCTGAGGGCAGGGTTAGCATGGCAGAGATGTGGAAAACTTTTGTCAACACGCCACAGCTAACTGCACCACCACCTGATACGCAACGTGTTAGCAGGAGGCAACATTTCACTAACATGGTGGAACAGTACGTGTGCACACCCCTCCACGTACTGACTGATGGTTCGGCCCCATTCAACTTCTGGGTCTCTAAATTGTCCACGTGGCCAGAGCTAGCCTTTTATGCCTTGGAGGTGCTGGCCTGCCCGGCAGCCAGCGTTTTGTCTGAACGTGTATTCAGCACGGCAGGGGGCGTCATTACAGACAAACGCAGCCGCCTGTCTACAGCCAATGTGGACAAGCTGACGTTCATAAAAATGAACCAGGCATGGATCCCACAGGACCTGTCCGTCCCTTGTCCAGATTAGACATTAACTACCTCCCCATAACCATATATTATTGGACTCCAGGGCACTTCCTCATTCAATCCTATTTTTATTTTCATTTTACCATTATATTGCAAGGCTACCCAAAGTTGAATGAACCTCTCCTCTGCCTGTGTGCTAGGCCTAAATATATGCCAATGGATTGTTGCAGTGGTGGCTGACGTGAAGCCTCATTCTCTGCTATGACATGCAGACTGATTCTCTGGTGACATGAAGCCAGATTGTCTGTTACGGGACCTCTCTCCTCTGCCTGGGTGCTGGGCCTGAATTTATGACAATGGACTGTTGCAGTGGTGGCTGACGTGAAGCCTGATTCTCTGCTATGACATGCAGACTGATTCTCTGGTGACATGAAGCCAGATCCTCTGTTACGGGACCTCTCTCCTCTGCCTGGGTGCTGGGCCTAAATTTATGAAAATGGACTGTTGCAGTGGTGGGTGACGTGAAGCCTCATTCTCTGCTATGACATGCAGACTGATTCTCTGCTGACATGAAGCCAGATCGTCTGTTACGGGACCTCTCTCCTCTGCCTGGGTGCTGGGCCTAAATTTATGAAAATGGACTCTTACAGTGGTGGGTGACGTGAAGCCTGATTCTCTGCTATGACATGAAGACTGATTCTCTGCTGACATGAAGCCAGATCCTCTGTTACGGGACCTCTCTCCTCTGCCTGGGTGCTGGGCCTAAATATCTGACAATGGACTGTTGCATTGGTGGCTGACGTGAAGCCTGATTCTCTGCTATGATATGAAGACTGATTCTCTGCTGACATGAAGCCAGATTGTCTGTTACGGGACCTCTCTCCTCTGCCTGTGTGCTAGGCCTAAATATATGCCAATGGATTGTTGCAGTGGTGGCTGACGTGAAGCCTGATTCTCTGCTATGACATGCAGACTGATTCTCTGGTGACATGAAGCCAGATCCTCTGTTACGGGACCTCTCTCCTCTGCCTGGGTGCTGGGCCTAAATTTATGAAAATGGACTGTTGCAGTGGTGGGTGACGTGAAGCCTGATTCTCTGCTATGACATGCAGACTGATTCTCTGGTGACATGAAGCCAGATCCTCTGTTACGGGACCTCTCTCCTCTGCCTGGGTGCTGGGCCTAAATTTATGAAAATGGACTGTTGCAGTGGTGGGTGACGTGAAGCCTCATTCTCTGCTATGACATGCAGACTGATTCTCTGCTGACATGAAGCCAGATTGTCTGTTACGGGACCTCTCTCCTCTGCCTGGGTGCTGGGCCTGAATTTATGACAATGGACTGTTGCAGTGGTGGCTGACGTGAAGCCTGATTCTCTGCTATGATATGAAGACTGATTCTCTGCTGACATGAAGCCAGATTGTCTGTTACGGGACCTCTCTCCTCTGCCTGGGTGCCGGGGCCTAAATATCTGAGAATGGACTGTTCCAGTGGTGGGTAACGGGAAGCCAGATTCTCTGCTATGATATGAAGACTGATTCTCTGCTGACATGAAGCCAGATTGTCTGTTACGGGACCTCTCTCCTCTGCCTGGGTGCTGGGCCTAAATTTATGAAAATGGACTCTTACAGTGGTGGGTGACGTGAAGCCTGATTCTCTGCTATGACATGAAGACTGATTCTCTGCTGACATGAAGCCAGATTGTCTGTTACGGGACCTCTCTCCTCTGCCTGGGTGCCGGGGCCTAAATATCTGAGAATGGACTGTTCCAGTGGTGGGTGACGGGAAGCCAGATTCTCTGCTATGGAACCTCTCTCCAATTGATTTTGGTTAATTTTTATTTATTTAATTTTTATTTTAATTAATTTCCCTATCCACATTTGTTTGCAGGGGATTTACCTACATGTTGCTGCCTTTTGCAGCCCTCTAGCCCTTTCCTGGGCTGTTTTACAGCCGTTTTAGTGCCGAAAAGTTCGGGTCCCCATTGACTTCAATGGGGTTCGGGTTCGGGACGAAGTTCGGATCGGGTTCGGATCCCGAACCCGAACATTTCCGGGATGTTCGGCCGAACTTCTCGAACCCGAACATCCAGGTGTTCGCTCAACTCTACCTGTGAGTCCTCCTTCACCATCTACTCATATAAAAAGCCTGTGAGTCCTGCTTTCCTTGCCTACTCATATAGAAAGCCTGTGAGTCCTGCTTCCCTTGCCCACTCTTATAGAAAGCCCGTGAGTCCTCCTTAACCATCTACTCATATAAAAAGCCTGTGAGTCCTGCTTTCCTTGCCTACTCATATAGAAAGCCTGTGAGTCCTCCTTCACCATCTACTCATAGAATAAACTAGAAAGTCTTGCTTCTCCCAACCAATCAGAGAGAAAGTCTATGAGTCCTGCTTCCATACCAACACATAGAGAAAAACAGTAAGGCCCCTTTCTCACGAGTGAGTTTCCCCGCGTGACGTGAACGCGTAGCACAAGCACTGAATCCTAACACAGTCATTTCAATGGGTCTGTGTACATGAGCGTTCTGTGTTGCGTGGAAAACGCAGCATGTTCTCTATTCTGCATTTTCGCACAGCCCTGGCCCCATAGAAGTGAATGAGGCTTCAGTGAAAAACACATTGCTTCCGGGAGCAAGTCCGGATGCAACACATTTTTCACTAATGGTTGCTAAGAGATGTTGTTTGTAAACCTTCAGTTTTTTTTATCACGAGTGTGAAAAATGCATCAAAACGTATTGCACCCGCGCATAAAAAAATGCAACAACTGAACGCAATCGCAGACAAAACTGACTGAACTTGCTTGCAATATGGTGTGAGTTTCACTGAACGCACCCTGAATGCATTCCAGAGCCAATCTGTATCCTTTGTGTGAAAGAGGCATAAGCCCTGCTTTTCCCGCTCAGTCATAGAAAAAGCCTGTGAGTCCTGATTCCCCACCCACTCATAGAAAAAAACAGTAAGGCCTGCTTCTCCTGCCCACTCACAGAAAAATTCTATGAGCCCAGATTCCCCACAGACTTATACAGAAAATCAGTAAATCTGCCCACTCATAAATCCTGTGAGTCCTGCTTCTCACACTCACTCATAGAGGAACCTTGTGAGGCCTGCTTCTCATTCCTACTTATAGAGAAAGCCTGTGAATCCTGATTTTCCAACCTACTCACAGCAAAAGCCTGTGAGTCCTGCTTCTCTCATCTACTTATAGTGAAATCCTGTGAATCCTGCGTCTTTCGCCTACTTACAAAGAAAACCTGTGAGTCCTGCTTCCTCCACAAACTCATAGAGAAAACCATGAAGTCCTGCTTCTGACGCTCAGTTTAAAAAATAAATCATGTGAGTCCTGATTTGCCACCCACTCATAGAGAAACCAGAAAGGCCTGCTTCTCCTGTCCACTCACAGAAAAATTCTATGAGTTCAGCTTCCCCCACCAACTTATAGAGAAAACCAGTAAATCTTGCTCCTCCTGCCCAATCATAAATCCTGTGAGTCCTGCTTCTCACACTCACTCATAGAGGAAGCTTGTGAGTCCTGCTTCTCATTCCTACTTATGGAGGAGGCCTGTGAATTCTGCTTTTCCCGCTCGTAGAGAAAGCCTGTCAGTCCTCCTTCTTCCACCCACTGTGAATCCTGTTTCTCTTGGCTACTTACAAAGAAAACCCTTGAGTCCTGCTTCCTCCACACAGTCATAGAGAAACCTTTAAGTCCTGCGTCTTTGTCTTCCAGTGCTGGAGTTACTGCAGAACATTTGAACAGCGGGGGGAACGGGGTGTCGGACCACTGCCAATCAGATATCGATGTCCTATCATGAGGCTAGGTCAACAATAATAAAATCCTGGACAAGGTCTTTAATGTATTTTTCAAGAAAATGTAAGCACTATGACTGTATACTGTAGTCTCACAGTCTTTATAAGCACATTCTAAATAATCTAGCATAGCTCATGGCGTCAGGTAACTGCCCTTTCTGTGCTCTGGTTCAGATGAATGTTGCAATATGTTCTTCAAAATTTAATATAAATGAATAATGCAAAGTGTTCTACCCTGGACATTCACATTATGTTTATTATGTTCTGTATTTTATGGAACATTGAAAGCTTTGAGACTCAGAATTAACTTCTTTAATGAAAGTAGAGAATGAAAGAAAAAATACAAAAATAATGCAAAATAATACAAAACACAAAGCCTCAAATCTAATAATTACAAAGCACACATGCAAGCCAATGTTATACGGTATATATTTTTTTAATTGCATTTTCCTGCTCATTTTTGCAGTCTATGAAGGTTTTCATTTCATACCGTCCATCTTCGGGGAAGCAATATAGGTCAAAGATGTTTGAGTTCAAAATATGCATTTTCAGAAATAACTAAGCGGATGGAGCCTCATTGCCAGGAAGTTAATGAAATGATCGTCGATGACGGGATGAGTCAAGGTTATTAATTCCGATCCATGAAAACGTCAATGTTTGTGTAATCCATCAGATCGAGAGAACGCTTTCATTCCTACCTTTAATCATGTTTAAAGAATCTAATGTTTGAGGACCGCGAGAGACAATTAGTTCCAGCACATTACCCTGGCCTGATAGCTTTTCAATCCTGTAGATTCTCTTTTTTCTGGATATCACATGCTCCCCTGAATTTTCTTAACCCATAGTTGTATTGTTTGCATTGTACTGTCATGTATTGATGCATATTTTGGTGCAGCTTTAATTACTTTTAAGATTCCACACATGAAAGAGGTTGAATGAAGTTTTTTAGTTTTTAGTTTTTTTAAATCAGCGCCACTCTGCTGTACGACCTGTACTTGGTATTGCAGCTGGAATAGGGCCAAGTTGCAGTACCATAGACAAATATAATGTTTATAGAAAAACAACCCTGTTTTCCAGTCTTATACAACCTCTTTAGCTAAAGGTACAATTCGCTACACATTAAACTTTTTTTTTTACATTTTTATACACCGTGATTTATGGTTACCACAAAGGGGTGTTCTATTATTTTTGACAGATCATGTAGTTGCTTACCTCATTTATATCTTCCCAATGCATTTTTCTTTCTCTCGGTGGCCTCTCCTGACCTGTTTTCACCATGAAAACCAGTCCCTTTTGTTTGTTTCCATCCTGTATTTAGCGCTTCCTGTTGCTGTATCCAACCAAACCCATGATGCACCTCTCCTTAGCTGCGACACCTCCAGCACCGCCCCTAACCAAACCCAGCTAGATTATAGCTCCTGCTACCCAGCTAGTTACCTAGACACTCCTCTATCACTGCCCCGCCCATGGACATAACATCACAGGAAAGAGCTGTTTGGACACGGTCATGTGACCACAGCCCAGAACAGGCGATAGGAGCAGAAAAGGTAACATAAACATATTACAATACTACAACTCCCTTATAACAATAAATCATTATTTTACAGAATCTTGATGTGAACAGGAAAACCCTTTTAAACTGGTGAACTGGAGGTTTACATTTTGGTCTAAGCATTTATGGTGTTGTCCCACAAATAACATTAATAACCACTCCACACGGATCCCACCAATATGCCCCCATGATCAGTAGAAAGGGTGATAGGTGCAATCTAAATAATTCAGATGCGGAATCAATCCTTAAATAGACGAACGCTAGGTCTGAGCAAAACCTAAATGAGGGGCTTCTTATTTGTCTAAATTTAGGGTAAGTGCGGAGCTCCAAATAGAATATTCCTCCATTCTAGCTGAGTAAAAATGTAGGCATTGTAAGGAGGTGCAAGCATAAAGTTTTAGGCAAATTTGGGTGGAAACGGGAATGTATGTACAAATAAATGAGGGGGATCACAGCTCTGCAGATTTGAGCCATGACTGATTGAATGTGAGACCACATACGCAACAAATGCAAATTCCCTTGCGCTTCGTGGTAACGAATCACAATTCTTCCTAAAATGGCAGCTAAACGTGTGAGGACATGGGGTAAGGAACTCTGGGAAGGCGGGCTGACCCATAATGCCATGAATGCAGCCAATCAGCAGCCAGCCAGCCTTGTGATGTCACAGCCCTATAAGAACGGCGGACATCTTAATCAGACATTTTCCAGCGTTCTGAATGCAGGGACAGACGTGAGAAGGCACTAGGGACAGCAATAGGAAAAACCTCATTGTGAAAAAAAACTGAAAGAACTATTTATAAGTGCAGGGAAAGGATAAGGAGGAATCATTTCACAGCATCTTAGTGCAGGGAGAGACGTCAGAAGTCAGGGGCAGTGCTAGAAAAACCTCAGTGTAAAAAAGAAAAAGCGATTTACAAGTGCAGGAAAACATTATTTGGGGGATGCCATTATACAGCTCTGGCATTCCAGCAATTTGTTCTTGTTATTGGGGTGCAAGTGCTATGTTGAAAAGCCTTTAGTGGAAAAAGAAAAATATATACGCATTTCCCTTTTTCAGTTACTTGTGTTGAAAGAGTTTAGTGGCCTATTTCAGTACAAAAAGGAAAAATATATACGCATTTCACTTCTGCAGTTACTGTATATGTGGTAAAAGCATTCAGTGTCCTATTTCAGTACAAAAAGGAAAAGAATATACGCACTTCACTGTTGCATTTATTTGTGGTGAAAGACTTTAGTGGCCTATTTCAGTTCAAATCAAAAAATATATACACATTTCACTTCTGCAGTTATATGTGGTGAAAGCGTTCAGTGTCCTATTTCAGTACAAAAAGAAAAAAAATATATGCATTTCACTTCTGCAGTTATTATCTCAGTACAAAAACTAAATATATTCAGCGTTCACTTGCAGTTATATGTGGCACAACCTTTAGTGACATATTTTGGTCGAAAAACTAAATTTATTAAGTGGTCAGAGCAGCTGTTATATCTGGTAAAATCTTTATTGAAGTATTTTGGTTGAAAAATTTATTCAGTGGTCAGCATTGTGGTTATATGCGGTAAAGTCTTTACTGAAGTATTTCGGTAAAAAAACTAAATTTATTCAGCCGTCAGCGCTGCGGTTATATGTGGTAAAATCTTTATAGAAGTATTTCGGTAGAAAAACAAAATATATTTAGTGTTCACTTGCAGTTATAATGGGCACAACCTTTAGTGACATATTTCGGTCAAAAAACTAAATTTATTCAGTGGTCAGCACTGCGGTTATATGTGGTAAAATCTTTATTGAAGTATTTTGGTCTAAAAACTAAATGTATTCAGTGGTCAGCGCTGTGGTTATATGCGGTAAAATCTTTATTGAAGAATTTCGGTCAAAAAACTACATTTATTCAGCTGTCAGCGCTGCGGTTATATGTGGTAAAATCTTTATTGAAGTATTTCAGTCGAAAAACAAAATAGATTTAGTGTTCACTTGCAGTTATATGTGGCACAACCTTTAGTGACATATTTCGGTCGAAAAACAAAATTTATTCAGCGGTCAGCGCTGCTGTTATATGCGGTAAAATCTTTATTGAAGTATTTCGGTCGAAAAAGTAAATTTATTTAGCGGCCAGCGCTGCGGTTATATACGGTAAAATCTTTATTGAAGTATTTCGGTCGAAAAACTAAATGTATTCAGAGGTCAGCACTGCGGCTATATGTGGTAAAATCTTTATTAAAGTATTTTGGTCGTAAAAACTAAATTTATTCAGCGGTGAGCCCTGCAGTTATATGTGGTAAAATATTTATTGAAGTATTTCGGTCAAAAAACTCAATTTATTCAGCGGTCAGCTCTCCGGTTATATGCGGTAAAATCTTTATTGAAGTATTACAGGTCGAAAAACTAAATTTATTCAGCGGTCAGCGCTGTGGTTATATGCAGTAAAATCTTTATTGAAGAATTTCGGTCAAAAAACGACATTTATTCAGCTGTTAGCGCTGCGGTTATATGTGGTAAAATCTTTATTGAAGTATTTCGGTCGAAAAACTAAATTTATTCAGTGGTCAGCACTGCGGTTATATGTGGTAAAATCTTTATTTAAGTATTTTGGTTGAAAAACTAAATGTATTCAGTGGTCAGCGCTGCAGTTATATGCGGTAAAATCTTTATTGAGGTATTTCGGTCGAAAAACTAAATTTATTCAGTGGTCAGCGCTGCAGTTATATGTGGTAAAATCTTTATTGAAGTATTTTGGTCGAAAAACTATTTATTCAGCTGTCAGCGCTGTAGTTATATGCGGTAAAATCTTTAGTGACGTATCTTGATGAGCTTTGCGACTCTCCCGGGCTCAAAGCTATCTAGACTCTTTGTCTTCTCATTGTTTGTAGCTACTAGAGGCCTGTTGATGCCAGGCAGACTCCCCCAGAAGTATCTGTGTCGATCAGCAGCCGATACCGCACTTGCTTTAATCTTGACAGGATTCGACTCCAGGTGGAGAGAAATAGTTTTTTGGAATGCTTTCTCCATCTTAACCACGTCATCGAATAAACTGAAGACTGGCGGATTCTCTCCTGTCTTAGGCAACACAATTTTTTTTATTTATTAAGTATTGAATATCAATTGAACCAAAAATTATAAGAAAGTAAACTTAAATTCGCCAATATATTATCCCAATCTTTGAGGGAAATTCACGGACAATCAATTTGCCAAGACTTTTGTGCTGGAGAACGTGTATTATTAAATCGTGTTTTAAGCAACACTTTATAAAGTTGAGAAATGTTAACCTTCTGTTCTGTCCCATATTCCCTGTAAATTAATAGACAAAGCGTCCACTCTGTGGCCTCCTCATGCTGCTGCCACCTCCGCAATCTCTCATCATCGTGCCACTCTGTGGCCTCCTCATGCTGTGCCCTCCTCATGCTGTGGCCTCCTCATGCTGCTGCCACCTCCACACTATGTCACCTTGTCACTCTGGGCCTCCTGATGCTGCTGCCACCTCCACACTATGTCACCTTGCTACTCTGTGGTCTCCTGATGCTGCCGCCACCTCCACACTCGGTCATTGTGCCACTCGGTGGCCTCCTCATACTGCTGCCCGCTCTACACTATGTCTTTGTGCCACTTGGTGGCCTTCTCCTGATGCTGCTACTGCCGCCACCTCCAGACTCTGTCATTGTGCCACTCGGTGGCTTCCTCATACTGCTGCCACCTCCACACTCAGTCATTGTGCCACTCGGTGGCCTCCTCATACTGCTGCCAGCTCTACACTATGTCTTTGTGCCACTCGGTGGCCTTCTCCTGATGCTGCTACTGCTGCTGCTGCCACCTCCAGACTCTGTTATTGTGCCACTCGGTGGCTTCCTCATACTGCTGCCACCTCCACACTCAGTCATTGTGCCACTCTGTGACTTCCTCATGCTGCTGCCACATCCACACTCTGTCATTGTGCCACTCGGTGGCCTCCTTATACTGCTGCCAGCTCTACACTATGTCTTTGTGCCACTCGGTGGCCTTCTCCTGATACTGCTGCTGCTGCCACCTCCAGACTCTGTTATTGTGCCACTCGGTGGCTTCCTCATACTGCTGCCACCTCCACACTCAGTCATTGTGCCACTCTGTGACTTCCTCATGCTGCTACCACCTCTACACTCTGTCATTGTGCCATTCGGTGGCCTTCTCCTGCTGCTGCTACTGCTGCTTCCGCCACCTCCACACTCGGTAATTGTGCTACTCGGTGGCCTCCTCATACTGCTAGCACCTCCAGACCCTGTAATTGTGCCACTCTGGTGCCTCCTGATGCTTCCGCCACCTCCACACTGTCATTGTGCCACTCTGTGGTCTCCTCATGCTGCCACCACCTACAGAGTCTGTCATTGCGCCACTATGTGGCCTCCTGATGCTGCCGCAACTTCCAGACCCTGTCATTGGCCCACTCTGTGGTCTCCTCATGCTGTTCACACCCTCCCCACTTCATGACTGGGAGACTATTTTGCCTTTCGGCCTGGCTGACACCATTATTTGTTTGACCCTTCTTCTAATCTGTCAGAAGGAAGGAAAAATAAGACGCACAACGAATCCTGTCTGTAAGACCTATATGGTCCCATCAGAATTGGCTTATGATTTGGTAGCCAAAAGCAGGAGTGGGTACAAAACACAGAAGACATGCAAATATTCAATTCACGTGTCATCTCTGTTTTAGATCCAGTCCTGTTCTTTTTTGGCATTAGCAATACTGATGGATTACTGACCAAATGCTGACCGAGTGAAGGTGGATGCTCAGCAGACAGGATCCGTTTTTTTGTGGGGTTATCGTTCTGATGGATCAGAGGAAGGGCAAATTAATCAGTGACGTCAACACAAGCTTACTGCTGACACACTCTCCGCTCTGTCAGGGGGCTCTACTTGTATAGGCGGAACAGGTTTTGATAACATCTATGTGGAATCAGCTGGTGATTATGTAAATCGAGTGCACTTCTTCTTGGCACTAACATCGCCCTGTAATTTATAAATAATAAAAAAGCCTCAAGAAGTACATTGCCTAATAGCGTTGCAGGTCCCGGTGGTGAAGTGGGTATAGTTCACACAAGTAGATGCGTTTCTTTTTGTTGGACTGCGATGCCTCAGAAGTCACAGGAAATCCACATTCGAAGCCAGTCAATAATCACGGACATGGGAAAGCAAACAGTCCAGTCGAAGCCTTTCCTCCTCTCCCTTGCAAGATTCTATGGAACACCACAAATTGCAGCCAATAGTGAAGTACCGTCATGCAAATTGGAGTAAAAATGGTTTTATTATACTCACAATGTACAAGTATAAGCGAGTGATAAACAATGGATTAATCACCCAATCGCCCTGTAAGGCTAAGTTCATACTTGAGTTATTTGGTCAGTTTTGGCCCTGTGACTGCCCTAATAAGTGAAGTATGCAGATCTTCGAAGAGCGACACATGTCATCTTCATGTCACTAACAAAGCAGACTCCCTATACGTGTTACTACAAGGCACAGTGTTCTACACCACTATAAAGGCTCTTAGCAGTCAGGAAATAGCCGTTTTTTTTTTACATAAGTCGCCGTGAATATAATCGGATCGAACCGGCAAATTCTTGGTGCATTGTTATTAAGGACAACAGGCATTTTATACCATCTACAGGTCAATTTAAAAGAGGATTTTTGTAATGCATCTGAAAAAAAACTAGGGAGCAGGTATAGATCACTTTGACCTCATAATCTGACATAAATATATTCAATTCTTACTGCCAGGCCGGAATATACCATGGGGAGGAGCACCAGCTGGTTGAATCAACTTAGCATTTAATTAGGAGACAAGTTTCTTCAGAGTCTTCCTTGAAAGGAATATTTTTTCAAGCCACATCTCAGAACACCCAGCAGATTTCAAATCAGAGTGGTAGTCATGTTTCAGCTGTAAATAGGAAAATTGGTGTACAGAAGCTAATTCAGGGAGATCTAGTATCTTGCGGTAGGTTGGAATAGTTCAATATTTTAAAATATAATTGTAGGCTATTGAAGAGTCCTAATTGGGGAGTTGGGGTAATGAAGAGAGACCATCTAATTACTGACTGAAAAGGAGAGGGGAAGGAGTCTATCAATAGTAGAGCAGAATTGATGCCAAGAGGAACCAGAGGACCTTGTAAGGACATTATTCCTTAGCCCGATCTAAAGTGATGAGGACACGGTTGTGCCACTCTCACCTCCTCCACCAGTACATAAATCTTAGGGATGGTCTTATCAAACCTGCCCAAAAACTTAGTGAACTGAATTGCTTGGTAATAGGTCCAAATATCCAGCAAACCAGCACTTCCAAATTTTGGGGGGGAGAGGCTCCCACTTCCCCATACATATGATGAAGAGAAGATAAGTGTGGCAAAACTAACCTCGCCACTGGGTTTTGGAGGGGCCTGTTTGCTAGCCTCTTGCCCCATGATTATGGGCCCTCTCATCAGCCAGGCTTCCTTTGTTCACAAAGGACTTGTACTAACTTGAACCCCTGGTCTAATTTGTGCCATTTTGGGATGTTAAATGTCTATGTGTATTGTAAAGGGTGGGACATTGTATACGTTGAGTAGTGAGGTCTGTTCCATTGTCTCTCTGTGTGTATTGGCGATGTCCCTTTGTCCTGAGAGATAATTGAATTACGTATTGATTGTCTCTAGGACAGAAGACATTGTGTATTCTCCTGCCTGTGATGATTACATCAACCCAGTGTGAGGTAATTGTATCACAGGCAGAGGGGAGAATTTTGTGTGGGAGTGTCTGAGTGAATTGTACGTGGTTATTGGCTGTTTTTACAAAACCCTGTGGGTGGTAACCTTGTTGGAAGATGTGTATAAATCAATGCTGTGTGTTCAAATAAAGAGTTCCTGTTTTTACATTCAACATAGAGCCTCGTCTCATGTGTGTGGGGATTGCTATACGTGTATACTCCCCTGACTATTACTTCTAGCTCTTGTAAGAGCTGTTCCTGGTTCCTGTGGTGGTATCGGTGTCGAGTGGAGTGCTTGGAGTCCTCCGGAGGCACTGGGAGCATCCATTAACGGAGGTACCCGGTCGGGGTGCCAGGAGATCCTTTACAATAAGTTTAACATTTATAAAGATGGGGGCTAAGATAATGAGAGCTTGAAGTAGATATAAAACTTTCAGCAATATAACCATTTTAGAAGATTCATTCTCCCTATCCAAAATATGTATGGAATCTGCCAGGATGATGTAATCTGGGTGATGTTAATTAGGAGGGGAATGTAATTGTGGTCCTACCAAGAAGAAGGGGCAGCACAGAGTTTTATTCGGAGGTATCGGATAGAATCAAAGCATAATGTGAAGGGGGGGGGTTAGAGAGAAGTTTGTTCCTCAGTCTCTGGGGACACGATATACACAAGGCTTCAGAAAAATATACAGGTGTTGATATTGAAATTGGACAATTCTCCATCTCCAAACTCAGTTAACATGACTTTAACATTCTGGGAAATGCTATCAACAGGTTAGTAATAATAATCAGAAGAAGTAGTTTTAGGAATTCGGTCTTCCAACTCTATTTCTTGATGAGCAGTTCTTGGCGTTGTTTCTCAATGTCTCAATAGTGAGGATAAATAGTAATGGGGAGAGAGGACAGCCCTGTCTTGTTCCATTTGAAATTTGGAAAGGTCTTGACAGCGAGCCATTCACTCTGAGCTCTGGCACTCAGAGAAGAGTACAATGCTAATACTTTTTGTATGAATTCTTGCGGGAAGCCAAGGTGAGTGAGGACAGCAGCAGGTAAAATCAATCCACTCAGTCAAAAGGCTTTTCGGCATCAGTAGACAATAAGACCAATAGAGTGCTCCTCATTCTACTGTATTAAATAAGATGTAAGACATGGGTTGTATTATACTTCCCTTCCCTCCCCATTACAAAATCTCTTTGTTCCTGGTCTATTAAAGAGGGTAAAACTAGTTTCAACCTTTTGGCCAATCATTTGGCAAAAAGTTTTACTTCACATCCACACTCAATAAGAACTAGGGAGATATCTGCCACATCGAGATAGATCCTTTCCTTCCTTGGGTATCGAGAGACTCGAGATCCACAGCTGACTCATTTGTTCACAAATTGTATAAGGCTTGATAAAACTCAGCAATAGCCAGGGTGTCCCATAATACCTCACCTGTAGAGGATTGTATGTCAGAAATAAAACTTTGGGACTGTTTTTTCCTGGCCAATTGGGCCATTAGCTTATTACTTTTATTGCTGTGGAAGTAACATTTATGGGAGGCAGATAAGCCTTAGCAGAGCCTAGTTTCAAGCCTATCTATGCACAGCCTGGGTTCACATCTGCACTTGTAAACTCCAGTGGAGGAACAGACTGCCA
This sequence comes from Bufo gargarizans, assembly GCF_014858855.1. Classification (NCBI taxonomy): domain Eukaryota; kingdom Metazoa; phylum Chordata; class Amphibia; order Anura; family Bufonidae; genus Bufo; species Bufo gargarizans. The sequence continues at coordinate 6,238,441 of NC_058088.1, forward strand.
GAGTTTAATGTCTGGCACAGCCGGATACCACCGTGCACCGCCAGATCCCCATTCACTCTAATAGTATCCAACAGGGATTCGGCCACTTTAGGGGATACATGCCAACTTTCGGCAGAAATAAAAATGCTGTGTGTAGTATTTTTTGGTCTGCTGTAATACTGGCCTGTACACTGGATACAGTGAATTCCATCAGTCTGTTCCTCTGCTGGAACACACTGACAGAATTGAAAGCACAGATGTGAACCCAGCCTTAATGAGATCCACAAGAGTCTCCTGAGCCATAGACCTCTTGTGTTACTTTTTAACTTAGCTACAGATGTAGTAGAGTTAACAAACATACTTTATGAGATGTGTTATCTAAGCTAAATGCGTTAAGCAAACACATTCAATTGCTTTTCAATGGCTTTTGTTTCAAGATAACTTGATGAGTTCCGAAATTTGAGTTAAGAGTTTGTGTGTTAACCCTGCTACATCTGTAACTGAGAAAAGAGGGAATCAACCTCAAGATTCCTCTTGTGTTTTATATTAGTCTCAACTCCCAATGTTTATTAAGGTCCCTTTGATCACAGCATTATGGACTTGACTATGTTCAAAGTGGTATTCTCAGAAAAGTAGTTAGCTAGAGAGGTTTCTATTTTACATTTAACTTCAGTAGAGCACAGAAGAGTCTTGTTAAGTCTCCATGAATTACAGTGGGTGGGAAAAGAGTGCAGTAATAAAGATATAGGGGCATGGTCAGATAAGTTGATAATTCCAATAAGAGGGTCAGAGAAAAGCTGAAGGTGAGCCTGTGAGATAAGGAGATTATCTAGTCGCTGATATGACATGTGGGAAGGGCAAAGGAGAAATATTTTGTGTATGGGAAAAAGAATCTCCAGACATGAATAAGATGATACCTGGAGAGACGTGTTTTAACTTTCCACAATGAACGAAAGGACTGGGCCAGTATAGCAGTGGAGGAGTCAAGTAGAGGGTTCAGTGTCAGATTAAAATCGCTGCCCAGGATGGAGAGGCCCTCTGAGAATTTATTAAATAGATCCAAAGTGTCTAAAAGTCAATGATCTTGACCATTATTAGGGGCATATTAATTTACAGCGGTGATAAAAGTGTTGGCAATCTTCCCCTTGATCTTCCTCAATTTTTGGAAATCAGGGTGAATGGCATATAAGCACTAAAGGCTATGCTAACCCCATTTTTCTTAGTGGAACTATGACAAAAATGATACCATGTTGTGAATTGGTTTTAGATAAAAGAGGGAGCTTACTTAGTTGGAGTTTATTGGAGAAGAGAAGTGGATGTACCTAGTTTTTTTGGGAGAAGGGGGAATTTGAGACCTATTGGCAGAAGAATTAAAGCTTTTAACATTCTGAGACACGACATGAAAATTGGAATGTGAGAAATAACAACATACTAAATACCAGTAATATACTATAGGTACAATGGAGTAAGGAGGCGCAGTGCACATGGTGAGGATATTGTCCCATAGGATAGTTGAAAAAGACAAAATAGGACCACAGAAAGCAAGAAAAGAAGTGGAAAGGAGAGAGAAGGAAACGGAAGGGGGAAGAAGGGAAGAGTTGAGGTAGAGAAAAAAGAGGAAAAGAGAAAAGGGTAGGATAGTGGGTTAAAGCACTGAAGGATGAGAGTTTTTATTCCACATTGTGGTACCATGCCTGAGCCCAGGGTGCAGGGACCAGAACAGTGCAGGGAGGCCAAGGAAAAGTATATCAAGTATTTGGGTTAGCAGAGGTAGGCTATTGTCCACCAGGGTAATCTTACAGGGGTGGAAGGAGGAAGCAATGCCCACATAAGTAGTAAGATAAGCAAAAACATAGAAACCAAGGAAGGTCCATCAATGACCAGACAGTTCCAATCTGGGTTCACTGGAAGAGGTTTTTGTCAGATTTCAATTTGGGCATCTGCCACCTCTCCACTACTGGTAACTTTGGAAGAGAATCCAAATTGCACACAGAAAACCAGGATGGACTCATAGAAAGGTCCACCCAGAGTAAATCAGCCAGTGATTTGACTGTAAATTGCTCCAGTTGAAATTGAAAGGCCGAACCAAATGGGAAGGGCTACTAATATGAAATCTTTTTTATCTGATAGGTGGTCAGTTAGAAGTTTAAGATTTTTTGTTCGGTCAGTGTCACAGAAGAAAGGTATTGAAAGAAGAATAGTTTGGATCCTTAAAAAATCAGATCCAGCACAACCTGTGCTTTACACATCATGGCTTCTTTAACTGTAAAGGAAGGCAATCTAAAATTAAATCTACAATTAATGTCTGGAGGGTTTCCATCTTTAGATTTAGGTCTCTCAGTTTTAATATTTTCCGGAGAGTCTGGTGCTAAATGAATTCCAGGATCTTCTTGCCAGCTTGCATAGTTTCAGATGAAGGGTAGGTTTCAGTGATTCCCTGAATACAGACTATTCCCTGAATATATATATATATATATATATATGTTTTCTTGATGTTCAAGATAAGTATAAAGAGAGTTTAGGTGTTCCTGTAATGTAATTAAGTACTCATTGGTTCTGTCCCTTTAATTCTATCCCCTTTTATTATTACTAGTATTGATCGAGTAGAACACCTCGGCATACTCGGGTGCTCGGTAGATGGAAGTCAATGGGAGAACCCGAGCATTAAACCAGGCACCCCCTGGCTCTGAAGAGGGGAGTGTGTCTGGTTCATATGAAAAGGTCAGAAATTGATGGAAACACCACTGAAATTGTTAGGAAACATTCTTTCCTGTATATTTACTTGTATATAAAGTGCAAGTGCTGCCAAAAATTGCAAGGAAGATGCACACTGATACAACCTGTATATCACATAAAGGAGGGCCTCATTCACATTGTGGTACAATTGTTCAGGTAGTGGGACTCCTACACTCATAAAGCCAATGCACTATGTGAAAAGGCTGCCAAAAATGATAAGGAACCGGCACCATCTAAAACATTAGGGGTAATGGTCTGCTGCTGATCTGACCATCTAAAACATTATGGGCAAGGGCCTGCTGCTGAGCTGACCATCTAAAACATTAGGGGCGAGAGCATGCTGCCGAGCTGACCATCTAAAACATTAGGGGCGAGGGCCTGCTGCTGAGCTGACCAACTAAAACATTATGGGCAAGGGCCTGCTGCTGGGCTGACCAACTAAAACATTATGGGCGAGGGCCTGCTGCTGGGCTGACTATCTAAAACATTAGGGGCGACGGCCTGCTGCTGAGCTGACCATCTAAAACATTAGGGGCGAGGGCCTGCTGCTGATCTGACCTTGGAAAAAATTATGGGCAAGGGCCTGCTGCTGTGCTGACCATCTAAAACATTACGGGCGAGGGCCTGCTGCCGTGCTGACAATCTAAAACATTATGGGCAAGGGCCTGCTGCCGAGCTGACCATCTAAAACATTAGGGGTGAGTGCCTAATATATCACATAAAGGAGGGCCTCATTCACATTGTGGTACAATTGTTCAGGTAGTGGGACTCCTACACTCATAAAGCCAATGCACTATGTGAAAAGGCTGCCAAAAATGATAAGGAACCGGCACCATCTAAAACATTAGGGGTAATGGTCTGCTGCTGATCTGACCATCTAAAACATTATGGGCAAGGGCCTGCTGCTGAGCTGACCATCTAAAACATTAGGGGCGAGAGCATGCTGCCGAGCTGACCATCTAAAACATTAGGGGCAAGGGCCTGCTGCTGAGCTGACCAACTAAAACATTATGGGCAAGGGCCTGCTGCTGGGCTGACCAACTAAAACATTATGGGCGAGGGCCTGCTGCTGTGCTGACTATCTAAAACATTAGGGGCGTTGGCCTGCTGCTGAGCTGACCATCTAAAACATTAGGGGCGAGGGCCTGCTGCTGATCTGACCTTGGAAAAAATTATGGGCAAGTCCTGCTGCTGTGCTGACCATCTAAAACATTACGGGCGAGGGCCTGCTGCCGTGCTGACAATCTAAAACATTATGGGCAAGGGCCTGCTGCCGAGCTGACCATCTAAAACATTAGGGGTGAGTGCCTGCTGCTGATCTGACCATGGAAAAAATTAAGGTTAGGGACCTGCTACTGAGCTGACCATTGAAAAAATTATGGTTGAGGGTCTGCTGGTGAGCTGACTCTCTAAAACATTAGGGGCAAGGGCCTGCTGCAGATCTGACCATGGAAAAAATTTTGAGCGAGGGCCTGCTGCTGCTGAGCTGCCGCAATTACATCCAGCGCCGCGCCGCCTGTGGTATTGTCTGGTTGTTCTAGGGGGGTCCAGACCCGCTGGACCACCCCTGTAGGTGCGCCACTGTGTGTAGCTTAGAGTCATAAATCATTCTGTGGAATGTGAATGGGTCTGGCTTTAAGTTGCAGTTGTGTTGAATATGTGTAAAGTTGTGAAGAACTCGATGGATGCTCAGCAGAGCTCTGTGTGCAGTCTGTACTTCAAGTATAAGGGTATGGTTATTAGTTGTGAGCAAATGATGCTGTGGCAAGAAATGACTAAATGAAAATGTGAATGTGTATGGAGTACGATATTAGTTTTTTTTTATATATAATGCACAGTGGGGATTTTTATTTTTTCTTGGGAGACATTTGTTTTTTATTGGTGACAATTTTTTTTTATTTCAATGAATTGTATTATGTTAGTATTATGTTGACTGTAACATGTTAAATGTTTTGATAACACCAGAGATCTGTCCTCATGAATGGTTAAGAGTAGACTGGCTGAAAGAGGTAGGATTGCACCATCCGACCGGAGAGGGTGGACTTAGATGACCTAGAGGGGAGGGAGGAGAACAGGGTGGGCATCACAGACACATCCATCCCCAAGTTACAAGATGAGAAGATGAGAAGTCCTGTGTTTCTTTATGAAAAAAACAAAACAAAAAACAGTCTATTTATTTCAACATCAAGAAAATCTGGGTACTTCTGCAAAATGCCAAAGGGTATTAATTGCAGAATACACAATACAACACATTTTAGTAAACCACAAAACAACATTGGATATCTTAGAAGGTTCACAAATCACAAATAAATGTGATTTTAATGGTGTTTAGAGTTGAGCGGACACCTGGATGTTCGGGTTCGAGAAGTTCGGCCGAACTTCCCGAAAATGTTCGGGTTCGGGATCCGAACCCGATCCGAACTTCGTCCCGAACCCGAACCCCATTGAAGTCAATGGGGACCCGAACTTTTCGGCACTAAAAAGGCTGTAAAACAGCCCAGGAAAGGGCTAGAGGGCTGCAAAAGGCAGCAACATGTAGGTAAATCCCCTGCAAACAAATGTGGATAGGGAAATGAATTAAAATTAAAATTAAATAAATAAAAATTAACCAAAATCAATTGGAGAGAGGTCCCATAGCAGAGAATCTGGCTTCACGTCACCCACCACTGGAACAGTCCATTCTAAGATATTTAGGCCCCGGCACCCAGGCAGAGGAGAGAGGTCCCATAACAGAGAATCTGGCTTCATGTCAGCAGAGAATCAGTCTTCATGTTATAGCAGAGAATCAGGCTTCACGTCAGCCACCAATGCAACAGTCCATTGTCAGATATTTAGGCCCAGCACCCAGGCAGAGGAGAGAGGTCCCGTAACAGACAATCTGGCTTCATGTCAGCAGAGAATCAGTCTTCATATCATAGCAGAGAATCAGGCTTCACGTCAGCCACCAATGCAACAGTCCATTGTCAGATATTTAGGCCCAGCACCCAGGCAGAGGAGAGAGGTCCCGTAACAGAGGATCTGGCTTCATGTCAGCAGAGAATCAGTCTTCATATCATAGCAGAGAATCAGGCTTCACGTCAGCCACCAATGCAACAGTCCATTGTCAGATATTTAAGCCCAGCACCCAGGCAGAGGAGAGAGGTCCCGTAACAGAGGATCTGGCTTCATGTCAGCAGAGAATTAGTCTGCATGTCATAGCAGAGAATCAGGCTTCACGTCACCCAACATTGGAACAGTCCATTGGCATATATTTAGGCCCCGGCACCCAGACAGAGGAGAGGTTCATTCAACTTTGGGTAGCCTCGCAATATAATGGTAAAATGAAAATAAAAATAGGATTGAATGAGGAAGTGCCCTGGAGTACAATAATATATGGTTAAGGGGAGGTAGTTAATGTCTAATCTGGACAAGGGACGGACAGGCCCTGTGGGATCCATGCCTGGTTCATTTTTATGAACGTCAGCTTGTCCACATTGGCTGTAGACAGGCGGCTGCGTTTGTCTGTAATGACGCCCCCTGCCGTGCTGAATACACGTTCAGACAAAACGCTGGCTGCCGGGCAGGCCAGCACCTCCAAGGCATAAAAGGCTAGCTCTGGCCACGTGGACAATTTGGAGACCCAGAAATTGAATGGGGCCGAACCATCAGTCAGTACGTGGAGGGGTGTACACACGTACTGTTCCACCATGTTAGTGAAATGTTGCCTCCTGCTAACACGTTGCGTATCAGGTGGTGGTGCAGTTAGCTGTGGCGTGTTGACAAAACTTTTCCACATCTCTGCCATGCTAACCCTGCCCTCAGAGGAGATGGCCGTGACACAGCTGCCTTGGCGACCTCTTGCTCCTCCTCTGCCTTGGCCTTGGGCTTCCACTTGTTCCCCTGTGACATTTGGGAATGCTCTAAGTAGCGCGTCTAGCAACGTGCGCTTGTACTCGCGCATCTTCCTATCACGCTCCAGTGCAGGAAGTAAGGTGGGCACATTGTCTTTGTAGCGTGGATCCAGCACACAGGTCTCGCATGGAGGCCCAGTCATTGGTGGTGAAGTGGTGCTGTTCCGTAGTGCGACTGACCCGTGCGTGCTGCAGCTGAAACTCCACTATGGCCTGCTGCTGCTCGCACAGTCTGTCCAGCATGTGCAAGGTGGAGTTCCACCTGGTGGGCACGTCGCATATGAGGCGGTGAGCGGGAAGGCAGAAGTTACGCTGTAGCGCAGACAGGCGAGCAGCGGCAGGATGTGAACGCCGGAAGCGCGACCAGACGGCCCGCACTTTATGCAGCAGCTCTGACATGTTGGGGTAGTTGTGAATGAACTTCTGCACCACCAAATTCAGCACATGCGCCAAGCAAGGGATGTGCGTCAAACCGGCTAGTCCCAGAGCTGCAGCGAGATTTCGCCCATTATCACACACCACCAGGCCGGGCTTGAGGCTCACCGGCAGCAACCACTCATCGGTCTGTTGTTCTATACCCCGCCACACCTCCTGTGCGGTGTGGGGCCTGTCCCCCAAACCTATGAGTTTCAGAATGGCCTGCTGACGTTTACCCCGGGCTGTGCTGAAGTTGGTGGTGAAGGTGTGTGGCTGACTGGATGAGCAGGTGGAAGAAGAGGAGGAGGAAGCCGAGAAGGAGGAGGTGGCAACAGGAGGCAAAGAATGTTGCCCTGCGATCCTTGGCGGCGGAAGGACGTGCACCAAACAGCTCTCCGCCTGGGGCCCAGCTGCCACTACATTTACCCAGTGTGCAGTAAGGGAGATATAGCGTCCCTGGCCGTGCTTACTGGTCCACGTATCTGTGGTTAGGTGGACCTTGCCACAGATGGCGTTGCGCAGTGCACACTTGATTTTATCGGATACTTGGTTGTGCAGGGAAGGCACGGCTCTCTTAGAGAAGTAGTGCCGGCTAGGAACAACATACTGTGGGACAGCAAGCGACATGAGCTGTTTGAAGCTGTCTGTGTTCACCAGCCTAAATGACAGCATTTCATAGGCCAGTAGTTTAGAAATGCTGGCATTCAGGGCCAGGGATCGAGGGTGGCTAGGTGGGAATTTACGCTTTCTCTCAAATGTTTGTGAGATGGAGAGCTGAACGCTGCCGTGTGACATGGTTGAGATGCTTGGTGACGGAGGTGGTGGTGGTGTTGGTGGTACATCCCCTGTTTGCTGGGCGGCAGGTGCCAACGTTCCTCCAGAGGCGGAGGAAGAGGCCGAGGCGGCAGCAGCAGAAGAGGTAGCAGGGGGAGCCTGAGCGACTTCCTTGTTTTTAAGGTGTTTACTCCACTGCAGTTCATGCTTTGCATGCAGGTGCCTGGTCATGCAGGTTGTGCTAAGGTTCAGAACGTTAATGCCTCGCTTCAGGCTCTGATGGCACAGCGTGCAAACCACTCGGGTCTTGTCGTCAGCACATTGTTTGAAGAAGTGCCATGCCAGGGAACTCCTTGAAGCTGCCTTTGGGGTGCTCGGTCCAAGATGGCGGCGGTCAGTAGCAGGCGGAGTCTCTTGGCGGCGGGTGTTCTGCTTTTGCCCACTGCTCCGTCTTTTGCTACGCTGTTGGCTCGGTCTCACCACTGCCTCTTCCTCCGAACTGTGAAAGTCAGTGGCACGACCTTCATTTCATGTGGGGTCTAGGACCTCATCGTCCCCTGCATCGTCTTCCACCCAGTCTTGATCCCTGACCTCCTGTTCAGTCTGCACACTGCAGAAAGACGCAGCAGTTGGCACCTGTGTTTCGTCATCATCAGAGACATGCTGAGGTGGTATTCCCATGTCCTCATCATCAGGAAACATAAGTGGTTGTGCGTCAGTGCATTCTATGTCTTTCACCGCTGGGGAAGGGCTAGGTGGATGCCCTTGGGAAACCCTGCCAGCGGAGTCTTCAAACAGCATAAGAGACTGCTGCATAACTTGAGGCTGAGACAGTTTCCCTGGTATGCATGGGGGTGATGTGACAGACTGATGGGCTTGGTTTTCAGGTGCCATCTGTGCGCTTTCTGCAGAAGACTGGGTGGGAGATAATGTGAACGTGCTGGATCCACTGTCGGCCACCCAATTGACTAGTGCCTGTACCTGCTCAGGCCTTACCATCCTTAGAACGGCATTGGGCCCCACCATATATCGCTGTAAATTCTGGCGGCTACTGGGACCTGAGGTAGTTGGTACACTAGGACGTGTGGATGTGGCAGAATGGCCACGTCCTCTCCCAGCACCAGAGGGTCCACTAACACCACCACGACCATGTCCACGTCCGCGTCCCTTACTAGATGTTTTCCTCATTGTTATCGTTCACCACAACAACAAAAATATTATTTGGCCCAATGTATTGTATTCAAATTCAGCTGAATATAAATTTGAGGCCTGGTATTTAGGCGCTGGGTGACAGGTATAGATTTACTGACAGAATTAGACTTGGAAATGCACAGTAGCGTGTGTGAAGTTATTCTGAATGACCCTATGTGCACCTTGAATATTATATACCCTTTTAGGGATAGATTTCAAATAGCTCTGATACAGCAGAAACCACTAAATTAGGAAATTGCTAAATTGGGAATTGTATTTCAACCCAGAACAAAAAATGTGCTTTGACGGACACTAAATAACTTGCCCAGCCACAACAGTACAGCAGTAACGACAGATTTAGCGGGATATAAATTTGAGGCCTAGTATTTAGGCGCTGGGTGACAGGTATGGATTTACTGACGGAATTAGACTTGGAAATGCACAGTAGCGTGTGTGTGAAGTTATTCTAAATGACCCTATGTGCACCTTGAATATTATATACCCTTTTAGGGATAGATTTCAAATAGCTCTGATACAGCAGAAACCACTAAATTAGGAAATTGCTAAATTAGGAATTGTACTTCAACCCAGAACAAAAAATGTGCTTTGACTGACACTAAATAACTTGCCCAGCCACAACAGTACAGCAGTAACGACAGATTTAGCAGGATATAAATTTGAGGCCTAGTATTTAGGCGCTGGGTGACAGGTATAGATTTACTGACGGAATTAGACTTGGAAATGCACAGTAGCGTGTGTGTGAAGTTATTCTGAATGACCCTATGTGCACCTTGAATATTATATACCCTTTTAGGGATAGATTTCAAATAGCTCTGATACAGCAGAAACCACTAAATTAGGAAATTGCTAAATTGGGAATTGTATTTCAACCCAGAACAAAAAATGTGCTTTGACGGACACTAAATAACTTGCCCAGCCAGAACAGTACAGCAGTAACGACAGATTTAGCGGGATATAAATTTGAGGCCTAGTATTTAGGCGCTGGGTGACAGGTATAGATTTACTGACAGAATTAGACTTGGAAATGCACAGTAGCGTGTGTGTGAAGTTATTCTGAATGACCCTATGTGCACCTTGAATATTATATACCCTTTTAGGGATAGATTTCAAATAGCTCTGATACAGCAGAAACCACTAAATTAGGAAATTGCTAAATTAGGAATTGTATTTCAACCCAGAACAAAAACTGTGCTTTGACTGACACTAAATAACTTGCCCAGCCACAACAGTACAGCAGTAACAACAGATTTAGCAGGATATAAATTTGAGGCCTAGTATTTAGGCGCTGGGTGACAGGTATCGATTTACTGACGGAATTAGACTTGGAAATGCACAGTAGCGTGTGTGTGAAGTTATTCTGAATGACCCTATGTGCACCTTGAATATTATATACCCTTTTAGGGATAGATTTCAAATAGCTCTGATACAGCAGAAACCACTAAATTAGGAAATTGCTAAATTGGGAATTGTATTTCAACCCAGAACAAAAAATGTGCTTTGACGGACACTAAATAACTTGCCCAGCCAGAACAGTACAGCAGTATCGACAGATTTAGCGGGATATAAATTTGAGGCCTAGTATTTAGGCGCTGGGTGACAGGTATAGATTTACTGACAGAATTAGACTGGGATATGGCCAAAAAATAACCACACTATTGCTGGTTAAATGCACTTGGTGTGACAGCTTGACCAACCACACTACTGAGGGTTAAATGCACTTGGTGACAGGCGCAGCTTGCCCCTGATGTAGTATATGGCCAAAAAATGAACAGACTATTGCTGGTTAAATGCACTTGGTGTGACAGCTTGACCAACCACACTACTGAGGGTTAAATGCACTTGGTGACAGGCGCAGCTTGCCCCTGATGTTGTATATGGCCAAAAAATGAACAGACTATTGCTGGTTAAATGCACTTGGTGTGACAGCTTCACCCTGATGTAGGCTTTAGCCAAAAAACAACCACACCATTGAGGGTTAAATGCACTTGGTGACAGGCGCAGCTTGCCCCTGATGTAGTATATGGCCAAAAAATAAACAGACTATTGCTGGTTAAATGCACTTGGTGTGACAGCTTCACCCTGATGTAGGCTTTAGCCAAAAAACAACTACACCATTGAGGGTTAAATGCACTTGGTCGCAGCTTGTGCTGGCGCACCACAAGACACAAAATGGCCGCCGATCACCCCAGAAAAAAGTGATTGACAAACGGTCTGGGCAGCCTAAAAACAGTGAGCAATTGAGTATCAGCAGCTCAATGACCCACAGCTGCAGATCGATCAATAATCAAGTCCTTTGGAGGAGTTAATCTGCCTAATCTCGCCCTACTGTCGCAGCCGCAACCTCTCCCTACGCTAATCAGAGCAGAGTGACGGGCGGCGCTATGTGACTCCAGCTTAAATAGAGGCTGGGTCACATGGTGCTCTGGCCAATCACAGCCATGCCAATAGTAGGCATGGCTGTGATGGCCTCTTGGGGCAAGTAGTATGACGCTTGTTGATTGGCTGCTTTGCAGCCTTTCAAAAAGTGCCAAGAAAGCGTCACAAAAGCGCCAAGAAAGCGACGAACACCGAACCCGAACCCGGACTTTTACGAAAATGTCCGGGTTCGGGTCCGTGTCACGGACACCCCAAAATTCGGTACGAACCCGAACTATACAGTTCGAGTTCGCTCATCCCTAATGGTGTTGTGTTTTACTATCTACAAGTGACATTGAAAGAGATACCCATGAGATGCTATTTTTTTATATGTTGAAGGATGAAGAAGATGATTAGGGATGAGCGAACTCGAACTGTATAGTTCGGGTTCGTACCGAATTTTGGGGTGTCCGTGACACGGACCCGAACCCGGACATTTTCGTAAAAGTCCGGGTTCGGGTTCGGTGTTCGTCGCTTTCTTCGCGCTTTTGTGACGCTTTCTTGGCGCTTTTTGAAAGGCTGCAAAGCAGCCAATCAACAAGCGTCATACTACTTGCCCCAAGAGGCCATCACAGCCATGCCTACTATTGGCATGGCTGTGATTGGCCAGAGCACCATGTGACCCAGCCTCTATTTAAGCTGGAGTCACATAGCGCCGCCCGTCACTCTGCTCTGATTAGCGTAGGGAGAGGTTGCGGCTGCGACAGTAGGGCGAGATTAGGCAGATTAACTCCTCCAAAGGACTTGATTAACTGATCGATCTGCAGCTGTGGATCATTGAGCTGCTGATCCTCAATTGCTCACTGTTTTTAGGCTGCCCAGACCGTTTGTCAGTCACATTTTTCTGGGGTGATCGGCGGCCATTTTGTGTCTTGTGGTGCGCCAGCACAAGCTGCGACCAAGTGCATTTAACCCTCAATGGTGTGGTTGTTTTTTGGCTAAAGCCTACATCAGGGTGAAGCTGTCACACCAAGTGCATTTAACCAGCAATAGTCTGTTCATTTTTTGGCCATATACAAAATCAGGGGCAAGCTGCGCCTGTCACCAAGTGCATTTAACCCTCAATGGTGTGGTTGTTTTTTGGCTAAAGCCTACATCAGGGTGAAGCTGTCACACCAAGTGCATTTAACCAGCAATAGTCTGTTCATTTTTTGGCCATATACTAAATCAGGGGCAAGCTGCGCCTGTCACCAAGTGCATTTAACCCTCAATGGTGTGGTTGTTTTTTGGCTAAAGCCTACATCAGGGTGAAGCTGTCACACCAAGTGCATTTAACCAGCAATAGTCTGTTTATTTTTTGGCCATATCCCAGTCTAATTCTGTCACTAAATCCATACCGGTCACCCAGCGCCTAAATACTAGGCCTCAAATTTATATCCCGCTAAATCTGTCCTTAGTGCTGTAGCTGGGCGAGTTATTTAGTGTCCGTTCAAGCACATTTCTTGTTCTGGGTTGAAATACAATTCCCAATTTAGCAATTTCATAATTTAGTGGTTTCTGCTATATCAGAGCTATTTGAAATCTATCCCTAAAAGGGTATATAATATTCAAGGTGCACATTGGGTCATTCAGAATAACTTCACACACACCCGCTACTGTGTATTTCCAAGTCTAATTCTGGCACTAAACCCATACCTGTCACCCAGCGCCTAAATACTAGGCCTCAAATTTATATCCAGCTAAATCTGTCCCTAGTGCTGTAGCTGGGCGAGTTATTTAGTGTCCGTTCAAGCACATTTCTTGTTCTGGGTTGAAATACAATTCCCAATTTAGCAATTTCATAATTTAGTGGTTTCTGCTATATCAGAGCTATTTGAAATCTATCCCTAAAAGGGTATATAATATTCAAGGTGCACATTGGGTCATTCAGAATAACTTCACACACACCCGCTACTGTGTATTTCCAAGTCTAATTCTGGCACTAAACCCATACCTGTCACCCAGCGCCTAAATACTAGGCCTCAAATTTATATCCCGCTAAATCTGTCCTTAGTGCTGTAGCTGGGCGAGTTATTTAGTGTCCGTTCAAGCACATTTCTTGTTCTGGGTTGAAATACAATTCCCAATTTAGCAATTTCATAATTTAGTGGTTTCTGCTATATCAGAGCTATTTGAAATCTATCCCTAAAAGGGTATATAATATTCAAGGTGCACATTGGGTCATTCAGAATAACTTCACACACACCCGCTACTGTGTATTTCCAAGTCTAATTCTGGCACTAAACCCATACCTGTCACCCAGCGCCTAAATACTAGGCCTCAAATTTATATCCCGCTAAATCTGTCCTTAGTGCTGTAGCTGGGCGAGTTATTTAGTGTCCGTTCAAGCACATTTCTTGTTCTGGGTTGAAATACAATTCCCAATTTAGCAATTTCATAATTTAGTGGTTTCTGCTATATCAGAGCTATTTGAAATCTATCCCTAAAAGGGTATATAATATTCAAGGTGCACATTGGGTCATTCAGAATAACTTCACACACACCCGCTACTGTGTATTTCCAAGTCTAATTCTGGCACTAAACCCATACCTGTCACCCAGCGCCTAAATACTAGGCCTCAAATTTATATCCCGCTAAATCTGTCCTTAGTGCTGTAGCTGGGCGAGTTATTTAGTGTCCGTTCAAGCACATTTCTTGTTCTGGGTTGAAATACAATTCCCAATTTAGCAATTTCATAATTTAGTGGTTTCTGCTATATCAGAGCTATTTGAAATCTATCCCTAAAAGGGTATATAATATTCAAGGTGCACATTGGGTCATTCAGAATAACTTCACACACACCCGCTACTGTGTATTTCCAAGTCTAATTCTGGCACTAAACCCATACCTGTCACCCAGCGCCTAAATACTAGGCCTCAAATTTATATCCCGCTAAATCTGTCCCTAGTGCTGTAGCTGGGCGAGTTATTTAGTGTCCGTTCAAGCACATTTCTTGTTCTGGGTTGAAATACAATTCCCAATTTAGCAATTTCATAATTTAGTGGTTTCTGCTATATCAGAGCTATTTGAAATCTATCCCTAAAAGGGTATATAATATTCAAGGTGCACATTGGGTCATTCAGAATAACTTCACACACACCCGCTACTGTGTATTTCCAAGTCTAATTCTGGCACTAAACCCATACCTGTCACCCAGCGCCTAAATACTAGGCCTCAAATTTATATCCCGCTAAATCTGTCCCTAGTGCTGTAGCTGGGCGAGTTATTTAGTGTCCGTTCAAGCACATTTCTTGTTCTGGGTTGAAATACAATTCCCAATTTAGCAATTTCATAATTTAGTGGTTTCTGCTATATCAGAGCTATTTGAAATCTATCCCTAAAAGGGTATATAATATTCAAGGTGCACATTGGGTCATTCAGAATAACTTCACACACACCCGCTACTGTGTATTTCCAAGTCTAATTCTGGCACTAAACCCATACCTGTCACCCAGCGCCTAAATACTAGGCCTCAAATTTATATCCCGCTAAATCTGTCCCTAGTGCTGTAGCTGGGCGAGTTATTTAGTGTCCGTTCAAGCACATTTCTTGTTCTGGGTTGAAATACAATTCCCAATTTAGCAATTTCATAATTTAGTGGTTTCTGCTATATCAGAGCTATTTGAAATCTATCCCTAAAAGGGTATATAATATTCAAGGTGCACATTGGGTCATTCAGAATAACTTCACACACACCCGCTACTGTGTATTTCCAAGTCTAATTCTGGCACTAAACCCATACCTGTCACCCAGCGCCTAAATACTAGGCCTCAAATTTATATCCCGCTAAATCTCTCGTTACCGCTGTCCTGTTGTGGCTGGGAAAGTTATTTAGTGTCCGTCAAAGCACATTTTTTGTTCTGGGTTGAAATACAATTCCCAATTTAGCAATTTCATAATTTAGTCGTTTCTGCTATATCAGAGCTATTTGAAATCTATCCCTAAAAGGGTAGATCATATTGAAGGTGCACATAGGGTCATTCAGAATAACTTCACACACACGCTTCTGTGCATTTCCAAGTCTAATTCTGTCACTAAATCCATACCGGTCACCCAGCGCCTAAATACTAGGCCTCAAATTTATATCCCGCTGAATTTGAATACAATACATTGGGCCAAATAATATATTTGTTGTTGTGGTGAACCATAACAATGAGAAAAACATCTAGTAAGGGACGCGGACGTGGACATGGTCGTGGTGGTGTTAGTGGACCCTCTGGTGCTGGGAGAGGACGTGGCCGTTCTGCCACATCCACACGTCCTAGTGTACCAACTACCTCAGGTCCCAGTAGCCGCCAGAATTTACAGCGATATATGGTGGGGCCCAATGCCGTTCTAAGGATGGTAAGGCCTGAGCAGGTACAGGCATTAGTCAATTGGGTGGCCGACAGTGGATCCAGCACGTTCACATTATCTCCCACCCAGTCTTCTGCAGAAAGCGCACAGATGGCGCCTGAAAACCAACCCCATCAGTCTGTCACATCACCCCCATGCATACCAGGGAAACTGTCTCAGCCTCAAGTTATGCAGCAGTCTCTTATGCTGTTTGAAGACTCCGCTGGCAGGGTTTCCCAAGGGCATCCACCTAGCCCTTCCCCAGCGGTGAAAGACATAGAATGCACTGACGCACAACCACTTATGTTTCCTGATGATGAGGACATGGGAATACCACCTCAGCATGTCTCTGATGATGACGAAACACAGGTGCCAACTGCTGCGTCTTTCTGCAGTGTGCAGACTGAACAGGAGGTCAGGGATCAAGACTGGGTGGAAGACGATGCAGGGGACGATGAGGTCCTAGACCCCACATGGAATGAAGGTCGTGCCACTGACTTTCACAGTTCGGAGGAAGAGGCAGTGGTGAGACCGAGCCAACAGCGTAGCAAAAGAGGGAGCAGTGGGCAAAAGCAGAACACCCGCCGCCAAGAGACTCCGCCTGCTACTGACCGCCGCCATCTGGGACCGAGCACCCCAAAGGCAGCTTCAAGGAGTTCCCTGGCATGGCACTTCTTCAAACAATGTGCTGACGACAAGACCCGAGTGGTTTGCACGCTGTGCCATCAGAGCCTGAAGCGAGGCATTAACGTTCTGAACCTGAGCACAACCTGCATGACCAGGCACCTGCATGCAAAGCATGAACTGCAGTGGAGTAAACACCTTAAAACCAAGGAAGTCACTCAGGCTCCCCCTGCTACCTCTTCTGCTGCTGCCGCCTCGGCCTATTCTGCTGCTGCCGCCTCGGCCTCTTCCTCCGCCTCTGGAGGAACGTTGGCACCTGCCGCCCAGCAAACAGGGGATGTACCACCAACACCACCACCACCACCTCCGTCACCAAGCGTCTCAACCATGTCACACGCCAGCGTTCAGCTCTCCATCTCACAAACATTTGATAGAAAGCGTAAATTCCCACCTAGCCACCCTCGATCCCTGGCCCTGAATGCCAGCATTTCTAAACTACTGGCCTATGAAATGCTGTCATTTAGGCTGGTGGACACAGACAGCTTCAAACAGCTCATGTCGCTTGCTGTCCCACAGTATGTTGTTCCCAGCCGGCACTACTTCTCCAAGAGAGCCGTGCCTTCCCTGCACAACCAAGTATCCGATAAAATCAAGTGTGCACTGCGCAACGCCATCTGTGGCAAGGTCCACCTAACCACAGATACGTGGACCAGTAAGCACGGCCAGGGACGCTATATCTCCCTAACTGCACACTGGGTAAATGTAGTGGCAGCTGGGCCCCAGGCGGAGAGCTGTTTGGCGCACGTCCTTCCGCCGCCAAGGATCGCAGGGCAACATTCTTTGCCTCCTGTTGCCACCTCCTCCTTCTCGGCTTCCTCCTCCTCTTCTTCCACCTGCTCATCCAGTCAGCCACACACCTTCACCACCAACTTCAGCACAGCCCGGGGTAAACGTCAGCAGGCCATTCTGAAACTCATATGTTTGGGGGACAGGCCCCACACCGCACAGGAGTTGTGGCGGGGTATAGAACAACAGACCGACGAGTGGTTGCTGCCGGTGAGCCTCAAGCCCGGCCTGGTGGTGTGTGATAATGGGCGAAATCTCGTTGCAGCTCTGGGACTAGCCAATTTGACGCACATCCCTTGCTTGGCGCATGTGCTGAATTTGGTGGTGCAGAAGTTCATTCACAACTACCCCGACATGTCAGAGCTGCTGCATAAAGTGCGGGCCGTCTGTTCGCGCTTCCGGCGTTCACATCCTGCTGCTGCTCGCCTGTCTGCGCTACAGCGTAACTTCGGCCTTCCCGCTCACCGCCTCATATGCGACGTGCCCACCAGGTGGAACTCCACCTTGCACATGCTGGACAGACTGTGCGAGCAGCAGCAGGCCATAGTGGAGTTTCAGCTGCAGCACGCACGGGTCAGTCGCACTACAGAACAGCACCACTTCACCACCAATGACTGGGCCTCCATGCGAGACCTGTGTGCCCTGTTGCGCTGTTTCGAGTACTCCACCAACATGGCCAGTGGCGATGACACCGTTATCAGCGTTACAATACCACTTCTATGTCTCCTTGAGAAAACACTTAGGGCGATGATGGAAGAGGAGGTGGCCCAGGAGGAGGAGGAGGAGGAGGAAGAGGGGTCATTTTTAGCACTTTCAGGCCAGTCTCTTCGAAGTGACTCAGAGGGAGGTTTTTGGCAACAGCAGAGGCCAGGTACAAATGTGGCCAGCCAGGGCCCACTACTGGAGGACGAGGAGGACGAGGATGAGGAGGAGGTGGAGGAGGATGAGGATGAAGCATGGTCACAGCGGGGTGGCACCCAACGCAGCTCGGGTCCATCACTGGTGCGTGGCTGGGGGGAAAGGCAGGACGATGACGATACGCCTCCCACAGAGGACAGCTTGTCCTTACCCCTGGGCAGCCTGGCACACATGAGCGACTACATGCTGCAGTGCCTGCGCAACGACAGCAGAGTTGCCCACATTTTAACCTGTGCGGACTACTGGGTTGCCACCCTGCTGGATCCACGCTACAAAGACAATGTGCCCACCTTACTTCCTGCACTGGAGCGTGATAGGAAGATGCGCGAGTACAAGCGCACGTTGGTAGACGCGCTACTGAGAGCATTCCCAAATGTCACAGGGGAACAAGTGGAAGCCCAAGGCCAAGGCAGAGGAGGAGCAAGAGGTCGCCAAGGCAGCTGTGTCACGGCCAGCTCCTCTGAGGGCAGGGTTAGCATGGCAGAGATGTGGAAAACTTTTGTCAACACGCCACAGCTAACTGCACCACCACCTGATACGCAACATGTTAGCAGGAGGCAACATTTCACTAACATGGTGGAACAGTACGTGTGCACACCCCTCCACGTACTGACTGATGGTTCGGCCCCATTCAACTTCTGGGTCTCTAAATTGTCCACGTGGCCAGAGCTAGCCTTTTATGCCTTGGAGGTGCTGGCCTGCCCGGCAGCCAGCGTTTTGTCTGAACGTGTATTCAGCACGGCAGGGGGCGTCATTACAGACAAACGCAGCCGCCTGTCTACAGCCAATGTGGACAAGCTGACGTTCATAAAAATGAACCAGGCATGGATCCCACAGGACCTGTCCGTCCCTTGTCCAGATTAGACATTAACTACCTCCCCATAACCATATATTATTGGACTCCAGGGCACTTCCTCATTCAATCCTATTTTTATTTTCATTTTACCATTATATTGCGAGGCTACCCAAAGTTGAATGAACCTCTCCTCTGCCTGTGTGCTAGGCCTAAATATATGCCAATGGACTGTTGCAGTGGTGGGTGACGTGAAGCCTCATTCTCTGCTATGACATGCAGACTAATTCTCTGCTGACATGAAGCCAGATTGTCTGTTACGGGACCTCTCTCCTCTGCCTGTGTGTGTGCTGGGCCTAAATATATGCCAATGGACTGTTGCAGTGGTGGCTGACGTGAAGCCTCATTCTCTGCTATGACATGCAGACTAATTCTCTGCTGACATGAAGACAGATTCTCTGTTACGGGACCTCTCTCCTCTGCCTGTGTGTGTGCTGGGCCTAAATATATGCCAATGGACTGTTGCAGTGGTGGCTGACGTGAAGCCTCATTCTCTGCTATGACATGCAGACTAATTCTCTGCTGACATGAAGACAGATTCTCTGTTACGGGACCTCCCTCCTCTGCCTGGGTGCTGGGCCTAAATATATGCCAATGGACTGTTGCAGTGGTGGCTGACGTGAAGCCTCATTCTCTGCTATGACATGCAGACTAATTCTCTGCTGACATGAAGACAGATTCTCTGTTACGGGACCTCCCTCCTCTGCCTGGGTGCTGGGCCTAAATATATGCCAATGGACTGTTGCAGTGGTGGGTGACGTGAAGCCTCATTCTCTGCTATGACATGCAGACTGATTCTCTGCTGACATGAAGCCAGATTCTCTGTTACGGGACCTCTCTCCTCTGCCTGTGTGTGTGCTGGGCCTAAATATATGCCAATGGACTGTTGCAGTGGTGGCTGACGTGAAGCCTCATTCTCTGCTATGACATGCAGACTAATTCTCTGCTGACATGAAGACAGATTCTCTGTTACGGGACCTCTCTCCTCTGCCTGGGTGCCGGGGCCTAAATATCTGAGAATGGACTGTTCCAGTGGTGGGTGACGGGAAGCCAGATTCTCTGCTATGGAACCTCTCTCCAATTGATTTTGGTTAATTTTTATTTATTTTATTTTTATTTTAATTCATTTCCCTATCCACATTTGTTTGCAGGGGATTTACCTACATGTTGCTGCCTTTTGCAGCCCTCTAGCTCTTTCCTGGGCTGTTTTACAGCCTTTTTAGTGCCGAAAAGTTCGGGTCCCCATTGACTTCAATGGGGTTCGGGTTCGGGACGAAGTTCGGATCGGGTTCGGATCCCGAACCCGAACATTTCCGGGATGTTCGGCCGAACTTCTCGAACCCGAACATCCAGGTGTTCGCTCAACTCTAAAGATGATCTCTATTAGTTGTAAAAATAATATGCATGTTTGTTTTGAAGTATTATTAATATTATTAATATATAGATAATTAGATTAGGTTTAGGGTTTATCAAAGTTTATTTTGCTTTGCAGATGATCTATATGGTACCATTGGGAAGTGTTAGTTAAATATAGTGTTGGACTGACAAACGTTCAAGGACTTTTGTATGTTTTACTTGATCCATTTGATGCAGGGGTGCAGAGGAAACCACCCCATCAACGGCTTTCCCTGACATGGACTGAGTTTTTTGTAACTGTGCCAAGTAAATCTTCCCTAAGTTTAGGCTGTATCAGCTGTTAAAAAGAGCTCAGACTGGCAACCTCGGAAATGTCCAGAGGCTGCCAATTCAACAACAGTAGGTGTGGTAACACACAATTTCTGGTGACCTAACTGTCACCCAACAAGAAAAGACTTCAACCACAGGTCTGCCATGCTGAACAAAGCCTTGCTGCTCGTACTACGGCTTGCCAGAGAAGTATTATATGCTGTGGGCTCAGCTCCTCTATACAGCAAGGACGAGCTACTAGAGGACAGTCAGCAGCTACTGGCCAGCAGATGTGGTGGAGACATCCGCTGCTTCCTACGGTAGGCGGGCAAGTAGTGATGAGGAGAGTAGCATGGGAGCTGGTGTTCCGAGCGGTCAGGCTCCTGACCCAGAGACCGTTGAAGAGGACATCTGTGATGTGCAGACAGTACTCGATGATGATGTAGCTGATCGCACTTGGGAGCCGGGTGAATTAGGGGCTTCATCATTATCGGGAGAAGAGGGTGGCAGCTTGCCCGTGAGGCAGTGGTGGAGCCAGCAAGTCGCTAGCGTGGCCGGGAGTCATCATGGTGGCAGTGGGAGGTAGGGAGCCAAATGTGCCTGGGGTAAACCACCCACTTCGCAGAAGCCTACCTACCCGGAAAGTAGTGGTGCAGGGGTTCATGGAAGCAGAGGCGGTAGCAGTCAGTCAGTGCGAAGTGCTAGGAGTAAAATCACCTACTCGGTGGTGTTTCAGTTTTTCGCTTACAGTTACCCCAAGAAGAACTCCTGTGGCATCAGAGCCGGTGTTTAGTGCAGCGGGGGCCAAACTTACCCCAAGAAGAACTCGCCTGTCCACCCAAAATGTGGAGAGACTGACCTTTGTCAAGATGAATCAGGGGTGGATCAGCCAGGATTTCCACCCACCAATGCCTGATACATCAGACTAGATCATCCATGGTGCCACACCAACACTTTGACAAAAGGACCGGTTTCTTCTGGCTATCTGCCTTAGCTACTATTCTGATGCTGCCACCCGCCTGATGCCACACATCTGATGCCAAGTGCTCCTTCTTTCACCCACCATGGTACTGGTAGCTGGTACTGGTATTGCCACCCACCTCCCCACTCTGTCACCAGGTCACTCTGTGGTCTCCTGATGCTGCTGCCACCTCCACACTATCTCACCTTGCCACTCTGTGGTCTCCTGATGTTGCTTCCACCTCCACACTATGTCACCTTGGCACTCTGTGGTCTCCTGATGCTGCTGCCACCTCCACACTATGTTACCTTGCCACTCTGTGGTATCCTGATGCTGCTGCTACCTCAACACTGTGTCACCTTGCCACTCTGTGGCCTCCTGATGATGATGCTGCCACCTCCACACTCTATCATTGTGTTTGTGCCACCCTGTGGCCTCCTCCTGATGCTGCTGCTACCTAAACACTGTGTAACCTTGCCACTTTGTGGCCTCCTGATGATGATGCTGCCACCTCCACACTCTGTCATTGTGCCACCCTGTGGCCTCCTCCTGATGCTGCTTCTGCTTCTATCTCCACACTGTCATTGTGCCACTCTGTGGTTTCCTCATACTACTGCTGCTGCTACCTCCACACTGTCATTGTGCCACCCTGTGACCTCCTCCTGATGCTGTTGCTGCAGCCACTTCCACACTTCCACACTCTGTCATTGTGCCACTCTGTGGTCTCCTGATGCTGCTGCCACCTCCACACTGTCATTGTGACAACTTGTGGCCTCCTTTTGATGCTGCTGCCACCTCCACACTGTCATTGTGAAACCCTGTGGCCTCCTCCTGTTGCTGCTGCTGCCGCCACCTCCACATTCTGTCATTGAGCCACTCTGTGGCCTCCTGATGCTGCTGCCACCTCCACACTGTCATTGTGCCAACTTGTGGCCTCCTCCTGATGCTGCTGCCACCTCCACACTGTCATTGTGCCACACTGTGGCCTTCTGATACTGCTGCCAACTCCACACTGTCATTGTGCCACCCTGTGGCCTCCTGATGCTGCTGCCACCTCCACACTGTCATTGTGCTACCCTGTGGCCTCCTCCTAATGCTGCTTCTGCTGCCACCTCCAGACTCTGTCATTGTGCCACTCTGTGGCCTCCTGATGCTGCTGCTACCTCCACACTGTTATTGTGCCACCCTGTTGCATCCTCCTGATGCTGCTGCAGCCACCTTCACTCATTGTGCCACTCTATGGCCTCCTGATGCTGCTGCCACCTCCACACTGTCATTGGGCCACTCTGTGGTCTCCTCATGCTGCTTTCACCTCACTACTATGTCATAGGGCCACTCTGTGGCCTTCTCATGCTGTTCACACCCTTCCCACTTCATGACTGGGCCACTATTTTGCTTTTCGGCCTGGCTGATAGAATCATTATTTTGACCCTTCTTCTGATCTGTCAGAAGGAAGTAAAAATGAGATGCACAGCTGATTCTGTCTATGTAACAACTGTAAGGCCTGCATGACATGGTCCCTATCTTGCATCAGAATCGGCTTATGATCTGGTAGCCAAAAGCAGGAGTGGGTACAAAACACGAAAAACATGCAAATATTCTGTTCACGTGTCATCTCTCATTTGAATCCACTCCTGTTTTTTGGGCATTAGCAATACTGATGGATTACTAACCAAATGCTGACCGAGTGAAGGCGGATGCTCCACAGACAGGATCCTTTTTTGGGGGTTATTCTTCTGATGGATCAGAGGAAGGGCAAAATAATCAGTGACGTCAACACAAACTTACTGCTGACACGCTCTCCACTCTCTCTACTTGTATAAGCGTTAAATAGAACAGGTTCTGTAGACATCTATGTGGAATCAGCTGCCAATGGTGTAAAAGGAGTGTGCTTCTTCTTGACGCTAACATTGACCTGTAAGGCTGAGTTTACACTTGAGTTATTTGGTCAGTTTTGGCCCCATGACTGCCCAAATAAGTGATGTGTGCAGTGATTCAAAGTGCGACGTCTGTCATCTGCATTGCATAATATTGTTTCACTACCACAGCAGACTCCCTATGTGTGTTACTGCAGGGCACAGTGTTTTACACCACTATAAAGGCTCTCTGCAGCCAGGAAATAGCAATTTTTTAACATGATTCATTGGGAATAAATTCGGATTAGACATGTCCATGTATTCAGAAGGAGACTGTCCATGGAGTATGCAGGAGAGACTTTAAGGTCTTGGGTGGCAAGCGTTTTACAGAAAGATATGCAAATTGAATCAATTTCTTAGTTTTGGTTGGATGCACACTGTCCCCAGTTTATCAATTTTTTGGTTAACCTATCCTCACCAGATTTTAGATTGAGAAGGGCAGCATGTGGTTGGGCATGGAAGTTATAATATTTAAGGAATGTAACATTATTGACTGAAGACAGAAAATGTAAGAGATGGTAGAACTTTTGGAAAGTTCAGGAAAAAGTTAAGGGCCCTTTAAAGTAGTATGAAGATGGTATACAGGTTGATCTCAGATGAATGATAGAAAACAGAAATGAAGCTATACTGAGCTGATCCTCTCTGAACTCAACCTAACAAGACAGCAAGGACAATTCAACTTCTCAACAACATAAAAATACCAAAACACAACCATGAAACACCATGTGACTACAGATCCCAGAATATGCTAATAACTCACTAGACTATTAGAAGATACAAAAAAAATAATAATCTGAATGAAGTAAGGTCTAGGCATGTGAAGGCTAAACAATCAACAACCCCACCCTAAATCAGCCAGGTCAAGCTAGTCGATAAACTTCCAAGATTCAGATGCAAGGCCCCAACAATGCTAGTAAATGAACATGTAGCAATGTATCAACATTGGCAGACCCAACATATCAACACTGGCAGACAACAATGTACCAAAATAAACTTACCGACAGATGATGGGGACCGAATGCTGAGGGTCACTTAAGGAAATCCATGTTGCTTGTAACACCCAGCAAGTATGCAAACCTGGGTAGAAAAATTAGATTGTGATGCCACTGAAAACAAGATGCAATATGAATGAATTCTGTACAGTGTTAGGAATATATTGGCAGGATGATGGGATATTAGTCAATAAAACTATAACATCAAGGACTCATTTACATAATTGATTTGGCTGCAAACCCAGTCTGTGTACTGAGGTGACCTGCTGAGGAAGCCTTGAGTCCACATTGCACCATAAAGGCAGTATCATATTTAGTATCGAATCTCGATGACTAAACACCATCAATTGCTGTAGAGCAAACACTAGCATCAGCGTAAAGGATAAAACATTACATAAACATTTGATGGAATGCTATGTTTTTAAATAATTACACTTCATGCACATGTTAGGGAATGTTCGCGTGCAACTGAAATGATGTGGATTTACCGCTATGGATTCGCCTGCAGCATTTTACAGTACCAGCAAAGTGGATGAGATTTTAATAAATGCGATTTGCACAGTTCATTGGCAGTGTAAATTCATATTTGGTGCAGATTTTATATCCATAGCTTGTCAATTTAAACTGCAGCTCTCCATGCGGATTTCACCCTTCACGGTGTGGCCACACGGGGTGAACTTTTTTGCATGGGAAATTTGCTACATGCAGATTTGGTGCTGTGGAAATCCTTAGCATGAATTGGCATGATGTGGATTGAAAATCCGCACCACGCGTAAATTTACACTGCAGAATTTTTTTGCAGCATGTGGATAAGATTTGTTAAAATCTCATCCACTTTGCTGCTACTGTAAACGCTGTGAGTATGATTACACAAATCCGACACAGCTAATCCACAGCACATACTGTATGTCCCATGGGGACTTACTCAAGCAATGCACAGGATAAACCCACGGCAAATCTGCAGCAAAATGCCCAATAAATCTGCGTGCAACTTGTTTTTACATGAATTTTGCTGCAAAACCGGTAGTGCAATTTTCTGCCTCAAGTTATGTCCTGTTTGCACATACCCTTGATTAGGATTACCAATTAAAAAATAAATTAATACCCTGGTGAAATATGTGAAATATATTGGAAAATTGGAAAATAAATAAAGGATACGACTTTTATTTTCATTATTTAGTATTTCATTTTCATTTATTAAATTAATAATAATAAAAGTAATAATAAATGTATTAATAAATTAATAAAAATATAAATTATCATTTTTGCTTAAAATAGAGAAAATATTTATTAAGATATTAGCACAAAGCACAATTGGTACAGCTTACTAATTAAGTCATTAAATATCATCATGATAATCATTATAAGGTGTACCTACTAAAGAAGGAATTAATATCCCGGTGAAATATGGGAAATACCTTAGAAAGTTGGATAAAGGATACAACTTAAATTTTTTTTTTTTTTTACATTTTCATATATTAAATTAAATAGAAAAGACCATTGTTGCTTAATAGAAAATATTTATTAGCATTTAACCACAAAACACAATATTTAAAGTTTACTAATTAAATCATTAAATATCATCATCGTCATCATCAAAATCTGTACCTTCTTATTTTCATTTTCAATGTCATTTTCATGTTAACTCTGCATTTGCAACATTTCTATATTACTGACTTTTTTAGGACTTTTCCCAAAAGCTAGCAATTCCGATATTCACGTGACCGACAATGACATAAATAGGATGTCTATTTACTCCACTGATGTTCGGCAGAAATATATCTTAAATGGAACCATTCCATGGAAATCATTATTCTCTTTCCAAGAATTCATTCGTCTCATGCAGAGAGTTCTTAAAATATTAATGGGAGCTGTCTGTGCCTCCTCGGCAGGAGTGAAGTGTCTTCAATCCTATTGGCCTTCAGGCAAACTGCTTTATCCAAGGAGGGAAAAAAAGAAATCAAAGTGTTTATATGTAAATTTTTTGTGTGAAGGTGAAGCGTGGAAAATCTGGGGTCTTCACTTTATGGGACATCACAAAGAAGATTAGGAGTAAAATAAATAAAACTGTAAAAATATTGATGAATAGATAGTAATGAATACTAAATGATATTCACAAAATAACGTAAACATTTCAGGAGATTTTTTTTAATGTTGATTTACGGTATATAGTTGGTCATCATAAAAAAAAATGGTAAATAAAATACCTTAAAGGCCTATCTGTCAACAGATCTGTCCCTATGACACTGGCTGACCTGTTACATGTGCACTTGGCAGCTGAAGACATCTGTGTTGCTCCCATGTTCATATGTGCCCGCATTGCTGAGAAAAATGATGTTTTACTATATGCAAATGAGCCTCTAGGAGCAACGGAGGCGTTACCGTTACACCTAGAGACTCTGCGCTCTCTGCAACTGCCGCACCCTCTGCACTTTGATTCAAAGGGCCAGGCAGCAGTGATGATATTTACACTGTCAGGCACTTTGCAGAAAGAGGGTGCGGGAGTTGCAGAGAGAGCAGAGCCTCTAGGTGTAATGATAAAAGCCCTGTTTGCCTGTATTAGTGGCGAAACACAAATATATACGCCTTTCATTGTTGCACTTATCTGTTGAAAAGCCTTTTGTGTAATAATAGAAAAAAATTTGGGCCCAATTGCTGTTCAGCGATGCAGTGAGATATTCTAAAGCCCTGTTTGCCATGTATTAGTGGCAAAATACAAATATATTCGCCTTTCATTGTTGCAATTATTTGTTGAAAAGCCTTTTGTGTAAAAATAGAAAAAAAGAAGGGCCTATTTGCAGTTTAGCAGTGCAGTGATATATTCTAAAGCCCTGTTTGTATTAGTGACGAATTTTTTTTTTTTTTTATCTAATGTTTGGTTATTTGATCTAACAGTATGTCAGGCAGAGAAGTGTAGGCCCTGCACAGGGGAGTGACAGAGGCCAAAATTTTTCCGGCGCAGGCAGAGGTCGCAGCAGAGTAAGGGGCCGTGGCAGCAGGGGCCACTTCGAGAGACCTGAGCTCCCAGTGTCAGCAAGTGGTTGTGTCGTGACCACCAACCCAGTGGTTCTTGAATGGTTGACTCAATTTTTGACTTCGTTGCAACTTACATCAGCCAGGAGTCAGTGGGTTCGTCAGACACAACCCTTAGTTGGCATGGCCCGGGAGCAGGCCCTGTGCCCTCACCTGTCCTCAACCTGCCTCTGTCCTTTTCTGTTCCCTCACAGTGAGAAATATTATATGCTGTAGGCTCTGCTCCACTTTTCAGTGAGGAAGAGCTACTAGAGGACAGTCAACAGCTACTGCCCAGCCAAGATGTGGAGGAGACATGTGCTGCTTCCTCCGCTAGGTGGGCAAGTAGTGATGAGGAGAGTGGCGTGGGAGCTGGTGTTACGAGCGGTCAGGAGCTCCTGACCCAGAGACGGTTGAGGAGGACATCAGTGACGTGCAGACACTACTCGATAATGATGATGTAGCTGATCACACTTGGGAGCAGGGTGACGAAGGGGTTTCATCATCAGCGGAAGAAGAGGGTGTCAGCTTGCCAGTGAGCCAGCGGTGGAGCCAGCAAGTCGCTAGCGTGGCTGGGAGTCAGCAGGGTGAGAGCAGGGGGAGGTCGGGAGCCAAACGCGCCTGGAGTAGACCACCTGCTTCGCGGGAGCCTACCCACTCGAGAAGTAGCGGTGCAGGGGCTCAAGGAGGCAGCGGCGGTAGCAGTCAGTCAGTGCGTAGTGTTGGGGGTAAAATCACCTACTCAGCGGTGTGGCAGTTTTTTTTAAGCCACCGGAGGGGGTGATCGTGGTCGTATGTAGAAGCTGTGGGCAGAAGATGAAGCATGGCCAGGGTGCCAATGTTGGCACTACGGGCCTGAGTCAACATATGCAGATTCGCCATAAAGTGGCCTGGGAGAACCGTGGCTCCGATGTGGTGTTCCAGCCTGTCGCAGCTACTGCTGCATCACCCACTGGCACGCACCCAGTTTCTGGCAGTCAAGGCTCCACCACTTCAGCCAAAGGGAGCTGTCTGCCTTTCCCATCATCTGCCGGTCCTGATGCTCCTGCTTCTCCTCCTCCTACTCCTCGTCACGCATTGCTTCAGCAATTGATCACGATTGCCAAGAGACAACAGTATGTGTGCACTCATCCAACGGCGCAGAAGCTGAATGTGCTCCTGTCCAAGTTGGTGGTGCTGCAGTCCCTCCCTTTCCAAGTGGTGGACTCTGCATCTTTCAGAGAACTGATGGCTTGTGCCAAGCCGAGGTGGAGAGTCCCAAGCCGTTATTTCTTTGCCAAAAAGGCAGTACCAGCCATGCACACACATGTAAAACAGAAGGTGGGCCAGTCCTTGAGCCTGTCAGTGTCTGCCAAAGCGCACAGCAGTGCCGACGTGTGGAGCTGTAACTGCGGTCAGGGACAATACATGTCCTTGACGGCCCACTGGGTGAATGTGGTTCCTGCAAAGCCACACTAGCAACTTGGCCAGGTGATGCCGCTTCCGCCTCCACGTTGCCACGCCGTTGGTCCAGCGACAATGTCCGCCTCTGCCTCCTCATCCTCCACCGTGTCCTTAGCCTCCACTGCAGGGACAATGCACAGTGCCCCTGCAGCATACCACATGTGCAGGGCACGGCGGTATCACACTGTTCTGCACCTCGTTTGCCTGGGCGAACGGAGTCACACAGGGGAGGAACTGCTCCATGTCCTTCAGCAAGAAATTAAATCCTGTCTTTCTCTGCGACAACTGAAAATCGGAACCATGGTGACCGACAACAGGAAGAACATTGTGTTGGGGCTGCGTCAAGGAGGGCTGAGCCATGCGCCCTGCATGGCACATGTGTTCAATCTGGTTGTCAAGCGGTTCCTGAAGTCTTCCACCCATCTGCAAGACATCCTAAAAATGGCCAGGAAACTTTGCATGCCACTCGTACACAGCAAAGCACACTCTCCTTGATCTGCAGCGGCAGAACGGTATCCCCCAACATAGGCTGATATGCAACATTTCCACCTGTTGGAATTCCACCCTCCATATGTTGGACCAACTGTACAAACAGAGAAAGGCCATCAACGATTTGCTGATGATCCAAGCGGACAGGAGTACTCCCCTGTGTAATTTCGATGTCAGCAAGTGGCAGCTCATGCGTGACACCTGCCGTTTGCTCAGGCCCTTTGAGGAGGCAATGTTATTTGTCAGTCGCCAGGACTACGGGATGAACAATGTAATTCCACTGCTTCATGTCCTGGAACAGGTGCTGGTAAATATGGCTGGTCAGGGGACTGGAGACATGGCGCCTAGATCTCACGGCCACATGAACCCTGTGGGGGCTGAATTGGAGAAGGAGATGGAGGACATTGGAACACAAGCAATGTCTAGCAAAATGGGTGGTTTTTCTACACAGGTGACAAGAGAGGAGGAGCAGAAGGAGCAAGAGGGAGATGAGGAAGACAAAGCAGATGACCCAGACACATCGTGGCAGTATGCAGTGGAGATGGAGGCAGGGAGTCCCTCTGAGTCACTTGAGCAAATGGCCCGCTGCATGTTCACTTGCTTGTGTAGTGACAGCCGAATTGTCACTATTCGGCAGAGGTATGACTTCTCTCCACCTTGTTGGACCCTCGGTACCGGTCCAAAATGGGGGCCTTTTTTATACCTGCTAAGAGGGAGGACAAACCTAACTACTATAGAGACATTCTATGTAATCAATAGGCCACTGCCTATCTGCACCATCGTCCATATCGTCCATCCTCTCGCTGTCACGGATGGTGTTGCAGAAAACTAGAAGACAACAAATGAAGATCCTACTGACTTGATCCCAAACTAAGGAACATAAGGGTGAGCCCTGTAAAAGCCCTAGCACTCTTCCTGACTTCTCAGCCCATGCAAAGATCTCTATGAAAGATAATTGCATGCCCTCGTGCCTCGACTGTATGACACCTGAACACCCTATAATAGTGAGGGGACACGACCACCGGCTCCCTAACACTTAATACGGAGGGAGTCAGGGTCACCTAGGATCAAGTCAACAGGAAAACACAAACAAAGTAACAGACTTATCTGTAGAAGCATCAGTTGCAGCAACCAGCATGAGCACACTCCAGGAAGTTGTATAAACCGCAAAGTGATGCAGTATGGGAGGGGATTTAAAGGGATGCAATCAGTGCAACTAGATGACAGCTGAGAGGGAAACGAGATGACAAAACGAAAGCAAAACAAAAGAACCTCAAGCAGGAGGTTCTGAAGAACGTCTGTCAGAGCTTCTCAGATATCTGGCGGTGACAGTACCCCTCCTTCTACGAGTGGACTCCGGACACTCAGAGCCCATCTTCTCAGGATAGGACCTATGGAAAGCCCTGATGAGACGAGTGGCCTTAATGTCAGTCACTGGGACCCACATCCTCTCCTCAGGACCATAACCCTCCCAATGAACGAGGTACTGGGGAGAACCGCGGACAATACAAGAATCCACAATCCTAGAGACCTGAAATTAAAGATTACCATCAACCACAATTGGAGGAGGAGGCAAAGAGGAGGGTACAGTGGGTTGGACATAAGGTTTTAATAGGGACTTATGAAAAACATTATGGATCTTTCAAGTCTGAGGAAGATCAAGACGATAGGCAACGGGATTGATGACAGACAAGATTTTGTAAGGCCCAATAAACTTAGGACCCAACTTCCAGGAGGGAACCTTCAATTTGATATTCTTAGTAGACAACCACACCAGATCACCAACATTCAGGTCCGGACCAGCCACACGTCTCTTATCCGCCACACGCTTATATCTTTCACTCATTCTCTTTAGATTATCCTGAATCTTTTGCCAAATAGATGACAAAGATGAGGAGAATCTCTCCCCATCAGGTAAACCAGAAGCCCCCTCTCCACCACCAGAATCACAGTCTTCTCCGAGGAACGAGGCAGGTCCGTAATGAAGTCCATGGACAGATGTGTCCAAGGACGGGAAGGAATGGGTAACGGGAGGAGAGGACCTGATGGCCGTGAATGAGGGACTTTGGCACGAGCGCAGGTCTCGCAGGCTGCCACAAAACCCTCAACCGACTTACGAAGCGCCGGCCACCAGAATCTCCGAGCAACGAGATCCACTGTGGCTCTACCCCCGGGTGCATAGCAAGGACAGTATTGTGGTGCTCCTTAAAAACCTTGTGTCGTAAAGTGAGAGGCACAAACAACCTCCCAGGAGGACAAAGATCAGGAGCCTCTACCTGGGCTGCCTGAACCTCTGCCTCCAATTCAGGATAAAGAGCAGAGACCACCACCCCTTCAGCCAAAATGGGACCCGGGTCTTCAAAGTTCTCCCCTCCCGGAAAACAACGTGACAGGGCATCCTGCCTTCACATTCTTAACCCCAGGGCGGAACATGACCACAAAATTAAACCTTGAAAAGAACAAAGACCATCTGGCCTGTCTCGGGTTCAGACGCTTGGCTGACTCCAAGTAGGCCAGATTCCTATGGTCGGTAAACACGGTAATAGGGTGTCTGGCTCCCTCTAACCATTGGCGCCATTCCTCAAAAGCTAACTTGATGGCCAACAACTCCCTATCTCCCACATCGTAATTTCTCTCTGCAGAGGAGAGTTTCTACGAGAAAAAGGCACACGCCATTTGGCAGGAGAGGGACCCTGAGACAAGACCGCACTCACACCCACCTCAGAAGCGTCCACCTCAACAATGAAGGGCAGAGAGACATCAGGTTGTACCAAGATGGGAGCAGAAGTAAAACTCTCTTTGATACTAGAAAAGGCGTTACGCTCCTCTACCGACCAGGAGGAAAAATCTACCCCTTTTCTAGTCATATCAGTGAGTGGCTTAACAACAGAGGAATAATTCAAAATGAACTTCCTGTAATAATTGGCAAAACCCAAAAAGCGCATCAGCGCCTTCTGATTCTCAGGAAGCTCCCAATCAAGTACAGCGCGAACCTTCTCGGGGTCCATGCGAAAACCAGAAGTGGAGAGGAGAAAACCCAGAAATTGAATTTCTGGAACCGCAAACACATATTTTTCCAATTTAGCGTACAATTTATTCTTCCGCATAATGAGCAAGACCTGACGTAGGTGGTCCCTATGAGTCTTGAAATCAGGAGAAAAAATCAAAATGTCATCTAGATACACTAGTACAAATTTCTCCATTAAATGATAAACAATACTGTTCACAAAATGTTGGAAAACGGCTGGAGCATTCATCAAACCAAAAGGCATAACCAAATTCTCAAAATGGCCCTCAGGGGTATTGAAGGCCATCTTTTATTCATCCCCTTCTCTGACCCTGACCAGGTTGTACGCCCCTCTCAAATCCAACTTGGAAAAAACTTTAGCCCCAACAATCTGGTTAAACAGGTCCGGGATCAGAGGAAGTGGATAAGGGTCAGGAATTGTGATACTGTTCAGCTCCCTGAAATCCAGACAAGGTCTTAAAGAATCAGCTTTTTTCTTGACAAAAAAAAAAAAACAGCGGCAACAGGTGACTTCAAGGGTCGGATGTGTCCCTTTCTCAGGCTCTCAGAGATATAAGTACGCATAGCGACCCTTTCAGGTTGGGAGAGATTGTATAAATGAGATTTAGGCAGCTTGGTGCCTGGGATGAGATTAATAGGGCAATCATACTCCCGGTGAGGAGGCAGCTCCTAAACACCACTCTCAGAAAACACATCCGAAAATTCTGAGAGAAAAGATGGTACAGTCTTAGTAGAAACTTCTGAAAGAGATGTCGAGAGGCAATTCTCTCTGCAGAAGTCACTCCAACCATTTATTTGCCTTGCTTGCCAATCAATGGTGGGGTTATGTTTAGTGAGCCAGGGTAGCCCCAACACCAGAGGAGTAGGTAATCCGCTTAGGACGAAACATGACACATCCTCAACATGAGCGTCACCCACAGTCAAACGGATATTGTGAACTATGCCCTTTAACGATTTTTGAGAAAGTGGAGCGGAATCAATAGCAAAAACAGGTATGTCCTTTCCCAAAGTGCATACCTGGAAACCAGCAAATTGATTATCAATGAGATTGACAGCCGCGCCACTATCTACAAAAATCTCACAAACAATATTATTGCTCTCTAGCGCCACCCTGGCAGGTAGGACAAAACAGGAACTACAAGGAAAACCTTCAATTTCCGCATCAACCTTGCCAATAGTAACAGATGGAACGTTTTTAGAGGACTTTTTTCTTTTTGTTTCTTTATTACCCTCAAAAAACTCCCTGAATCTCCTAGAGGGACAAACATTTGCCAAATGATTTATACCTCCACAACAGAAACAAACCCTCCTCTGAGAGCTGAATCCTCTATTATTAGAGGCAAGCAAACCCAGCTGCATGGGCTCCTGCTCAGAGAGGATTGAGAGAGACTGAGACTCCTGCGCACTGAATTAGACCGTCCCACTGTCCTTGGACTGAGTATGACAGGAATGAGTGATCTCTCCTCTCGCTCTAAGATGCCTGTCAATACGAACAGCCCGAGACATGGCAGAGTCCAAGGAGGTAGGTCTCTCATGAAAGGCAAATGCATCTTTCAATCCCTCTGAAAGACCATGGCAAAATTGACTTCGGAGTGCAGCATCATTCCAACCAGTATCAGCTGCCCATCTCCGAAATTCTGAACAGTATATCTCTGCAGACTGTTTACCCTGGCATAAAAGACGCAGTTTAGATTCCGCCAGAGAAATACGATCCAGATCATCATATATCTGACCCAGGGCTAAAAAAAATTCATCCACTGAAGGGAGGGGTCGTGCCCCCACCGGCAGCGAAAAGGCCCAGGACTGAGCGTTATCCCTGAGTAGCGAGATGATGATCCCCACCCTCCGCTCCTCATCACCAGAGGAATGGGGAAGTAGGCGAAAATGGAGTTTGCAAGCATCTCTAAAATGAACAAAATTCTCACTACCCCCAGAGAAGGTATCCGGGAGCGAGATCTTAGGCTCAGAACAAACTCCATGAACGCAAGCAGAAACGGTCACCTCAAACTGAGAGACAGTTTTCCGGAGATCTGCTACCTCCAGTGAAAGACCCTGCATGCGGTCAATCAAGGTTGAAACCGGATTCATGCTTAAGACGGTTTTGGCGGTTTATAAAGTCACGGATGGTGTTGCAGAAAACTAGAAGACAACAAATGAAGATCCAACTGACTTGACACAGTGCTGTCTTTAATATTGATTGGACTCTGGGAGAGAATTTACTTGGGCCCTCTGGATCCCGCCTTCCCACACCCTAGCAGGCGATCAAGCCCTCCACTACTATATATAATATAGCTTACAGTGAATGACTGTAAATAATTACAGTTCTGAAGACTCCAACAGCTCAGGATCAGTGCTCTGGGCAGCTGGGCTCAGGGCTCAAAGTGGGCACCGCTCTGCAGTTCAGGAAAGAGACCGGGGCTCGGCTCACCCTAGCGTTACAGTGCACCCCACAGTATGCAGTATAGCACCCTATAGTATACAGCACCCCACGGTATGCAATACATAATATAACACCCCACAGTATGCAGTATAGCATCCTATAGCATACAATACAGTATACATTAAAGCAGTATAGCACCCCACAATATAAAGCACCCCACAGTATATAGTAGAGCAGTATAGCACCCAGTATACAGCACCCCACAGTATACAGTAGAGCAGTATAGCACCCAGTATACAGCACGCCACAGTATACAGAAGAGCAGTATAGCACCCAGTATACAGCACCCCACAATATACAGCACCCCACAGTATACAGTAGAGCAGTATAACACCACACAGTATACAGCACCCCAGTATACAGGACCCCCAGTATATACAGTGGGATGCGAAAGTTTGGGCAACCTTGTTAATCGTCATGATTTTCCTGTATAAATCGTTGGTTGTTACGATAAAAAATGATAGTTAAATATATCATATAGGAGACACACACAGTGATATTTGAGACGTGAAATTAAGTTTATTGGATTTACAGAAAGTGTGACATAATTGTTTAAATAATATTAGGCAGGTGCATAAATTTGGGCACCACAAAAAAGAAATGAAATCAATATTTAGTAGATCCTACTTTTGCAGAAATTACAGCCTCTAAACACTTTCTGTAGGTTCCAATGAGAGTCTGGATTCTGGTTAAAGGTATTTTGGACCATTCCTCTTTATAAAACATCTTTAGTTCATTCAGGTTTGATGGCTTCCGAGGATGGACAGCTCTCTTTAAGTCACACCACAGATTTTCAATTATATTCAGGTCTGGGGACTGAGATGGCCATTCCAGAACGTTGTACTTGTTCCTCTGCATAAATGCCTTAGTGGATTTTGAGCCGTGTTTAGGGTCGTTGTCTTGTTGAAAGATCCAGCCCCGGCGCAGCTTCAGCTTTGTCACTGATTCCTGGACATTGGTCACCAGAATCTGCTGATACTGAGTGGAATCCATGCGTCCCTCAACTTTGACAAGATTCCCAGTCCCTGCACTGGCCACACAGCCCCACAGCATGATGGAACCACCACCATATTTTACTGTAGGTAGCAGGTGTTTTTCTTGAAATGCTGTGCTCTTTTTCCTCCATGCATAACGCTCCTTGTTATGGCCAAAAAACTCAATTTTAGTTTCATCAGTCCACAGCACCTTATCCCAAAATGAAGCTGGCTTGTCCAAATGTGCTTTAGCCCATCTCAAGCGGCACTTTTTGTGCTGCGGGCGGAGAAAAGGCTTCCTCTGCATCATCGCATACAGCATCTCCTTGTGTAAAGTGACCCGAATGGTTGAACGATGCACAGTGACTCCATCTGCAGCAAGATGATGTTGTAGGTCTTTGGTGCTGGTCTGTGCGTTGACTCTGATTCGTTCTCACCATTCGTCGCTTCTGTCTATCAGAGATTTTTCTTGGTCGGCCACTTCAAGCCTTAACTTGAACTGAGCCTGTTGTCTTCCATTTCCTCAATATGTTCCTAACTGTGGAAACAGACAGCGGAAATCCCTGAGAGCTTTCTGTATCCTTCCCCTAAACCATGATGGTGAACAATCTTTGTCTTCAGGTCATTTGAGAGTTGTTTTGAGACCCCCATGTTGCTACTCTTTAGAGAAAATTGAAAGAGGAGGGAAACTTACAACTGACCCCCTTAAAAACACTTTTTCTCATAATTGGATTCACCTGTGTATGTAGTTTATGGGTCACTGAGCTTACCAAGCCAATTTGAGTTCCAATAATTAGTTCTAAAGGTTTTGGAATCAATAAAATTGAAATTTAAAACTTACTGGAAAAAGTGGCCTAAATGGGTGAAAATGCTCCAAACCCCGACACTGGCAATCCCCAGCAAAAAATGCATATAATGGAGGATGCTGGGGCGGACCGCATGCACCACAAGAACATCTTACACAAAATGATACATTGTGCAGATGAAAACATATACATACACAAATGACTGCAAAAAATGTACCAGTATATAACCCCTTACAGCAGCCCCCCCAGTATATAATCCCACACAGCAGCCCCCCAAGTATATAATCAAACACAGCAGCCCCCAGTATATATTCCTACACAGCAGCCCCCCAGTATATAATCCGACACAGCCTCCCCCAGCATACAATCCTCAGACCCTCCCCATTAGTCACATCTACCTGTCCAGTGCTGACAGACTCTTTCCTCTCTACAGACGCTGCTGAGCAGCCATCCCTGATCTTCCAACTCTGCAGACAGTCGGCCAGTGCCTGGAAGAAAGAAAGAAAGGACCTTTGATTACATCATAGCCATGTGACCAGTAATATCCCTATGTTACTGGTCACATGGTGATGATGTCATGTAAGGTCCTTTCTCCCGCAGCTCTCACACTCTGACAGTTCACTCTGGAGTGCCGGTGTACTGTCAGAATACTATACCTTACCGGCATGCAGGCAGGCATGGCAGCACCCCCTTGTAGCTGACAGCCTGACACCTGGGGCAGACGGCCCCCTTCCCTGCAGCACGCCACTTGATGTAATTAATATTGTGAGGAGTGGCCAGTGGGGCTCAAGAGGCAGCTGCTTTTGGGCCCCCCAGGAACAACTGGACCCTGGGCAGCTGCCTCTTTTGCCCCGCCTTAAAGACGGCCATTCCTGCAAGAAAGTGCTCAATTTCCCTGCAGCACCTCTATATGGAAAAATTAAGTATTACACTTTTTTTTATTGCTCTGGCCTGGCAAATAGAGACCCCCACTATTATCTCAGGACTCCCTAAAAGAGGATTTGAAACTGGGTTTTCTATACTATCCCTTTATCCTCCAAGGATATTCCCAGAAGTAAAAAAAAATGTGCTCCCCTGTAGTTTTTCAGTAACAAGGTCTTCTGCACATAATGTTAAAATACAGAAATTTACGAAGTGCAGGAGGACAAAGGGAAAGACGAAGCAATTTGGGGGGAACATCTCCCTATAATGTATTTTATGGAACATGATCTACATAGAGATGTTCAGTAAAACCCACAGACTTCTTTGTATCATGGGCCTGTGGCACTCGTACAGCGACATCTAGGAAGCCTTTTGGGGAGGACATATGTCAGCATTAAGAAACAACAGACAAGCAAGGTTTCATCAATCCGCCACCATGTGTACAATCCTTTATACCACTGTGCCCTGCAATCTAATCTTCTAATTCCTGAGTCTAATTAGAAAGAGTCTGCGTGACTATTCTTAATACAAGCCAAGCGAGATACCTAGGGGATCCAGCAGAAACATCAGGAGTGCCTCTGTGTAACATAACAATTAGAAACCTCTCCGATAGTACAAACAGCAGTGAAAATAGAGGACAAATAGACACGTGAAAAACAAGCCTGCAAGTCAATAAAAATGGAACACATCAGTGTAAAAACAAAGGTTTTGTTAGAAAAGCCCTCGAATAATAAGCTTGTCTTTTGGTGTCCTGCTGCTGGGACCTTTATCGATCATATTTGAGGAAACCCAACATCAAGTTTTCAATTTCTCTGCAGTGCCACCAAAGGGGAAGTGAAGCATTACATATTTGCCATTGAAATCAATGTACTGTGTATGTAATGATAGACATGGTGGGTCCTCCAGAATGAACAATGAATGCTCTTTTTAGCTGATTCCTTCTCTGACAAATAAATGAGGATCTATACATTCGTTACTGATTCTCTCTTAATCTGACAGTGGGTTTCCTAAAGGCAGGTTTACACTGTACAATGTTACAGCCAATTGTCGGGAAGGAAG
This sequence comes from Bufo gargarizans, assembly GCF_014858855.1. Taxonomy (NCBI): domain Eukaryota; kingdom Metazoa; phylum Chordata; class Amphibia; order Anura; family Bufonidae; genus Bufo; species Bufo gargarizans. The sequence goes on from NC_058088.1 coordinate 6,277,125, forward strand.
CGCTCAGGTAATCAGCAGCACATTTAGATGAGAAGATTGTCATTCCTCATAATCATCCCCAAAGCTTCCCCAAATTGCTGTATCTCATGCATACCTTGCCTATATTGATCCATCATAAAGATATACAAATGCTAAATGGGGCTTTCTCACAATTTATGTGGTCAAAAAAAAGAGCAAGAGTGGCATTGAAAACTCTGTCTTTACCTAGGGAGCAAGGGGGGGGTGAGCTTTCCTGACATAAGGCGATATAATCTGGCTAGCTTGTTTCGTCACTGTAGGGATTGGCTGAACCTGACATCAGATTATTCCAATATTGAGTTAGAAAGAGAATTGGCTCAGGGTTGGGAATTGAGTTCACTTTTGCATACGAAGTTAGCATCTTTGCCCATAGATATCAAATCTGCGGTGATTATGAGAGACACTATTGTAGCATGGAAGTAGGTGAGGAAACTGTATAATTTACCTTTTTTGGCCTCTAAATATATGCCACTTTGAAGACATCCTGCTCTTGCATAATCATTCCCAAAAATCAGGCAGTCTAAATCCACCTTTAATCCGTCAGGCCCTTTAAAGCATTTTATTTTTCAAAAAAGTTTGCATAATGGCTGTGCTTCATTCTAGAATCATAACTGTGAAGGTGTTGATCTTTACTTGGGCTCTCCTAATGTCTTACATATTATTCCCTATTTCACTTGCACAGCTAGATGCATTTCTCTCACAAGCAGGGGCCAACTTCCTTCTTTGAAATCTGACAGTACTGTATGCAGTGACCTCAATTTATGTTATCAATATAAGATTTTTGGGGGTCTGACTCCTGGCCTCCCCGCCAATTAGCTGTTGGAAGCACCATTCTGAGGTGTGGCCTCTTCTTCAGCATGTGACATCACGTCCATCGGTCACATGCCCTATATGCAGGTCAACATTGATGGCGCTGTGCTTGGTGTACAGAGAAGAGGCTGCAGCACCCTCAAAAAGTTCATTTTGGAAGTGTTGGGAGTCAGAATCCCACCAATCTGATATTGATAACCTATCCTGAGGTTACAGTGTATTTAGTATATACCATAGTTTAGTAGTAATGCTCATTATGTCTTAGTATGCTATTGAAGACATTCTTAGAAATGGGGAAAATACTAGTTCAAGAAAAACCTTTTCCTTAGCATCCAAGTGACTGCTATTGTAGAACTAACAGGATGCCCTCAAAATGGGATATATTTTAGTTTCTTTGTTTAAAATATGTCGACCTTATGCATTATCCATTATTTAATAACGTACGCTTGAGATGGTCAACTTTCTGATCCCAACTTCACCCAGCCAATCCCATGTCCTCCCTCACATTTCTATGTAATTTAGTCATGGGTGGAAATTGACATGATAGAAAACAGGGGGGCATGTGACTCATCTTGGGGGGTACATCATTAGTCATTGGCAGCAGAGACACACATGCCCCCATCCACTCTGGTAGTTGACATGCAGGGAACCAGAGGAGCTGGGACCAAGATGCGGGGAGCAGATAAGTATGCTTACTTCCAAAGGTCTGGGGGCTGCCCAAAAGGGTTTGAAAGCTGGGCAACCCCTTTAAACCCATCTGTCCTAAGTAGTATAAGCTGGCATAACAAAGGGCCCATTTTAGTCTTTGCCATCAGACCATCTCACTTCTATGTATGCCACATGATGTAGAAGGAGCATGGCAGTTCAGATTGCATTGCAAATTTTAATTTGGGGGGAATACCATACTACTCTATAAAAAATCTAATTTTCTCATTGTCTGTGAATGTATATATAATACCAAGAGATAGTGAAGAAATAATTACAAATGCGTTTCCTGAGCTACATGTCCTGGATGGGTCATCTCCTTCCCTTTTATTATCTGCAATTAATTAGCAATCCTAATCGTTAGAAGCTGTTTTTGCCGTTGTGTTGTGTGTGGATAATTTCCTACAAATGAAGTCGATGTTCTAGACTCTCCGCCGTTGAAGGGCTTGATTTAAACTACAGAAACAACCTAATTAGAAAATGGGAAATACGAGATTTATTTTTCAATAACACCCAACAGAGGTGAAATTTTATGTTCCGAATGTCCCAGATGCATCCGCCTCGAGTGTATACACTGTTATTCACCCTCTTGGAGGGTGAAGTTTTGGTTTTACGTTTTAGTCAATAAATAAAACAGGGTTGAAGTTGAGTTCTTGGTTTAATTATCTAATTAAAGGACTGTAGTCGTTCTGAGATTCCTTATTAAGCTGTAATGTGAAAACCGCCAAGCAAATAGTTCTATCAGCACTTGTAATAAGGTCAACACAGTCGTAAGTCAGGAGCAATTTACCTATCAATAATGCAATGTTATAATTTCCCCTCTTCTTACGCCAATCTAGAGCTTGCGGAGAGCAATGTACAATAATATGTTGGGTAAGTCTTTGGTTTGGGTCCACTAGTTGTAGAGATTAGGCAATTATTGGGCAAAGGTTATTAGATGATAGGGAGACATGTTCACCCCGTTTTACTCAAGCTGGTCATAGACAAGTGATGATAACCCAATCATAAGAAGACCAACATTTGCGATCAGTAAGAGATCATGTTGGAAATGTCCTTTCTACATAGAGAACATTTTTATGGGACAATCATAAATAAGAATCATTGCATGAGGTTATTATTACAAAGGAATAATTCTCTATTTCTTGAAATTATGGGATCAATATGGAAATATCTGAAGACTACCATGCATACTTTGACCCAATATTAGACCTCAAAGTTCTACTACAAGGTAACCATATTCGGAGGTAATCACTTGTCAGTAGGAGTTATTTCCCATGGGTTGGCTCACGAATAACCTATTTGATATTTGCACCAATAGTTGGTAGAAAATTATCTACATTGATCTTTTTCGGCCTCGGAAGTCTGAAGTAGTGTATAGCCAGCGATTAGTTACAAAATAATGCACTCCATGATGAACAACTTACGGTTCTTCTAATCACTATGGTGACATTGATTATCTTCTGTGCTACCATTTTAATAAGCTTTAAGACTTTTCTTGTATTATAATTATTCCCTGGTTTGTTGGACAGTTTTCCTTTTTTTGATGAGGTGAAACTTTTTTTTCAGTGGATAGACATTAAAATAGGTGTGCAATAGATCTTATAATCATCAGTGGATAGATTTGAGCTCATATATGTTCTGATCATAGACTTTAAAATAGTTTATGGCCTTTCTTCCACTAAGATTGTCAGAGTCTTGACCACTATCACCAGCACAGTCCTATGTTAGACTTTAAAATTTGTGCTATGACATATTATGGCCTTTCTAATATCTATATATTTCTGATGGACCTTCTTATCTTTATCGCAAAGCACAAAAGTTTGCGTTAGGGAGTACTTTGGCCATTGCCTGCTCTAGTGTTGAGCAAATCAAAGTTAACGAAGTGGAATTGGATCCAAATTTCAGGAAAAAATGTGATTCGCCGCAAAGCACAATTTCCTGGTGGTTCATGGTAACGAATCAATTTTTCCTGAAATGGCAGTAAAAAAAAAATAATAATACTTACCTCATCCATTTGAGCATGAAGAGGGCGTTGCACCCATCTTCATTGAATAAAACATGCAAATTTTCGCATGTACTAAGTACTGATGTGTGACGTGTCACCATGTTATCAAGCTGGGACAGGAGCAATGACATCACTGTGGTGACGTCATAATGTCAGCATGCGCCCCAATTGATGCGTTTTCTTTAATTAAGATGTCTGCAATGGCCTCTACATGAACAAATGGATGAGGCGAGTGTATATAATTTTTGTTCACCGTTCCCTGTCTTTCTGTCTGCTCCATACAATGGAATGCGATTCGTTATGAAGTCATTTGTAACAAATCGAATTTCTTGACGAAATTTGGCAAAGCAGCCCAATCAAATCTTTGAAAACTCTAGCCTGGACCACAGCCAATGAAACCTAAAACTTCTGCCAGCCTCACAAAACCACTTTGGGTAGTAGTAAACTAGGGCTACCCCTAGGTTCTTCATCAGAGCCCACTGTGAGTGCAAATGGACTTTGCTGCTAACGACCCAGGTTATGTGAGTAGGGCAGTAGTGCAGGCACACTATTAGCAGACCTTTCAGAATGGCCAAGGAGATACAAAAGGCAGTCAGCAAGCACATTTAAATCCAGGAAAGACAGACACGATCAATGCAGAACATGAAAGGTTAATCCAGAGGCAAGCCAAGGTCGGTTACAAGGGAAAAGCAGGAACAGCAGCCACAAGGTAAATACAAAAAAACAAAAACCAGAAGTCAGTCCACCAGACAATTCAGTAGGATGTCATACAATATAGAGCACTGGTACAAACGTAATCACAGGCAAGTTAATCAGGAATCAGGAGTCTTAGATTCTCCACCTAGATCTAGGATTAGACGCAGAAATCTGATCGACAGGTCAGCCTGCCCTCCTACCAAAGCTCTGCATATGAATTTGGCTGGGAGAACTTCTAGTTGATATAGCTACAGTCTCATGGATCCTTCTAAGATAGCTCAATATAGTTTCTACAACATATAGTCAAAGGAAACCTCTCTAAAACACTGGTGTCCAACCTGTGACTCTCCAACTGTTGCGACACTAGAGCCCTAAGCACGGTTGAGTTTTTGCTGGAGATCCACAGGTAGAAAATCACAATTTTAAAATATTGTATCACCCTATATGACTATGCTGTACTACTGGCATTATCTTCCACCATAATATTCCCTCTAATCCCACACTTGCTGTTCTGAGGCTTTCATTTGTCTTCCTCGTTCTGCAGCAGGTTTCCATTCTGGCGAAGTTTCTGCTTTGATTAATTCTTATGTGAACAATTTCATTGCCTGCGTTATCACTTCACTTCTGTTTAATTTTCTCTTCTAAATGGAATCTCAATTCATTTCATATTGGATGAGATGCCAATCTTTTCTTATAGCTCCTGGTATCACAGTGAGCCTCCTGCCCTCCCGAATGACAGTAATCAAGAAATAATGACTTTTATAGCAGAGTTATGGTATCTTCTCTCCACCTCCAATTTGGATTCTTTTTCTTTGCTCCACCTCTTCGTTAGATGCTTTGCTTATTCCTTTTTCATTTTTCCATCCCATCAATTTGCTATTTATATTAGTCAATGCATCTTTGGGATGTTTCCTTCCTTTGGACACTACAGTATTTTGTCTTTGTAACCCAAACAGGTCCAAATTCTCTGCTGATTAGTTTCGTGTTATATCTTTATTGCATTTGGAGTCCAGATTTTCCAACACAGAGTTGCAGATCCCTTCATAAACATAGCTGAACAATACTATTCTGGCGGCATGCAGCCATCACTAGGGCGAGCCGAGATGATTATTTTAGCAGCATGGTGGGTCAGTGATTAGCACTATTGCCTTGCAGCTCTGGTTCTTGGGTTCAAAAACATTTGCAAGGAGTTTTTATGTTCTCCCTGTGTTTGTGTATATTTATTCCAGGTAGGTTGGTTTCTTGACATACTACAAAACCACACTGATAGGTTAATTTAGGATTTAGATTTGTGGTTGGAGACAGATTTATGTGATTGATGACAATCTCTGTACAATGTTAAGGAATATGTATGCTCTATATAAATTCATAAGATAAAGTTAATAATGCAGTAAGTTCCTAGGGCCGGACAGTGACAGGAGGGTGCACCATTTTTACCCTTAGGGCACCCAGATGTTGGGGCTCCTGCCTGATGCTAGTTTAAGAGCCTTTGGTTCCAAACAACACAGTTTTTCGCTTCGATCCAAATAAATCAGTGGCGAATTACATTTAAAAAAGTCTATTTCCTGGCTGCAGAGAGCCTTTCTAGTGGTGTAGAACACTGTGTCTTGCAGTAACACACATAGGGAGTCGCTGTGGTAGTGAAATAATACTGTGAGTCAGTATGACATGCAGATGACAGGCGTCGCTCTTATAATCACTGCACACTTCACTTATCTGGGTAGTCACGGGGCCAAAACTGACCAAATAACTCAAGTGAGAACTCAGCCTTACAGGTCGATGTCAGCGCCAAGAAGAAGTGCACTCCTTTTACACTGTCATCAGCTGATTCCACATAGATGTCTACAGAACCTGTTCTATTACACACTTATACAAGTATAGCCCCCGACAGAGTGGAGAGGGTGTCAGCAGTAAGTTTGTGTTGACGTCACTGATTATTTTGCCCTTCCTCTGATCCGTCAGAACAATAACCCCAAAAAATCGGATCCTGTCTGTGGAGCATCTGCTTTCACTCGGTCAGCATTTGTTCAGTAATCCATCAGTATTGCTAAAGCCCCAAAAAAACAGGAGTGGATCCAAAACAGAGATGACACGTGAATGTAATATTTGCATGTCTTCTGGGTTTTGAACCCACTCCTGCTTGTGGCTACCAAATCATAAAAGAACGCTAAAAAAAAATAATTTATTGTAATAATATTAAAATGTAGTGGCTACCCTACAAAAAAACAAATCAGGCTAAGTGCAATGAGGTAGTGGACTATTAGTATAAATATCCAGCCACTACCCCCATTGACACCAATAACTGTTGCCTCCACAGCTTCACCACACACAGTCAGATACACCGTGTTCACTCGATGTGTATCTTTTACTCCGCAGGTCATTCAGAACTACTGGCCGTGTTCTCTGAGAGAGGGGGTGATTGGTCTAATATGCAGGTGTAGCCACCAAGCGAGGGGCTCCCCTAGAGGGGGTGATGTGGATAATTTATTGTTGTGAAAAGAAGCACAATGGACTTTCACACTACAGGCAGTAAACCATTTAATCATTGTAAGAAGAACGCAAACCAGCATTGATTTTAGTTACTCAAATTACCAAATCATAAGCCAAATCTGATGGGACCACACAGGCCTTACAGCTGTTACACAGACAGGATCCGCTGTGCGTCTCATTTCTCCTTCCTTCTGACAGATCAGAAGAAAGGTCAAATAAATGATGATGTCAGCCTGGCCGAAAGCCAAAATAGTGGACCAGTCATGAAGTGGGGAGGGTGGGAACAGCATTCAGGGCCAGCGTTGGGGGGGGCAAACAGGGCAATGGCCAAGGGCCCCCATCCCTAAATGGGGCCCCCTGTTAAGCTGCCCAGACAGATGTCAGTTCTGGAAGAAAGAGAGCGGCCACACCCAGGGACGGTGCAAGGATTTTTGACGCTCTAGGCAAAGATCCATTTTGCCGCCCCCTCATGTCACTCACTCACTGACACACACACTGACAGACAGACACGCACTCAGACACTTACTGAATGACGTACACACACACTGACAGACAGACACACACTCAGACACTTACTGAATGACGTACACATACACTCACTGACAGACAGACATACACTAACTACAGACAGACACGCACTCAGACACTCACTGAATGACGTACACATAAACTCACTGACAGACACACACACACTTACTCACTGACAGACATACACCTACCCAATGAAACACACACACACACAGAAACTCACTGACAGACACTCACTCACTGGCAGACAAACATACACATACTCACTGACAAACACACAGACACTTACTGACCGACAGACATCCACACTCACTGACATACACACATACATTTAGTGACAGAAAGACAGACATACACTCACTCACTCACTGACATAAATACACAGGCAGACACTCACTCAGTCAAACACTTTAACACTCATCTCCCTGGGGTGCAGTGTGGTGCATCTCCTCAGTCCTCCAGCGCGCCGTTTAGTATGCCGGGGCCGGAATTACATCATATTCCGGCATCACAGAGGGCGCGCGAGGGAGGAGTGGGCAGCTGCTAGAACAGCCTCCCTTGCCGTCTGCCTCCTCTCCTCCGGTAATTTACTGGCAGAGCAGGCACCTGCCATCAGGGTAAGCAGATGCCTGCTCTGCCATATTTAAGAAGGACCTCCACCTCCTGCCCCCTCTGTAACGGCGGCCCCCCAGCAGGCTGGCACCCTAGGCGAATGCCTAGTTCACCTATATGGTTGCACAGGCCCTGGCCGCACCTGAGAAGAGCACAGACAGCAGAGCAATGAGCGCTGGTCCCTGATTTCCCACCCACTGTAGCAGGCACAGTCCTTATACTGTAGTGAGGAGCTGGGTGCTGCATCCATAGCACCGGCTCCACAGCAGTCAGACACACCTCTCTCTCACCGGAGGCACTGCACTGTGATGGCCTCCTCTAGTCTGCTCCCGTGGTTAACTGGGTCTCTGGTGAGTTCAGAATGTTACCCCTCTTATGACCTTACATATTTGCTGCCAGACCCTCTCTCCTCTCTGTATTGCAATAAATTACAAGGGCTCCTTGTAGGCATAACCTGATAGAGTAGAGTTGCCACCCGTACTGGAATGACCTGGACAATCCGGGTTTTTAATCCTGTGCCCGGGTAAAAGCCTTTCTCAGACACGGGCACAGGATTTATTTCAAACTGCAGACTTGCTCACCTGACAGTTGGCGGTGATCGGCGGCGGGCGAGTGGTGACCGTGAGCGGCCGGCGTTGAGGTGTCAGTCAGCGGCGGGCGATGAGGAGTCAGCAGCGGACGATCAGCTTTCACTTCCGGCGCGGCGATCAGCTGTGAGTGATGCTAGCCCAGGGCGGCGCTGTCTTCAGACACGCCCTCCCTCCCTCCTCTCTGCTAGTGAGAGGAAGTGACATCAGAGAGAGAGAGGAAGCGTGGGAGCAATGATTCTCCGGCTGCCTGTGCGTGGAGCAGTTTCTTCTTCTTTTCGTCTGGGAGTCGACCTCTGCGAACAACGCCGTGACTGCCGTCCTTCTCCACACACCTGGACCTCTGAACTTCTAAAAAAGGTATTTAAAACCTTTGAAGTGTTTAATAAAAAATATTAATTGGAAGGGGGGGGGGGGGGGGCGGGCATGGCACTTGTTAGCATTGCACATAAAACATGCCTGAATACGTATCTCTTTTGGGTGACACAACTCGTGAATTCTCATCCCTGGGTGATATATGCACAAGCTACACATCCACTGCAGTAATAGCACCCCCATATCGGACGAACCGAACTTCCTCATGTATTATTAGATGGATCGCTGAAGTGGCTATGGACTAACGGTCTCGTAGGCTACGTCCCCTACGATATGTAATCTGTGGGGTCTCCGAAATGGCATCCTTAATATCAGGATCCAATTGGAGAATCCCCTAGTGTTATAGAATCACTTCTCTAATCTCCTTGGCTGCTTCATTATAAGTGACAATAAAACGTGGCCGTAAAATAAAAGTGGCCGTTTGCCACAAATGGGAGACCCCTCCTACATAGACGTCTTTGTGAATCGGGTTTCCTGTGAGTTAGAGAATCTGACACTCAATAAATTTAAATTTAACTGTTCGAACGCGGAGTTTAAGGCCCTGTCTTCTTTGGAAAGAAATAAAGAGCAAGTTATCAAACCCTGAGATAAGGGAGGTAATATTGTCATCATGGACTCGGCGCAATACAAGGGAATGTGTTTGAACCTTTTACAGGATAAGCAAACGTATGAGAAGCTTAAGTCGGACCCTATTTCAGTATATCAAAAGAAATTGATGACTATCTTGCAGGCAGCCAAAAACGAGGGTCTAATTTCGGATTACAAATTTGATTTTATCCAATGTAAACATCCGACAGTTGCGACCTTATACTGTTTACCAAAGGTCCACAAGGGGACTACCCCGTTAAAGGGGTGTCCAATTGTGTCAGGCATTAATAGCCTGAGCCAAAATGCTGGAGTTTACATTGACTTAATTTTGGCACCCTTTGTAAAGACCCTGCCCTCCTATCTGGGGGATACAGGGGACCTGCAGGGTCGTTTAGAGGGAGTCTTCCTTGAGGAGAAAGCACCATCATAAATGCCAATTAAATGTATTGGATTAGCCACATTCAGTTTTTTACGAGAATATAAGAGTTCAGCTCAATTATTCTTAAGGGCTCTCTGAAAGGCCCTTTTCAAGACCGACTTAGGGTATCCCCTTTTGAGTAACCTTTCTCTAAGGTCCTCGGCTTGCTGTTTAAAATCCTTTAAGGATGAGCAATTTCTTCTAATCTTTAGATATTGCCCAGTAGGCATTCCCTGTTTGAGGCGCTGAGGGTGATGACTGTCCCACCTTATCAATGAGTTAGTAGCGGTGGGTTTCCTGTATGTTTTGGTTTGTATTTCACCCCCAGGCCCTCTTCTAATCTCAACGTCCAAAAAGGGTAAAGTGTTGTCTTTTAGTTCTGAAGTAAACCACAGACCTATATCATTCTTGTTAATGGCTAGTATTAGGTCATCAAAATCATCCCTACCTCCTTTCAAGATAACAAAGACATCGTCAATATATCTGTCCCACATAACAATACCTGAAGTAGATGGGATCGGTGGTTTCCCGAATACAATTTTCTACTCCCACCAGCCCAGAAATAAATTTGCATACGATGGGGCACAAGGGCACCCCATCGCAGTGCCCCTGAGCTGGTGGTAGAAGATCCCATCAAACAGGAAGTAGTTCTGTGTCAATGTGAATTCAAGTAGGCTCAGCACAAACTGGTTATGTGCCTGAAAATGACACCCTCTAGTATTTAGAAATCCTGCCACCGCCCTCATGCCTTGATGGTGTGGGATCGAAGAGTACAGGGCCTCAACGTCAATTAACCCCAGGAGTGCTTTCTCCTCAAGGAAGACTCCCTTCAAGCGACCCTGCAGGTCCCCTGTATCCCTTACATAAGAGGGCAGGGTCTTTACAAAGGGTAAAAATTCTTTACGGTACAAAAATGGAGTCAATGTAAACTCCAGCAATTTAGCTCAGGCTATTAATGCCTGACACAATTGGAAACCCCTTTAACGGGGTAGTTCCCTTGTGGACCTTTGGTAAACTGTAGAAGATCGCCACTGTGGGATGTTTACATTGGATAAAGTAAAATTTGTTGTCCGAAATTAGACCTTCATTTTTGGCTGCCCGCAAGATAGTCATCAATTTCTTTTGATATACTGAAGTAGGGTCCAACTTAAGCTTCTCATACGCTTTCTTATCCTGTAAAAGGTGCAAGCACATTCCCTTGTATTGCGCCGACTCCATGATGACAATGTTACCTCCCTTTGAGAATAAAACATGAATAATTTAACAATGTAGTTATGTAATAGAGAACAATGTGATATTGGTATAGAGAACAATGTATGTTGAATTATATTGGACTGATTGGGATCTGAGACACTCATCCTGGAGAATAATGGGGGATGTCCCATCAGTTAGACTGTTCTACCCATGCCAATTTAAGCCCTAGTGCTCCATTGATCCCCACCAGACAGACAGGGAGCACTTTACTGTATTTCAAAGCTCATTGAGTGTGGAAGTGAAGGAGGATGTTTTGCCCTAATCACCTCCCCCTCCTTGCCCCTTTACCGCACCCTCGCATTTTGACCGGTGGAGACGCGCATAGAGATCATCGGCGCGTCTCACTCCAGTCATGTGACTTGCACGTCATCCAGCCAAAGCACCTGACCAATCACGTGATGAGTCATGTGACTCAGGGGGGGCGGGATCGGCATCCCGGGGTGGCTGTTTTAAAAATCGCTATTGCGGACACCGTCTTTACCGCTGCTACATACAGGAGGCTGATTCCACTCTGTGTCCACCCACATATGAGGAGGAGAGCTAAGTATCCTGCGGCTTTTTTGATGTTTGAATTATCATTAAGCTAATGTTAATGTATTCTAGCCTCGTTTGGGTTTGCATGACCATGTACTGAATACAATATAAATCCAGGATTGGGGCGACCGACCATTGCCAACCTGGATGTGAGCAACCAAATGTGATATTTTGTGTCTTTACAATGAGGCACTTATGAATTGATGAGTCCCCTGATGAGTTGGCTTGTAACCAACGAAACGCGTTGAAACAATTTGTGGACAATTTTTGGTATTGACATTTGTGTCCTCTACCTATATACAGGGAGTGCAGAATTATTAGGCTTATTAAGTTGTATTTTTGAGGATTAATTTTATTATTGAACAACAACCATGTTCTCAATGAACCCAAAAAACTCATTAATATCAAAGCTGAATATTTTTGGAAGTAGTTTTTAGTTTGTTTTTAGTTTTAGCTATTTTAGGGGGATATCTGTGTGTGCAGGTGACTATTACTGTGCATAATTATTAGGCAACTTAACAAAAAACTAATATATACCCATTTCAATTATTTATTTTTACCAGTGAAACCAATATAACATCTTAACATTCACAAATATACATTTCTGACATTCAAAAACAAAACAAAAACAAATCAGTGACCAATATAGCCACCTTTCTTTGCAAGGACACTCAAAAGCCTTCCATCCATGGATTCTGTCAGTGTTTTGATCTGTTCACCATCAACATTGCGTGCAGCAGCAACCACAGCCTCCCAGACACTGTTCAGAGAGGTGTACTGTTTTCCCTCCTTGTAAATCTCACATTTGATGATGGACCACAGGTTCTCAATGGGGTTCAGATCAGGTGAACAAGGAGGCCATGTCATTAGATTTTCTTCTTTTATACCCTTTCTTGCTAGCCACGCTGTGGAGTACTTGGACGCGTGTAATGGAGCATTGTCCTGCATGAAAATCATGTTTTTCTTGAAGGATGCAGACTTCTTCCTGTACCACTGCTTGAAGAAGGTGTCTTCCAGAAACTGGCAGTAGGACTGGGAGTTGAGCTTGACTCCATCCTCAACCCGAAAAGGCCCCACAAGCTCATCTTTGATGATACCAGCCCAAACCAGTACTCCACCTCCACCTTGCTGGCGTCTGAGTCGGACTAGAGCTCTCTGCCCTTTACCAATCCAGCCATGGGCCCATCCATCTGGCCCATCAAGACTCACTCTCATTTCATCAGTCCATAAAACCTTTAAAAAATAAGTCTTGAGATATTTCTTGGCCCAGTCTTGACGTTTCAGCTTGTATGTCTTGTTCAGTGGTGGTCGTCTTTCAGCCTTTCTTACCTTGGCCATGTCTCTGAGTATTGCACACCTTGTGCTTTTGGGCACTCCAGTGATTTTGCAGCTCTGAAATATGACCAAACTGGTGGCAAGTGGCATCTTGGCAGCTGCACGCTTGACTTTTCTCAGTTCATGGGCAGTTATTTTGCGCCTTGGTTTTTCCACACGCTTCTTGCGACCCTGTTGACTATTTCGAATGAAACGCTTGATTGTTCGATGATCACGCTTCAGAAGCTTTGCAATTTTAAGAGTGCTGCATCCCTCTGCAAGATATCTCACTATTTTTGCCTTTTCTGAGCCTGTCAAGTCCTTCTTTTGACCCATTTTGCCAAATAATTATGCACACCTGATATAGGGTGTTGATGTCATTAGACCACACCCCTTCTCATTACAGAGATGCACATCACCTTATATGCTTAATTGGTAGTAGGCTTTCGAGCCTATACAGCTTGGAGTAAGACAACATGCATAAAGAGGATGATGTGGTCAAAATACTCATTTGCCTAATAATTCTGCACTCCCTGTATGTAGTTGGGACAATCTGTGGACAATTATTTGTAGGACATTTGTGTCCCTTACTTACCTATGTACTAGGGACTTATTGCGTACAACCTATCATTAACATTAGGATCCCTGCCTTCGCAGTTGACGAAGCTGGGCAGTCACTCGCAGCGCAGGGACAAGGAGGGACAGTTAGCTAGCATAGGACACTAGGTTTGGTAGGGCAAAATAGATGTAAGAGACCCAGTATCATAGCCCCCCATCCTTAGTGTCTAGTGGTGCTGCGGATTAATGTGGTTTTGCACAATTTTAATATAGACACCTATCAATAGGACAATTTTAGTCAAATTGTAATTAAAAGTTATGCATTAAGTAAGGTACCCGCGGGATTTATATAGTGTAGTGCCTTCTGAATTTGGGTTACCTTCAGCTATCTTAGCAGTGACCATTGCTGAAATTGCCTGTGTGTACATTGATAAAAGACAAAAAAATCCCACATAAGAACTAAGGGCAAATCTATTAATTTACACATTTTATGGCATAAAAAAGTCACAAATTGTGGCACACACAGATTATGGTTTATAATTTGTGACTTTTTTCGGTTCTCTCCTCACTCCAGCATCGTCCTTCTGTGTCTTGTTGGTGAGTACACTGCATTGTCATCACCAGCTAGGTTGTCTAATATCTCCCTTCTGACCATTGCCTGGGTCTCCGTGTGTTCCTCATTACTGACTCTAACTTTTCATATCTCTCAGCCAGTCTGTGGATTCACCCATTTGTCTAATTCCTTTGATTAGTAACATAGTAGCATAGTACATAAGGTCCATCCAGTTCGGCCTGTCATCCCGCAAACTGATCCAGAGGAAGGCAAAAAACAAACAAACTGTGAGGTAGAAGCCAATTTTTCTCACTTTAGGGGAATAAAAAATTCCTTTCTGACTCCAATCAGGCAATCAGAATAACTCCCTGGATCAACGACCCCTCTCTAGTAGCTATAGCCTGTAATATTATTACACTCCAGAAATACATCCAGGCCCCTCTTGAATTCCTTTATTGTACTCCCCATCACCACCTCCTCAGGCAGAGAGCTCCATAGTCTCACTGCTCTTACCGTAAAGAATCCTCTTCTATGTTTGTGTAGAAACCTTCTTTCCTCCAAACGCAGAGGATGTCCCCTCGTCACAGTCCTGGGGATAAATAGATGATGGGAGAGATCTCTGTACTGACCCCTGATATATGTATACATAGTAATTAGATCTCCCCTCAGTCGTCTTTTTTATAAAGTGAATAACTCTAATTTTGATAATCTTTCAGGGTCCTGTAGTTGCCCCATTCCAGTTATTACTTTAGTTGCCCTCCTCTGGACCTTCTCCAGCTCTGCTATATCTGCCTTGTTTATAGGAGCCCAGAACTGTACACAGTACTCCATGTGTGGTCTGACTAGCGGTTTGTAAAGTGGTAGGACTATGTTCTCATCACAGGCATCTATGCCCCTTTTGATGCAACCCATTATCTTATTGGCCTTGGCAGCAGCTGCCTGACACTGGTTTTTGCAGCTTAGTTTGCTGTTTATTAAAATTCCTAGATCCTTTTCCATGTCAGTGTTATTGAGTGTTTTATCATTT
Source organism: Bufo gargarizans (assembly GCF_014858855.1). NCBI lineage: Eukaryota > Metazoa > Chordata > Amphibia > Anura > Bufonidae > Bufo > Bufo gargarizans. The sequence goes on from NC_058088.1 coordinate 6,292,197, forward strand.
AGTATGTACGGGTGACTTGCATTATTCCTTCCCATGTGCATAACTTTACATTTGTCAGTGTTAAACTTCATCTGCCACTTATCTGCCCAAGCCTCCAGTCTATCCAGATCCCTCTGTAGCAGTATACTGTCCTCATCAGTGTAAATTACTTTACACAGTTTAGTGTCATCTGCAAAAATTGATACTTTACTATGCAAGCCTTCTACAAGATCATTGATAAATATATTGAAGAGAATAGGGCCCAATACTGACCCCTGAGGTACTCCACTAGTGACAGTGACCCAATCTGAGTGTGTACCTTTAATAACCACCCTCTGTTTTCTATCACTCAGCCAGTTACTTACCCACATACAGACGTGTTCTCCTAGTCTGAGCATTCTCATTTTATATACTAACCTTTTATGTGGTAGAGTGTCAAATGCTTTGGAGAAGTCCAGATATACGACATCCATTGATTCGTCAAGTCTAGAACTTACCTCCTCATAGAAACTGATTAAATTAGTTTGGCATGACCGATCCCTCATGAAGCCATGTTAGATGTCTTCAATGTTGTCTCTCTAATATTGACTTCTTGCTTGGACTCTTGATTCTGTGTCCTCCTTTGGATTTTTTTGGGGGGTCTTCTGGTTCTGACCCATGACTTCATCTCATCATGCTTCTGTGCTTGCATTGCTGTGGCAGCTGCTGACAATTAGTGACTACTTTGGGGACAGAAATTTGAAGAGTGTCGATCTGAAGAGTCAACCAAATTTTCAGGCCTCTGGTGAAGAATGGGCAGACTCATTAGTGCTAGATTAATTGCAGTTCCACTTTCTAAGGCAAACTTACTTAACATTCATATTTAAGTGGTCTTCTATTAAGAACATTTTCATCTACCCGAGAATGAGGGTCCCCGTGTCCCATGCCTAAATGGAGTCTTGGAGTATGGAAGTCGTGAAATAAGGTACAGTAAAAATGTGAGGCTATTGAAAACAATGGCTCACATTGAGGAAGACTCAGCACAACTGTGTTTTATATGGTAGCTCATTTCATCTCTATCCAGAGGATAGAGGATAAGTGTCTGATTGCTTTGGGTCTAGCCACAAGTGCAGGATCTGCTCCCCCTGTTTAGATGCACCACTGCATATGGGGTTGAGCACTTCCTGCTTTTTAATACCACGCCAATCTGTAGTTTGTATATTACATTTTTGGGAGGTGTATAAACTCCTAGTCTGAATGCACCTTTATTTTCATCCACAGGCATCATTCTAGTGCACATTTGAGGACTGGGCTATATCAGCCAGTCTTGGGAGGGGGTCAGAGCTCTCTCCCTCCTCCCACTGTATGCATGGTCTCATGCTGGAGGTTACTGGGAGATTGACTGTGAGTCAGACCTTGCGCTCCTGTAATTTGCCCACTGGCTTCTGGTATTGCCCATACGGCCCAGGTAGGTTTAGCATTAGGTCCCGAGCTACTTGAGAAACCCTGGTGTGGTGCTCGGGCTCAGACATGTCCTCCAAGCAGGACATGTTGGCTAATCTCCTACACCAGTACGAGGGTTAGTAAGACCGCAGAGTGCACCTGTTTTGTTATATTATTTTTACTGTTTATTACATCCACACATTTGCTATCCTGTGTAGGATGTCCATTGTGGTACTTGTGGTCTGCTGCAGGCATCCTCCATTGTATGCATTTTTGCTGGGGATTGCCATTAGCAGCGGACCACAAGTGCAGGATCTGCTCTCCTTGTATAGATGCACCACTGCATATGGGGTTGAGCACTTCCTGCTTTCTAATACCACGCCAATCTGCAGTTTGTAGCCACAATGATGCCATATAGTCAGGAGAATGCAGGTCTTGTTTCCCCCTGCATGAAAGATGTGGTGGTGGCTCATTCATTTGAATAGGTAATGTAATACCTTATACGTCCTGTTGTGGCCACTACATGAAGAAGGTGTTCCAACTGCTGGAATTGCAGTCGATTACAGGGAAAGGTTGGGACAACTCCCTAAACAGCAGAATTTATTTTACTGTTAAATGCTCTTTTCCCCCAAAAACTGTGCATGGAGGGAAGGCAGTGCATCTTAAGAAGGGAATGCTAATAAGTGTTTCCATTATGGAAGCACTCATTAGTACACAATAGGACCAGGGAGCTGTAAATATAGCGTTCCTGGTGTTGGCTGTACTCACTTCTCCCTGGTCTTTTCTGGGCACCGTGCTGCACTGTGTCCTGACTGCACACAGCATCAGGGCATAGCACGCTATAACCTGATGCTAAGCAACATCAGATCACAGTGCAGTGTGGCATCAGCAGAAGACCATGGACCTGTAAGTGCAGGAAGAGCACCATCTGGAGCAGGAGAGGTAAGTTTCTTCTTTATTTTATATGTGACCTGAGGTCTGATCTGAGGTCTGGTGGGGAACCGGAAATCTGATCTGAGGTCAAATTAGGAATGGGGGGTCTGATTTGGGGGTCTGATTTGGTGGTCTGATCTGAGGTCTGATTAGGAATGAGGGTCTGATTTAGGGTTCTGACCTGAGGTCTGATGAAGATTTAGGGTCTGATCTGAGGTCTGATGAAGATTTGGCATCTGATCTGAGTTTTGATGAGGATTGCGGATCTGATAAAGATTAGGGGTCTGATGAAAATTTGTGGCTTTGAACTGAGGACTGATGAGGATTGAGAGTCTCATTTGAGGGTCTGATGAAGATTATGGGTCTGATTAGGGGGTCTGATTTTAGGTCTCATAAAAATTGCGGGTCTTATCTGAGGTCTGATGAGGATTAGCGTTCTGATTTGGGGGTCTGATTAAGATTGCGGGTCTGATCTGAGATCTGATGAAAAATATTTTCCTTATTTTCCTCATTTAAATCCTAGGTGTGGTTTATGGTCAGTTGTGTCCTATAGCCTGAAAAATACGGTATGTAATTTACATGTTTATAGCTTGATTAGGCTAACATCTCTTTTCTAGCTGCTAAAAACAGCAGCTGTGACACCTTAAATTGTAGAGTTTAAAATGACAGCTGCACAAATAGAGTGATTTTAAGAAACAAGAACCTTTTTACATTTGGTCTCATTATTTGATCCCTTGTGGCAAGATTTTATTAGCTATAATAGGCTACGTAAAAGACACTAGTTGATATGTAAATGAAAAACATCTGCTTTATTAAACACGTTCAGTTACCACCAAAGTGTGCTGCATGATTTTCTCCCCGTAGGATATCTCAGATGTTTTTCCATCTTCTTAAAATATATTGAATATTATAGGCAGGTTAAAAGTGGAAGCTTATTCAATGCAGCCCATCAATCTGAAGGTCTAAAAATGGGAAATTTGTGGCAGAGAGCATATTTTTTTTTAGCATTTTTCGACCTGCATCTCACTTTGTGTAGAGGGATAATATATATTTTACTTGAGCATTCAGGATACAAATTATTGTCGATCATGACTAGTGGTCAAATGGACACTTGACCCAGTTTTATTAGGGTTGAGTTAGCTACTTTAGCCTCTCTACGAACACAGTCTTGGTGGAGTCATGGTATCATGGCTATGCCAACAGAACTGGGGTGAGGACTGGAGAGACATCACTGAAAACAGCAATGTATCAAGTAGTGGGTTTATGTTCTTTTGTTATTTTATCATATTTAGAGGCACTTGACAAGATCAGCCCACCAACTAATGCATACTGGGGTGCCCTGACAGCAGATGTTAGGCAAAAAAAAGGTTCGGCATGTTGGCTTTCTATATGCTCAATTCTTTGTTTTCAACGGAGATAAGCCACGGAGAGAGATTTATTCCACACCCTTTTTGAGAATACATTCATGAGTATGGCGGTGGTGGATGTTGGACAGAAGAGTATTAGTCAGCCCAACGAGTATTTAGGCGAAAGCTATCAAAGGTGTGTGGCCACCTTTAGACCAACGCCTAGAATTGTATCTTGTCTATTTCTTGAATTTGCTCTTTATTCTGGGGAAGTGGTCTCCATCCAGAAGCTTAAGGGTATGATGGGATGAGTAGTTTTATAATAGTTGGGGAGTCACATCTTGGAGATTACTGCTGTAGAGCATAGGAGGGCCATTGACCATTGGGTGCTCCATAGCAAACCACAGATGTAGTAGAGTTAACACTCAAACTCTTGAATCAAATTTCTTAAAGGGTTTGTCCAAGTTATTTTTATTGATCACCTATTCTCAGGGTAGGTCATCAGTATCAGATCAGCAGGGGTCCGAACCCATGCCAATCTGATGGATAGGTCATCAATAAAAGTAGCTTAGACAACCCCTTTAACTCATCATGATATCCTGTTGCAAAAGCAATTGAAGAGCAATTAAAGGTGTCGCCTTAACACAACTAGATTAGTAATGCATCTACAGTAGTTAAGTATGTGGGTTAACTAGCGCTGAGCGAATCGGAGTATCCGAATTGGACTTCAATTCAAATTTCAGGGAAATTTCGATTAGCTGCAAAGCAGAATTTCCTTGTGCTTCATGGCATCGAATCAATTTTCCCTGAAATGGCGGTAAAGAGGCCATCTTGATTGAAGATCATGCACGGTGACATATGCTGACACCACACCAACCAGCTTTCCCACGGGATCTCCAATCAAGATGGCCACGGAGGCCTCTTTGCTCTCAAATCGAAAAGGTGAGTATTTTTTTTTCACCGATTAACCCTTGAAATCCCAATTATTATTTTTTTCTGATGCCGCAATCAGCTTTGAACATGGTATCTAAGGGGTTCAATGATGGGGGTGGTGTAATTGCCATTTCCCATCACTGCACTCGCTACTCACAAAGAAATGCCCTTTGTGACAAAGTAATTCATCACAAAGCAAATTTCTTTGTGAAATTCGGTGAACCAGTCGATGAACCTCATCTCTAGTGTTAACTCTACTACATGTCTATTTTGTGTGGTATAAATGAAAATAAGGAGCAATAACAGGTTGAATGTCCATTTAAGCAAGTCATCATCAAGTGTTTGCCACAAAACAAGTCCCAACTGTTCATTTTTGTGGTTTGAACAATATTTGGGTCACTTAGGTATGGTTATTATAGCCAATTTTTACATTGATACTACAGATCAGAATCTATGATGCTCAATAATATGGTTTAGTGGAATGGTCAGCTCCCAGCACAGGGGTCTTTGGGAGACAATTTCATGATGTCCTCCAGGGGGTTTCATCCATATTCTCCCATCTCTTCCTACATTTCAAAAACATCTAATAGGTTTATTGGCTTCCTATGCAGTTTAAGGAATTAATGGGGAAGATTTATCAAAGTGGTGTAATGTAGAACTGGCTTAGTTGCCCATAGCAACCAATCAGATTCCACCTTTCATTTGTCAAAAGAGCTCTAAAAAATGAAAGGTGGAATCTGATTGGTTGCTGTGGGTCAGTTCTACTTTACACCAATTAAATCAGATAAATCTCCCCCAATATGCATATCTGAGATAAGGAAATTAGATTGTCCAAGTGGAGACTATTCTGCTGTGGGAATTGATGTCTCTATAAATAAATTAATAGATGTGACTTGCAATATAACATGATACGTCCCCTGCCAGATATTGGGTTGTCAGCAATGTCAAAATCCAAAAATTATCAGTCAATGCATAGAGCATTCATCCCAACAGCTTGGTCATGCCACCCAACAGTAATGAAATTACCCATTATTGATCCCCTAATCAGTAGCAATCAAGTGGGCAAATCGATTTGCTGTCTTAGATGTACCAGATAATCTGTTACCATCCACTCTATTTACTCTAATCTACTAGAAGTATTTGGAATTGATCCTCACCACCGATGGAAACTTGGTAATTCAGCTTAAAATATGTAAGAACTAGGAATCATTTGAATACGAGACATTACAGTAACCACTTGGTGAGTTGAACTTAGTGGAGCATTTTGTTAATTAACATTTAGAAAAATTATACCTTTAGTAATACCATCATCCTCGGAACCCGTTGTGTCAGCAGAGATTATGTTAAAGATTTCAGTTAAAGGTTCAGCTGTCACACATCTGGAGAGTAGGCAATCTTGGTTTATTGATTTAGTAATTGCTCCCACAGGGAATTCCAGTACCTTTCCTATTCAGCAAAAGGTAATTTCCTTTTTTTCACCTTGTACCTACTTCTCTACATCCTAGTTACTACCATAAAGCAATGCAATATCAGTAATGGAGTAATAATACAGGTAGAACATGATCATTGTATCTATTGAATCACCATCAACTTCCACTTCTCGAGATTCTCAGCTCTGTAATGAGTGATACCTTCAAATCTCCGCAAGTGCATGAAGATCCAGTGGTGCCAATTTCTAGCAGGTGTACAAAGCTGAGTGAATAGATTATCCACCTACTCCGTGTGACTCAAGTCAAGAGAAAAATTATATGCTCTCCACAATATGTAGGATATAAAAAAATATAGATTCTTTATCACCAAGCACAAGCAAGGCACAATTAAAAGCATTTAAAATGCACCAAAAGGGTGGACAATAAATCCAGGGGAGTCCAGACTTCAAAAAGTTGTAAACTCCCTGAGCCCACCATGTTAGACCCTGAGGTAAGGTCAAATATAACCATAGATAGTATAAAATAAACCACAACAGAGGCAAAGTTCTAATAAAAATGAATTAGAAATGTAACAAAATATGACTTCAATGTATGCAAAGTTTACCAAATAACGTACAAGAACTAGTGAAAAAATGAATATCACCTATAATAAGGAAAGCATTAAGGCTAGAGGCTGGGCCTATGAGATCCCACACATAGAAAGCATGGATTGGGATCCAACAACCAAAGTTTATTCCAAGACAAGCACTGCCACCAAATTTTTCATGAAACTAAGCACAGCCACCAAAACCTGTTCCAAGTAAACCAAAATCTATTACAAATCAAGCATAGCCACCCAAACCTGTTCAAAGCCAAGTATGGTATCTCAAACCTATTCCAAACAAAGTACGTCCACCAAAACCTATTCAAAGCCAGGAATGTTGTATCAAATCTAGTCCAAAGCAAGCATAGCCACCCAAGCCCATTCAAAGTCAAACATTAAATCTCAAACCTATTACAAACTAAGCACAGCCACCCTAGCCAATTCAAAACCACACATGGAATTTAAACCTTTTGCAAAGCAAGCATAGCCATTCAAGTCTATTCAAATTCAAGCATGGTATTTCAAACCTATTCTAAACCAAGCATAACCACCCAAACCTATTCAAAGACAAAGCATCTCAAAAAGAAGTTTGTTCAGCACTCAGATAAAATCTATTATACTTGCTTTAGTCTTGAAACATGTAGAAACAATTGAAATCAATTTCGCTTACGTGTTTCTAGTAGACAATCACTCATTGTATCATCTATATAGCATCTCAAACCTATTCCAAACCAAGCATAACCACCCTAGCCCATTCAAGGTCAAGCATAGCATTAGAGATGGCCTTGCTGTTCGCCCGGCGGTCGTTTTGCGGCGAACTTTGCTAGTTCGTGATTCACCGACCATGCGAACATATGGCGATATTCGCACGCGCCCAATTTTTTTGCATAGCGCCGAACTTTGACACATGTCACATCCATCAGGTGGGACAGGACAGTCAATTGAGACGTTTCAGCACATGGACACAGCCCCAACCCTATAACAGAAGCCGATCTGGCAGCGATTTTACATTATGTGTTTTTTTATCTGGAGCGAGCCATCCACCATGCACGGTCACATCTTGCGCTCCCAGGACTCCGGCACATGACTCTGCAGTGTGTTTTTTTTTTAACGTGTCAGCTGCTGATAATAGTGTTGCCACCTGCAGCCTGTGCTGTCAACGCATAAGTCGCGGTAAGCCTGACACTCACCTAGGGACGACCGCCTTAAGAAGGCACCTGGCCTCCCATCACCGAGCCCAGTGGGAGCAACACTGTCAGAACCCACAAAGCCACACTCCCGGCGCTCCACGTCCTGCCTCTTCTTCTTCTTCTCCCAGTTGTCCTCCACTCCACCTTCCACTGTGCCGACGTCGCGTTCATCTGGCAAAAGGTAAGCTTCCTTGCCCCAAATGTTCGAGCGAAAAAAGATGATGACGCCGGATAACCCTCTTGCCCAACGGCTGACCGCTGGCTTGTCAGAACTGCTAGCCCACCAACTACTGCCATATAAACTCAGAGGCCTTTAGAAAATTTGTGGCCATTGGCACACTGAAATAGAAGGTCCTCGGAAGAAAAAACTACTTCTCCCAGAAGGACATCCCTGAACTATATGGCCACCTTCAGCAGGCAAGTTAATATATCTCTGGCACACAGTGTCAGTGCCAAAATACATCTGTAGGTGCATAAATTTTACTGCCCACTGAGTGAACCTTCTGATTGCCGTCAAGCATGTAACCCGTGGCACCCGTGTGGATTTGGTGTTACCGCCATGGATTGCATGCAGGTCTGCCTCTTCTTCTCCTCCTCCTACTTCATCCTCCGTCTCCTCCTCGGCTGACTCCTCCTTTTCCACCGCTAACGCCTCTTCCGCTGCACCCCCCCAAGCTCCCCAGAACCTATTCGGCGTGCTAGGTGAGACGTTGCCATGCTGTGCTGCAGCTGTTGTGCCTGGAAGCCAAGAGCCACATCAGTCCTGCACTCCTTTCAGCTCTGCGGTCAGTGGCTAACCCCACTCAATTTGACAGTTGGTAAAGTGGTGTGCGCCAACGGTGACAATCTGCTGAGCGCACTGAAAGCAGGGCAAAATGACACAAGTGCTGTTCATGGCACACGTCCTAAACTTAGTCGTGCAGCGATTCGTTGACAAATACCCCCGGGTACAGGACGTCTTGCAGCAGGCCAGGAAAATCTCTGGCCATTTTAGAAGATCTGCCCGTGACTGCCCGACACGCTGGAACTCCACCTTGTATATGCTTGATAGGCTGCTCCAGCAGAAATGTGCCGTTAACAAATACCTGTACGAACTCTGCGGCAGGACAGGTTCTGGGGAGCTTGTTTTTTTTTCACTGCGCCAGTGGCTGCTCATGCGCGATGCATGCAGACTTCTGCGGCCATTTGATGAGATCACCAAACTGGTCAGTCGCAGCCAGGGTTCCATCAGTGACATCGTACCTTATGCCTTCTTTCTGGAGCGTGCATTGCGTTGTGTCATTGATCAAGCCGTCGAGGAGCAGGAGCTGAAAGATGAGGAAGTCGCAATGCTAAATGAATTCCGAGGGGGGGCTACTCCATCTGAGACAAGTCAGCAGGAGTCTGAAGAGGAGCCAGAGGAGGATGGTGGCTGGGGGGAGGAGGAGGAATAGGAGGAGCAAGAACAGCAGGCTTGAAACTTTTCGGGGATCCCTGGTGTTGTCCGTGGCTTGGGGGAGGAGACCGAGGACAACATTCTCCTGGGCGATGAGCAGAAGCCAGGGCCCTCCACCACTTCCAATTTAGTGCAAATGGGGGCCTTCATGCCCCAGTGTTTGAAGTGGGACCCTAGTATAAAAAGCATAAAGGTCAAGGACCTGTACTGGGTGGCAACGTACTTATACCCCCGGTACAAACACAAAATGATGGACATGTTACCAGCATGACAGACAGCTGTCAGAATGCAGCATTTCCAGGCCATGCTACATTCTGCTGTTGCGAGCACTGGCAGAGGAATTTCCACTCACAGTGAAACAGGTGCGGGTACCAATCCTACCGCGCCTGCTAAAAGAGGGCCACAGGGAATGCCTAGACCCACAGGTGTCCGACTGTACATCGGATTAACGGCCGATGTGGACGCTCTGAGAAGCAAGGAACCCCTTGACTACTGGGTGTGCAGGCTTGACCTGTGGCCAGAGCTGGCACAATTTGCCATGGAACTCTTAGCTTGCCCCTCGTGGAGTGTCCTGTCCGAAAGGACGTTCAGCACAGCAGGGGGGATCATGACCGATAAGCGCAGTCACCTAGCTCACGACAGAGTGGACTTCCTCACATTTTTAAAAATGAATGAGGCATGGACCTCAGAGCAATTCAACAACTGTGATGACCACGTGTAATTGAATTTCCTCATGCTAGACCACACATATCCACCACCACCCAGAACAAAAAATGGTCCTTGCCTTACGTTTTACGTCAGGTGAATTCCTAATTTTTGGGGCCTGTACTGACCGACAGTTACATGTTTATCCTGTGACCGCCTAATATACCTCCAGCCACAGAATCCAAAGTTCTTTGCTGTCAGGTGAATGCCTATTGGCAAATTTTGGGGGCCTGTACTGGCCGACAGTTACATATTTATCCAGTAACAGCCTAATGTACCTCCAGCCACAGAATCCAAAGTTCTTTGCTATCAGGTGAGTGCCTATTGCCTAATTTTTGAGGCTTATACTGGCTGACAGTTACACATTTATCCTGTGATCGCCTAATATATCTCCAGCCCCAGAATCCAAAGTTCTTTGCTTGTCAGGTGAATTCCTATTGGCTAATTTTTGGGGCATGTACTGGCTGACAGTTACATTTTTTATCTCTAGCCACATAATAACACCCCTGTCTCACTCCTCTGCCTCTCATTATGGTGGTGTAGGAACCACATTTACCATAAAGACCTTCTAATGTCACATGGTCATGTGACTGTGCCCCCCACCCCGTACTATGCCCCTCACCCCGTACTGTGCCCCCTTATACCCTGCATTGTGCCCTCTTACCACACCCTGTGCAGTGCCCCTAGTAATTCCCTGTACTGTGCCCTCTTATACTCTTTTATCCGGTCACGGTATGGCGGTGTTATCCGGTCACTGTACAGAGGTGTTATCCGGTCAATGTATGGCGGTGGTATCCAATAACTGGATGGCCAAAGCTGTATCCCTTTCCCTGCCCACGCCATCTTTTTTTAGACCTGGCATGAGCGGAAAAAATATGCAGATTGCGGTGCTAAGGACCTTTGCGCCACAATCTGTGTCAGAAATATGCCTAACATAGACGTATTCCTACATAATAAATGACCACCTAATTGTATTATCATTCGGGGGTAGGGCTAATATCTTTATATTATATAGATTCTAGTGTATTGTACTGTGCCCCGTATTTCTTAGTAGAAAATTATCCTTGGGAGACACAGTCCTCATCCCTGACAACCAGGACCAGGTAGCGCTCTGTCAGTACATGGCGGCCTCCCCTCTCCGCCACGCTGCTCCGCTGTGTACTGGTGCTTATTCTGACACTAGGGCTGGGTTCACATCCTATTTTTGCCATCCATTTAATGCATACCAAAAATTTATGTGTTACAGATGCCTCAGACTGATGCCGTACAGTGGAGTCCGTTCACCATACAGTCCCATAGTAGAAGAAAAAATTACGTTAACGAATGCATTTTTCTTTAACATATCCATTTTTTTAATGGACTTTGCAGGATACAAAAACGTGGAGTGCTGCACATTTGCATACATCAACCGATAGGAAATCACAATTTTCTAGGCTCCAGCAGGGCACATTTTTGAGAGTTTCCCTTTAAGATGCATAAAAATGGCCCCTGATTAAAATACATATTTTTGGTGGGAATTTTTTGCCAATGATCCCCCTCTGGTATGTCACTGTCCATGTTTTGGGACTATTTGTGCACTCATAGTTTGTATTTGGTGGCTGCAAATATGACCTGAAGGTTTTTCAGGTTCGCCTGCTATTAAAGTCAATAGGCGCGATGCGAACGCGCGGTTCTCAGAACACTTGATCGCGAACACGCGTTCGCGAATCGTCCCGGGCCGATGTTCGTCCATCACTACATAGTATCTCAAACCTGTTCTGAGCCAACCATTCACTTAATGATCTTTTGCTTCATTCTGTTGAAAACAAACTTTCAATCCATATGCAAATGGTCAGTTAAATGCTCTGGGGGGCGCTCCACAGCTATTCTGTGCACCCTTGCCTCTCCTTTTTCCTCTTCCACCCCTCGCTCTCTTTCATGATTGACTGGACCAGGCAAGATGTCTACGCAGGAACCTTGCCCTGTCAATCCCTAAGGAGACGGAGGGGCTGGCAGAGGAAGCAGATAGAGCAAGGGTGCACTGAATGGCTTGGCCCCACCTCGGTGCACTTAACTGACCAGTTGCATATGGATTGAAAGTTTGTTTTCTCGAGAATGATTGCTAAGTGTAAGGTATGGTTACATTCTGCAGAGCTAGCCCTACAAGGCATTATGTTTGGTAAAATTCCGGATGACATGTCCCTTCGGTGAATTTCCCTTCAAGTCAACCCTGTTCAGTTCCTATATCCACAAATATGAAAACCGCATCATTACTTAAAGTCCCTGGAAACATATTTCCCTTCACTCCCTCTTGCCTTTAGAGAATCATATTTTCTTTTCATAATCAATACCAGCAAAAGCCGAAGGAACATCTACCTGCTCCTGGGCTGCATGAAGTGTCTATCATCTCCCTTGCTCATATAACATTGCTTTCCTGAGACTATAGAGGAATCATCCCCAGATAAAGAATATATCATAAAATACAATTACACTTGTACATTACAGAGAAGGCTGAAATATATAACCGCTTGTGCTGTGAATTCCACCCCAGGAAGACGCCAAATGACACTCATCTGTGTGTAAATCATGTTATCCCAGCACTTATCTTTCTGGGCCTGTCAACCATTTGTGTATGTGATAGAGAACAGCAACAATCCTGCTCCTCTCCAAACGGGCTGAAATTGGAGGATTAGCGTCATGATCTCATCCTCATCCAGTCCCATCGTAAGGCATAAATGGGGCTCATTAAGACTTCAAATAAAAATATCACTAATGCATAAGCTTGAAGTTGTAGCGGATGTGTGGGTTTGAGGGACATTTACATACTCTATAAAAATAAAAGTCAGCTATTGTATAGGAAGACCTTAATAATCTGAAGAGCACCAATATTATTACCACTTAAGTGCCCAGATGATAACTGTCTGAGTAACATCTATAATGGTGCTGACAAATGATGGCCTCAGATCACCCAAGTGGAGGCAGACAGAACATTAACGAGGAGCTGTCACCTCTCCTGACATGTCAGGTTAGTAACTACTTGTATTCCCCATGTAATAATAGTTCTGGAGCATCTATTCTTGCGACTTTATGTTGTGCCATTCCTATGTTATTCCTATAAGAAGTTCCTCCTGGGTGTTACCAGATGAGGGTGTGTCCCTGCACAGTCTGACACTATCCAATCAGTGCTGCTATTGTCAAGCTGTGCAGGGACACACCTACAACTAGTAACACCCAGAAGGAACTGCTTACGACAAAGAGTCCTAACAAGGCTCCAGAATTGTTATTACATGGGGGGATGCAAGTAGTTACTAAAACAGACAAGTTTTGGATAGATCATCAGCTTCTGATCAGTGGGGGTCCGTCACCCGGGACCCCCGCTGATCAGCTGTTTGAGAAGGCAGCGGCGCTCCAGTAGATCCGTGGCCTTCTCACTGTTTACCGCCGGCCCACTGACGTCACAACTAGCGTGGGTGCGGTAAACTCCATTCAAGTGATACTAGTTGTGACGTCAGTAGGCCGGCGGTAAACAGGAGCTACTGGAGCGCCGCTGCCTTCTCAAACAGCTGATCGGTGGGGGTCCCAGGTGTCGGACCCCCGCTGATCAGAAGCTGATGATCTATCCAGAGGATAGATCATCAGTTAAATGAAAGTGCAGAACCCCTTTAACTTTCTGCACACAGATCTTCCACTGCATTCACTCTAGAAGGGAGTTTTTCTTAGTCCCCGAACACTTGTCTTTATTCCATACAAGAGCTGCTCTCACCTTGGATTCTAACACTGCTCTGACAGGAAGGAGTCATAGTTGTGAAAAAGGATCACGTCATCCGAAACGCGTTGCTGTGGAGTAGTTTTCAGAGAGTGACCTTTACATGCAATGATACTCATGGTGTATGGACTTTTAATGACTTTTGAATAAAGTGAAGTTTTAATCTGGTGTTGGTCCTATTATTGTTTGTGGATTGCTGCACTGTGTGAAGACGCTGAGTCAGCGCGCCTCTGGGGAGCTGGCCGCTGCTGTTTGCTGATAACTTTGTGGCTGTTATTGCCAGGGTAAGCTACAGGCAATTGTATATTTTTTGTGCAGTGAAATGTAGTATTACTTCCAAATGAATACGTGACCATGTAATGGATGGCTGCACCAAGTCCTCCAGAGAATGGGCCCCTCTTTCTAGTGCTTGTCAGCTTTGCCTAATAAAAAGGGGTTCAGAGAAGGGAACATCCACAAGCCCTAATTCAATATAGGGTATGTCCACTTGGGACAACCCTTTATTTGGCCTTAGGAGCGTTTGTCACCATTAGTTTTTGTTTTTTGTAAACCCTTCATCTGGGCAGGCCAGCAAAGAAAAACATACTTACCTCACCCCCACCACTGGTTCCCAGGATCAGCTGCCTCGCTCAGGTACTCCACAGTATGTATGGCCGCAGCAGTTTCCCACCCCTCTTGCATCACACGACCAGTTGACATGACGCAAGGGTAGCAGGTCACCGCTGTGGCCAGCGATTGGCTGCAGCGTTGTCAAAGCAGATGTTGACAGCGGGGGGGCCTATGCAAGGAAGCCGAGAGAGGGGAGCAGGTAAATATGCAGGTCTGGCCAAAAAGAGGGTTGCAAACCCCCCCCCCCCCCAAAAAAAAAAAAAAAAAAATATGGTCAAATCCTTTAAGACCATTGAGTAGGGATTTTGAAGCTGCTTTAACAAGGTCAGGAAGGGGCAGCATGCTACATACCACAGGGAAAGAGAAGCTTTAAAGGGTTTGTACAGGTTCAGAGCTGAACCCGGACATATCCCCTTCTTTCCCCACTCAGCCCCTCTGAGATGAGCATCAAAACATTTCATGATCCGATGTTCTGCAGATCCGGTGACGTACCAGGTCTCTGCTAGATGGAAGCTTCAACCCATTAGTGCCAGTAACGTCACCAGGAACACTGCTAGGCAGAAGCCTCTGCCTAGCAGTGTAAAAATGTAAACAAAAAAGCCATTGCCCTGCGCGATGCAGTACAGGGCAAGGGAGAGCATCAGAGCACGAAATTCTCTGATGCTTATATCAGGGGATTGCCTGGGGGGAAAAAGGGGATATGTCCAGGTTCAGCTCTGAACCTGGACAACCCCTTTAAGTTTCAAGCCCCTCATTTCTTTATTAGTAGATGTAGAAACTTTCTCAGGAGAGTCTGTGAAAAATGGCATCTAATAGAAAGCGAATTGACACGGCGTTGCTTAATTCTGCAAACTCTCGGATTTCTTTGCCGATTACTGGGACGAAAACACTCCCCCAATAGACAGCCTCCACTTTTCCGACTGTCACACGCTTTCTTCAGCATAATCCGTTTATTGATTAGGCACAAGAACTTATCCTCATTTAGATGTTTTTTAACTTCTAGATTTTAATAGGCTTTTATCTAAACAAGCTCATTAACGCGCCCGCAATAATTACACTGGCGTAATTCTCCGAGGCGTCGCTGTGATTACCAATATGAATAGGAATGACTGTCGGCAGCCTCTATTATCTTGATCTCAAATTTATCCCTGATTACCACCCAATGGTTAAACATCTTGGAATCGACCACATGTTCCTCTCGCACGACTCATTCCTCATGCTGGTGCCTAATACACAATAAAGGGAGATTTATAAACAGCAGAGGAAACATGGTAATTTACTCTTCTGCGTTATTTTCATTCTCCTTCTAACTGTGGAGTTGTTTGTTCTGAATTACTAGCCTCGGTGTTACGGATGAAAGGCGGTTTGGATCGACAAGGCCGGCAAGGTGTGCATTTAACACTGAGGCCCATGTGTGCCAATGCCTGAAGCAGAAAGCTTCAAGTCGCTCTGGAATAAATGTTTTTCATTATACCTCCTGGCATTGTGATTTCCATGTCCTTGTCCTCTGACTTCCTCTAATAAGAGGCACTTGTATTGAGAACGTATCCTACAGCTCTCGGGTTTCTGATTTCAAACAACTCAGTTGCTCAGACGAAGAGCAAGACATGTAAAAATTTTTATTAATATTTCAGATGCCGGCTGTTTAGCGCCGTGAAAAGGATCAGTGCCTATGACAGCCAAACACTCTCTCGGAGTCTGCATTAATAGGTTCTATTTAATATTGAGGACTTGCTCCATGCTGCTTTGAGAAGAGTTTTTCTATAGTGTTCCTGATGCGGACTAGCTTTTTCTGCAGCAAGGTTTTTTTTTTTTTTTCACTCTAAAGACGTCTCTTTGTTTGGCTTATGAAAAGCTATTTAAGTAATCGAAAAAGCAATTTGTATATCATTTCAGTTTGTGCATTTGCATTTGGCCTCCGGCTCTGCCAAGACTATCTATTCCTGTTGGGCCTTGGGTAAGAAAAAAACGCTTCCACCAGTTTTGCAGAAAAAAAACTACTGACTTGTTGAGAAAGGTGGAAAATTGTGTCTTTACGATTCTTGATTGGCATTGACCAAACACAAACCAAAAAGAAAACCTGGGAGGTCCTTAGTTTGTAAGGTGGTATATATTTTAGAAGATATTGTTAGGAGGCCAGGCAATGTTGAAAATACTATAACGCTAGAAGGGAAATAAATAAATGTTGTAAAGGTTTATTCTATAGAGATGAATGAATTTCCCAAAGTTTGTTTAGGCTCCGATTGGGTTGATTCGGTCAAATAAATTGGACCTGAATCGAAAGTGCCCCGATTGCCCTGAAAAGTTCTGTATGACACTCTGCGGTCTCCTAGGACTGCATATGAAGACAGTATTAGGCTACTTTCACACTAGCGTTTTTGCTGGATCCATTATGGATCAGCAAAAACGCATCCGTTCTGATAATACAACCGCCTGTATCCGTTCTGAACAGATCCGGTTGTATTATCTTTAAAATAGCCAAGACGGATCCGTCATGAACACTACTGAAAGTCAATGGTGGATGGATCCGTTTTCTATTGTGTCCGAGAAAACGGATCCGTCCCCACTGACTTATATTGTAAGTCATGATGGATCCATCTTGCTCCGCACCACATCGCGGACAGAAAAACGCTGCTTGCAGCGTTATTATGTCCGCGATGGTGACGCAACCAAATGGAATGGAAGGCATTCTGGTGCACTCCGTTTCGTTCAGTTCAGTTTTGTCCCCATTGACAATAAATAGGGACAAAACAGAAGCGTTTTTCCCCGCTATTGAGATCCTATGATGGATCTCAATAGCGGAAAGAGAAAACACTGGTGTGAAAGTAGCCTTAGTGATAACAAGATGACATATATGGCTATGGGTAAACTAATGGTAGCTTTTTTTTTTTACAAAAAAAAGCAGTAAAAAGTTATCCCTCATGGGTGGCAGATGCCTTCTTCTCTATTTCCTGACCTGTAAAATGGTTGCCACCATTTTAAGCGATTCTCGTGAGAGTAGAGCTAAGCCAATTTCCTAAAATTATATTCTGTTCCAATTTGATCGAATCACCCACCCAATAAGATCTGGATCCGAATAAATTCAACCCAAATCAAAAGTGCTCTAATTGACTGGAAAAGTCTCTTCCTCTCTTCTCTTATTTATAATCTCTGCTCCTTGATTTTGCAGAATCCAATCTGATTCTAACAGATTCTTTAGAATCAGATTTTTTTTTTGAAATTCAGGTCAAATTTCCCAAGTTCTATGCAACAAACATTTCAGATTCACCAAAATTCAATTTTGAGGGGAAATTTTACAAATTTTACAAATGTAGAATTGATTCGCTCATCTCTAGTTTAGTCAAAAATAACTTTCCACAGTTTTTGGAAATCTTTGTTTCGTAAATTGTTACCATAGGCACAATTGTCTTCATGTTCTCTTATATCTGATCTTTCCAATTGGTTTAGTTATTCATTCTTTTATGATCTTCAATAACAAAGTCCTTTTACGTATTTGGTATTTGGTGACCATTATAAGAACGATCCAACCAGGGGCATAACTACCATAGCGGCAGACCAGGCGATTTCTATGGGGCCCAGGGCAAGAGGGGGCCCAGTTGGAATCATCTCCTCTTCTACTGGGGGTGAAAACTTGGTCAGGACTCTACCCTATAAAGAAAAAACATTTAGCAAACGAGGCAGTGGAAAAAATGGCCCAAAGGTCATTGAAAGGGGTTTAGGTGGAAACCCTGCGGTCCTGTGTAGGGGGGGGGAAGGCTGGTTTGATCCTTGCTATGGGGCCCCTACTTCCCTATGTATGCCACTGGATCCAACAATAGGCATGCTAAAAAGATTATCTTCTATTAGTCTTTACAAAGATGACTTGAGTTCTGATAAACTCATGACTAAAGATGAGCGAAGTTATCAAATATTCGATTCGCCGAAGTTCACAAAGAAATTCGATTCATTACGAATTACTTAGTCACGAGTTACATTCCATTGTAAGTAGCGAGTGCAATGACAGGGAACAACGATTGCACTGCCCCCCCCCCCCCACATTATTTAAACCCCTCAAATACTGAGCTCAGCATCTGACGGTCACATGACGCCTTTCATAGGTTAAAAACAAAAAATGCACACTCACTTTATCCATTTGCCGGCGGAGAGGCCATCACGGCCATCTAGATTCAAAACAAAACTTGCACGCGCTGATGTTCTGACGTCACCGCGCACTGCCAGAATGTTGACATGGTGACATCACATGTCAGAATGCGCAAAAATTGGTGCATTTTCCACGAAGCCCAAGGCTTTGTAATGAATAAAATTTTTCCTGAAATTCAGATCGAAGTCCACTTCCTTAACTTCGATTCACGCATCACTACTCATGACACTATGTGGATGGTACTAGTAGCTGCTTTGTCCAATGAAACTCTTTGTCTGATGCTTCAGATCTTTCAAACTTGCATAGATTACATCCACAATCATGGTTCTTTTTACATTACTGGCCGACTGGAAAAGTACCGGTACTTGAGTGGAAGATGTTCATACTTCAAGAACGTTAGGGCTCTTTCACACGAGTGGATGCCATGCGGGTAATCCACTGCATGAAAGAGAGTCAAGCCCCGTTCCGGACAGCAGAGACACGGAGCATTACCATGATTAATAATGCTCCGTTCCTCTCTGTGATCTTTTTACTACAAAATCACAGTGAGATAAAATTGTCACTATGATTTTGTAGTAAAAAGATCACAGAGAGGCAAAGAGCATTATCAATCATGTTAATGCTCTGTGTCTCTGCTGTCCGGAACGGGGCTTGACTCTCTTTCACGCAGTGGATTCCACGCACGGGATCCGCTTGTGCAATACAGCCCTAAGTTTCCACATGGGAGAAAGGGGAGAAATAAAATAAAAAAAACAACTCCTTCAACTAAGGTTTCATCTACAGTAGTTTAGTGAGTCACAGCCTGGGGAAAAACAGATATAAAATATTGTAACACTTGCATTCCATAAGTAAAATATAATAATGTGTCCTCGTGTCACCACAAGAAATCCAGTATATAGATAAAATATCTGGAAATACATGTGATTCTTTTTAATTATAAACTTAACTGTAAAGCAAACACGATAAAGAAGTAAAAACATCCAGAAATAAGTAAAATATAGTGATTATTCTGTTATATTAAAGGTCATCTCCATCCAAATCTAAAGTAATGGCTTTTTGATCATGACTTTAAGTGAGGATAGAAGAGGAATCAAAAACTACTCATCGTTTGTAAACATGTTAAAGTGACCCTCCGGTCCAGGGGAAAAAATCATATTAACTCACTAATGAACAGAGCACTTACCTTCTTTACATCTTATCCTCTCCAGATCCATTGATTCCTGGGTTCCTCTTCTGTTATCCAAGATGACCACATCACTTTTTAGACTACCTGATTACCTTTTCAGACTTCCTGCCTGTCCACCCCTGCCCTTAGATTGGCCAGCACTGCCCATGTGAGCAGTGTTAGCCAATCCAAGAGCATCGGGAAGGGGGGGGGGGGGGAATCTTGGAATACCGGTATGCATCAGGTACGGTAGGTAGTCTGAAAATTGGTACGGAGGTCAGAAGAGGAGCCCAGAAATCGATGGATCTGCAGATGGAAAGGAGGTCACCAGGTATGTGCCCACTGCTACCTTGCAAAAAATGTAACAGTTGTTTGTAATATTAGATCACATGTAAGGGGCTAAAATCCTTTCTACCAACGCTTCACAATTACTTGTGGATTGGTATAGAGCAGTGATGGCGAACCTATGGCACGGGTGCCAGAGGCGGCACTCAGAGCTCTCTCTGTGGGCACCCGCACCCTAGAGAAAGTCTATGGTGCACCAATATGCCTTAGAATTTGCCTGCCATTCAATAGTGCAGGACATGCTATGAACAGCACAGGCAGCACATTGAATGTAGGCAGGTTTTTATAGCTAAATTATAAAGTACATGGAAGATATATGATATTGGTGTTCAGGTTAAATTGCCGTGTTGGCACTTTGCGATAAATAAGTGGGTTTTGGGTTGCAGTTTGGGCACTCGGTCTCTAAGAGGTTCACCATCACTGGTATAGAGCTACTGAAAAGCCATGAATGAGGTGGTCTGTGCCTAGCAAACCTATCCTATAATCAGCAGTCTACATATGGCGCTTGCACAGGTGTCCACTGTGTAAGATACAAGTGGGTTTCAGTCAAGTAAGGTGCAGTGACTTCACATCTACAGTATGTTCCTGTCAGTAGACTTGTTGCTGCTTCCTTATACCAGTTACATTGCGATCTACCACATTCACCTCTGTATACATTCTGAGCTTCGGCTAAGTGTTCCCTATTTGTTACTGCGAATTTACAGTTTTATTTATTCTATATGAGATATTTTATTTCATGTGCAACGTTGACCCTGTTAATTACTTCCTGTACACATCGCATTGTGAAGTACACATCGCATTGTGAAGTACTTTGCCAGCCTGATGAAGGTGACGGACCGTTACCGAAACGCATAGATCTTATATGTTTTAATATGTTTTTTAATAAATAGCTTTTCTTGGAAGCTTTTCCATGGAGGGCGCTGTTTTTTTTATTTGCTGCCTCAGCAACCAGTTTCCAGTAGAGTTCTTGTGACATCACAATTACAGTATGTTTCTGTCAGTAGAGTTGCGGTGACATCACGACTATGTTCCCGTCAGAAGAGTTGTAGTGACATCACAACTATATTTCTGTGATGTGTCTGGTACAGTTGTGGTGATATCAATTCACAACTACTGTATGTTCAGAGAGTTACAGTGACACCAAAACTGTTGTTTTATGCATTTTAATTAAGTCAATCTCAGGAGCGCTCTGGAATCTCCTTTTAATGTTTTATATATTCTCCCCACATCTATGTTCCTGTCAGTAGAGTTGCAGAGACATCACAACTATGTTGCTAGTGTTGCAGTGACATCATGACCATGTTCCTGTCAGTAGAGTTCCAGTGATATGACAACTATGTTCCTGTCAATAGAGTTGCAGTGACATCACAACTATGTTTTCGTCAGTACAGTTCCAGTGATATGACAGCTATGTTCCTGTCAGTAGAGTTTCTGTCACATCACAACTATGTTCCTGTCAGTAGAGTTTCTGTCACATCACAACTATGTTCCTGTCAGTAGACTTACAGTGACATCACAACTATGTTCCTGTCAGTAGAGTTTCTGTCACATCACAACTATGTTCCTGTCAGTAGAGTTTCTGTCACATCACAACTATGTTCCTGTCAGTAGACTTACAGTGACATCACAACTATGTTCCTGTCAGTAGACTTACAGTGACATCACAACTATGTTCCTGTCAGTAGAGTTGCTGTGACATCCCAACTGACATCACAAGGGAAATTCATTTAGGAAAGCTACTGTAATATTGCCGATGCAGTCAGGTAAGAGGTAAGAGAAGGACAAAAATCCTAAATAGTCAAAGATGTCATAGCTTTGCTCAGTTTATCCAGTGTGAGGTCCAGGTTTCCAGTGATTTCACAGTTGAGAATCCAAAAATGAGCACTTGTCAGCAGAATCAACCCCAATAAAGCAGGAGTGTTGTCTGGTATGGTTGATACTGCTGCTCAAAATGAAACCCGTCTTGTGAAAATTGGTAGCCGTGTTCCCGAGAACAAAAACTTTCATTCTTTATACCACTGAAGGCTTTAATGCACTGATGGGCATGGTCAGCACTGGAAAGCTGAAGAACTGAGGTGTAGCAAGGGGCTAAGCCCCTCCCATCACTGCACGGAAGCCCTCAGTGGCATAAAGAATAAAAGGTCTCCCCCCTCCCTCAGGAAACAGATTTTTCATAAGACAAGTCTATTTTCTCAGAATTCCCTTAAAGGGGGTAGGAAATGGGTTTTCTAAACCAGACAAGCCCTTTAAGGGATATTATTATATGAGGCCCTTGTCAGATTTGTTCTACATTAAACCTAAAAGATTTTCCAGGAGTTCAACATTGATGGCCTATCCTCAGGATAGATCATGAATATCTGATCGGTGGGGGCATGACTCCCATCACCTCCACCAATCAGCTGTTTTAAGAAGCTGCGGCACTCCAGCAACCGCCTCTGCCTCTTTCTAGGCCAGTGAGATCACATGAAATATTTGCAGCTCAGTCCTGTTCAAATAAATAGGCCTGGGTTGCAAAACCAAGCACAGCCACTACATAATGTATCGCGCTGTGTTTGGTTTGTTGTGGGGAGGCTGCAACACTGTGGTCCCTTCAAAGAGCTGATCAACGGGGTGCTAGGTGTTGAACCCCCACAGATCAGACATCGATCACCTATCCTGAGCATAGATCAATATTCTACTTCTGGAAAACCCCTTTAATTTTTTACTTTACCTAAAAGTATCTTATGTCTCCATGAAAATCAGCATTATTGCCCATAGCAACCAGTGACTCTTTAAACTTCTCGAGAAACTTCTTCAAGCTTCTCGAGAAATGTGATTGGCTGCTGTGGGCAATAACACCACTTTTCCTTTGGTACATGATTCACACTTGAGGCCCACTGGTTAATCTGCTTTTAATTTGGACATTTCAAGAGAGAACAGAGGTGAAGATTTTTTCTTCCAGCTCAAGTGACCTTTTGGAACTGAGGAAAAATAATCATTTTGACAGTGTGCAATTTCTTTGTCTTTTTCGGCATAACAACCACCTTCTGTTTCGAGATGTGCCGTTTTTGATGAGGCTTCTAAGATATTTTTACTGACTCCAGCCTTGTCTTCTGTTATTGAGGGCATTCCTCTGCAACAGCAGACATTCAGTTATTTTATGATAGGGCAGCCTGGAAGTGGAGACAATAGGATTGGTAGTGCAGATGGGAGTTGTAGTAGTCACAGTCTTTGTCCTCCCCTTCCTTAGGCCGTGCAGCGAAAATGTTGGTGTAAATTGTAGTGTGGTACAATGTCGAGACCGGATTTTGGTGTAACGGATCCAAAGTACTTTACTAAAGCCGGTTAGAAGATGATCCACACCAGCACTATTCACATGAAATGCAGTCTTTACAGTTAACTTAAAAGGGTTGTCCTGCCATATATATTGTTGACCAATCAACAGGATAGGCTACCAATTTATAATCGGTGGGGGGCTGACACCCAGCATTCCCTACGATCAGCTGTTTGAAGAGGAGGCGACACTCCATGCGAGCGCTGCTTCCTGTTCATTACACTACGCTTCATCTCCTGTGGAGCGGCGGCGTAGTGTAATTACAAGTACTCACTCCATTCAATTGAATAGAGTGAGTACTCGTCATTACATGGCACTTCCAAGATGAAGCGCAGTGTAATAAACATGGAACGCTGCCTCTTCGTCAAACAGCTGATCGGCGGAGGTGCCAGATGTTGGACCCACGCCGATCAGATATTGATCACCTATCCTGACGATAGGTCATCAATATATATGGCAGAACAACCCTTTTAAGTAATTCCCAAAGGTTGTCCTTTGGTTATGGTGGGCAGCTAGTAGCTTATAGTGTTTCCACCACATGCAGAGGAGGCTAAAGCCAGATTGCCAAAGTAGTCCGCGATCCCTTTGTGGCGGTTAAGCCTTCTGTAGATCTTTTTCTTTCTAAGGCCTAGTACATAAACTGCTTGTAGTCTGTAGAAGAGTTGAATCCCCCTACAGGATCTGCTCCCTGCTGCTCTGAGGACACTTCTTCCTAGATAGGAAGGGTGGAGCCAGCCCTGACTAGCCATATGTAGCTTTGTAAGAAAGAGATTGTCACATACTATATGATGTCTCGATTTCCACTTTTTTAACATCAATCATGGCATAACCTCTTTAAAGACGTTGTCTTCTTTTGATAATCCCTTTTCAATGCAAAGTTAAAAAAAAAAAAAAGTAAAAAAATATTGTTTTGCTGCTGACGCCCCCCTAGACAGCTTTGCAAGCTCTCAAAATCTTGGACGGGTTGCTGGTGGCCATTTTAAATCATTCTCTGAGAACCCCTTTAAGAAAACTGTAATCTGAACCTCTCAGCAAAAGTTCAATTCCTCCCCAGCGCCACCTTAGGGGAAATCAAACATTACATGCTGCTTTTTTAAATCAATGGGCTGTCTCTGTATTACATGAATATGATGGATCTTCCAGAGATAGAGATGCTTCTTTCTCGCCTGCCTTCAGCTAATTGACGATCTCCAATACGGAACTGTGCTCTTGCTCAGAATGCCCCAAGAGGATATTTGGAAATTTCTAAAAGTAGAAAGCAATATATAACAGTTGCATGAATAAGTAAGTGAATTCTTTGGAAAGGCCCGGATTTCATAATTGATTATTAAGTGACTAATTTTAGACCAACACAATCTAATGAAACTAATAACATGTAAATAGTAGTGATGAGCGGGAGGTGCCATATTCGATTTCGCGATATTTCGCAAATATTCGAATGAATATTCGTGTTATATTCGTCGAAATCGAATATTCGTAATTATTCCAATTATCGCGAATAATATGCGATTTATTTTTCGCGTATTGCTATTATTTATCTTGATAGTATAAGGCAACGTTCCTATGCTAATTGACTATGGCTAGGCTAATATGTGTATTTTACGAAATTTCGTGATATTGCTCTAACTTCATCTCTTAGAATATTACGAATATTCTAAAAGACGAAGTTAGAGCAATATTACGAAATTTCGTAAAATACACATATAGATTGTAATTTAGCTAATATAGTGCTATAATCCTTTTTTTTCCTCTAATTTTTTTTTGCCTCTTCTGAACTTAAGTTTTGTAAAATATGTACACTATTAAAAAATATTACTATAGCAGTATATTAGCTTAAATACAATCTATGTGTATTTTACGAAATTTCGTAATATTGCTCTAACTTCGTCTTTTAGAATATTACGAATATTCTAAAAGACGAAGTTAGAGCAATATTAAGAACATTTGCAAAAGTCGAATTTGCGATGCGAGTAATATAACACGAAATAATCGCATGAAGATTTCAACTTAGCACTGCTATACTCCATATTCTAGCCTAATATGGAATATAGCAGTGCTAAGTTGAAATCTTCATGCGATTATTTCGTGTTATATTACTCGCATCGCAATTTCGACTTTTGCGAAATTTCGTAAAATACACATATAGATTAGATTGTAATTTAGCTAATATGGAATATAGCAGTAAGTTGAAAACGCCACTGACTGGAGCAGCCAGGAAGCCAGGAATCCAAGGGACAGGTAAGAACAACTTTAGGGAAGTGGGAAATAAAAAAAATATAACTATAAAAAAAAACAAAAAAAAACGAATATTCGATTTCGCGAATATATAGAACGATATTCTAAATATTCGCGAAATCTCGAAATTGCGATATTCGAGAAAAAAATTTGCAATTCAAATATTCGCGCTCAACACTAGTAAATAGTTGCACCAGTCATGTCTTTTATTGAGCACATTCAATGAACATTCACAGTGTGGGGAGGGAAATTAAGGGAAGCTGCATATTAATGACTTCTCCAAGAGCTAGTTGGTGTTTCGATAAAGACACACAAAGCATGGTTACTGACAAATCTGTTCTTCTCAAGAAAACAAAAAAGGTTTATGTGAACGATGCATCTTTTAGAAGACCTCAAAAGATATATTATAAAGCTGCAAAAGGCTGCAATAGATATGGTTCTACATCAGTCTACAGTCATCTCCAAATTATCTACAGACGGAGCAAATTCAGGACTGTTGACTCTCCCTAGGAATGAGCGCTCTGTTACGATGACTCAAAGATAGGGATGAGCGAACTCGAACTGTATAGTTCGGGTTCGTACCGAATTTTGGGGTGTCCGTGACACGGACCCGAACCCGGACATTTTCGTAAAAGTCCGGGTTCGGGTTCGGTGTTCGTCGCTTTCTTGGCGCTTTTGTGACGCTTTCTTGGCGCTTTTTGAAAGGCTGCAAAGCAGCCAATCAACAAGCGTCATACTACTTGCCCCAAGAGGCCATCACAGCCATGCCTACTATTGGCATGGCTGTGATTGGCCAGAGCACCATGTGACCCAGCCTCTATTTAAGCTGGAGTCACATAGCGCCGCCCGTCACTCTGCTCTGATTAGCGTAGGGAGAGGTTGCGGCTGCGACAGTAGGGCGAGATTAGGCAGATTAACTCCTCCAAAGGACTTGATTAACTGATCGATCTGCAGCTGTGGATCATTGAGCTGCTGATCCTCAATTGCTCACTGTTTTTAGGCTGCACAGACCGTTTGTCAGTCTCATTTTTCTGGGGTGATCGGCGGCCATTTTGTGTCTTGTGGTGCGCCAGCACAAGCTGCGACCAAGTGCATTTAACCCTCAATGGTGTGGTTGTTTTTTGGCTAAAGCCTACATCAGGGTGAAGCTGTCACACCAAGTGCATTTAACCAGCAATAGTCTGTTCATTTTTTGGCCATATACAAAATCAGGGGCAAGCTGCGCCTGTCACCAAGTGCATTTAACCCTCAATGGTGTGGTTGTTTTTTGGCTAAAGCCTACATCAGGGTGAAGCTGTCACACCAAGTGCATTTAACCAGCAATAGTCTGTTCATTTTTTGGCCATATACAAAATCAGGGGCAAGCTGCGCCTGTCACCAAGTGCATTTAACCCTCAATGGTGTGGTTTTTTTTTGGCTAAAGCCTACATCAGGGTGAAGCTGTCACACCAAGTGCATTTAACCAGCAATAGTCTGTTCATTTTTTGGCCATATACAAAATCAGGGGCAAGCTGCGCCTGTCACCAAGTGCATTTAACCCTCAATGGTGTGGTTGTTTTTTGGCTAAAGCCTACATCAGGGTGAAGCTGTCACACCAAGTGCATTTAACCAGCAATAGTCTGTTCATTTTTTGGCCATATCCCAGTCTAATTCTGTCACTAAATCCATACCGGTCACCCAGCGCCTAAATACTAGGCCTCAAATTTATATCCAGCTAAATCTGTCCCTAGTGCTGTAGCTGGGCGAGTTATTTAGTGTCCGTTCAAGCACATTTCTTGTTCTGGGTTGAAATACAATTCCCAATTTAGCAATTTCATAATTTAGTGGTTCCTGCTATATCAGAGCTCTTTGAAATCTATCCCAAAAAGGGTATATAATATTGAAGGTGCACATAGGGTCATTCAGAGTAACTTCACACACACCCGCTACTGTGTATTTCCAAGTCTAATTCTGTCACTAAATCCATACCGGTGACCCAGCGCCTAAATACTAGGCCTCAAATTTAATTCCCTCTAAATCTCTCGTTACCCACCGCTGTACTGTTGTTGCTGGGCAAGATATTTAGTGTCCGTCAAAGCACATTTTTTGTTCTGGGTTGAAGTACAATTCCCAATTTAGCAATTTCATAATTTAGTGGTTTCTGCTATATCAGAGCTATTTGAAATCTATCCCAAAAAGGGTATATAATATTGAAGGTGCACATAGGGTCATTCAGAATAACTTCACACACACCCGCTACTGTGTATTTCCAAGTCTAATTCTGTCACTAAACCCATACCTGTCACCCAGCGCCTAAATACTAGGCCTCAAATTTAAATCCCTCTAAATCTCTCGTTACCGTTGTCCTGTTGTAGCTGGGAAAGTTATTTAGTGCCCGTCAAAGCACATTTTTTGTTCTGGGTTGAAGTACAATTCCCAATTTAGCAATTTCATAATTTAGTGGTTCCTGCTATATCAGAGCTATTTGAAATCTATCCCAAAAAGGGTATATAATATTGAAGGTGCACATAGGGTCATTCAGAATAACTTCACACACACCCGCTACTGTGTATTTCCAAGTCTAATTCTGTCACTAAATCCATACCGGTGACCCAGCGCCTAAATACTAGGCCTCAAATTTAATTCCCTCTAAATCTCTCGTTACCCACCGCTGTACTGTTGTTGCTGGGCAAGATATTTAGTGTCCGTCAAAGCACATTTTTTGTTCTGGGTTGAAGTACAATTCCCAATTTAGCAATTTCATAATTTAGTGGTTTCTGCTATATCAGAGCTATTTGAAATCTATCCCTAAAAGGGTATATAATATTGAAGGTGCACATAGGGTCATTCAGAATAACTTCACACACACCCGCTACTGTGTATTTCCAAGTCTAATTCTGTCACTAAATCCATACCGGTGACCCAGCGCCTAAATACTAGGCCTCAAATTTAAATCCCTCTAAATCTCTCGTTACCCACCGCTGTACTGTTGTTGCTGGGCAAGATATTTAGTGTCCGTCAAAGCACATTTTTTGTTCTGGGTTGAAGTACAATTCGCAATTTAGCAATTTCATAATTTAGTGGTTTCTGCTATATCAGAGCTATTTGAAATCTATCCCTAAAAGGGTATATAATATTGAAGGTGCACATAGGGTCATTCAGAATAACTTCACACACACGCTTCTGTGCATTTCCAAGTCTAATTCTGTCACTAAATCCATACCGGTGACCCAGCGCCTAAATACTAGGCCTCAAATTTAATTCCCTCTAAATCTCTCGTTACCCACCGGTGTACTGTTGTTGCTGGGCAAGATATTTAGTGTCCGTCAAAGCACATTTTTTGTTCTGGGTTGAAGTACAATTCCCAATTTAGCAATTTCATAATTTAGTGGTTTCTGCTATATCAGAGCTATTTGAAATCTATCCCTAAAAGGGTATATAATATTGAAGGTGCACATAGGGTCATTCAGAATAACTTCACACACACGCTTCTGTGCATTTCCAAGTCTAATTCTGTCACTAAATCCATACCGGTGACCCAGCGCCTAAATACTAGGCCTCAAATTTAAATCCCTCTAAATCTCTCGTTACCCACCGCTGTACTGTTGTTGCTGGGCAAGATATTTAGTGTCCGTCAAAGCACATTTTTTGTTCTGGGTTGAAGTACAATTCCCAATTTAGCAATTTCATAATTTAGTGGTTTCTGCTATATCAGAGCTATTTGAAATCTATCCCTAAAAGGGTATATAATATTGAAGGTGCACATAGGGTCATTCAGAATAACTTCACACACACGCTTCTGTGCATTTCCAAGTCTAATTCTGTCACTAAATCCATACCGGTGACCCAGCGCCTAAATACTAGGCCTCAAATTTAAATCCCTCTAAATCTCTCGTTACCCACCACTGTACTGTTGTTGCTGGGCAAGATATTTAGTGTCCGTCAAAGCACATTTTTTGTTCTGGGTTGAAGTACAATTCCCAATTTAGCAATTTCATAATTTAGTGGTTTCTGCTATATCAGAGCTATTTGAAATCTATCCCTAAAAGGGTATATAATATTGAAGGTGCACATAGGGTCATTCAGAATAACTTCACACACACGCTTCTGTGCATTTCCAAGTCTAATTCTGTCACTAAATCCATACCGGTGACCCAGCGCCTAAATACTAGGCCTCAAATTTAAATACCTCTAAATCTCTCGTTACCCACCGCTGTACTGTTGTTGCTGGGCAAGATATTTAGTGTCCGTCAAAGCACATTTTTTGTTCCGGGTTGAAGTACAATTCCCAATTTAGCAATTTCATAATTTAGTGGTTTCTGCTATATCAGAGCTATTTGAAATCTATCCCTAAAAGGGTATATAATATTGAAGGTGCACATAGGGTCATTCAGAATAACTTCACACACACGCTTCTGTGCATTTCCAAGTCTAATTCTGTCACTAAATCCATACCGGTGACCCAGCGCCTAAATACTAGGCCTCAAATTTAAATACCTCTAAATCTCTCGTTACCCACCGCTGTACTGTTGTTGCTGGGCAAGATATTTAGTGTCCGTCAAAGCACATTTTTTGTTCCGGGTTGAAGTACAATTCCCAATTTAGCAATTTCATAATTTAGTGGTTTCTGCTATATCAGAGCTATTTGAAATCTATCCCTAAAAGGGTATATAATATTGAAGGTGCACATAGGGTCATTCAGAATAACTTCACACACACGCTTCTGTGCATTTCCAAGTCTAATTCTGTCACTAAATCCATACCGGTGACCCAGCGCCTAAATACTAGGCCTCAAATTTAATTCCCTCTAAATCTCTCGTTACCCACCGGTGTACTGTTGTTGCTGGGCAAGATATTTAGTGTCCGTCAAAGCACATTTTTTGTTCTGGGTTGAAGTACAATTCCCAATTTAGCAATTTCATAATTTAGTGGTTTCTGCTATATCAGAGCTATTTGAAATCTATCCCTAAAAGGGTATATAATATTGAAGGTGCACATAGGGTCATTCAGAATAACTTCACACACACGCTTCTGTGCATTTCCAAGTCTAATTCTGTCACTAAATCCATACCGGTGACCCAGCGCCTAAATACTAGGCCTCAAATTTAATTCCCTCTAAATCTCTCGTTACCCACCGGTGTACTGTTGTTGCTGGGCAAGATATTTAGTGTCCGTCAAAGCACATTTTTTGTTCTGGGTTGAAGTACAATTCCCAATTTAGCAATTTCATAATTTAGTGGTTTCTGCTATATCAGAGCTATTTGAAATCTATCCCTAAAAGGGTATATAATATTGAAGGTGCACATAGGGTCATTCAGAATAACTTCACACACACGCTTCTGTGCATTTCCAAGTCTAATTCTGTCACTAAATCCATACCGGTGACCCAGCGCCTAAATACTAGGCCTCAAATTTAATTCCCTCTAAATCTCTCGTTACCCACCGGTGTACTGTTGTTGCTGGGCAAGATATTTAGTGTCCGTCAAAGCACATTTTTTGTTCTGGGTTGAAGTACAATTCCCAATTTAGCAATTTCATAATTTAGTGGTTTCTGCTATATCAGAGCTATTTGAAATCTATCCCTAAAAGGGTATATAATATTGAAGGTGCACATAGGGTCATTCAGAATAACTTCACACACACCCGCTACTGTGTATTTCCAAGTCTAATTCTGTCACTAAACCCATACCTGTCACCCAGCGCCTAAATACTAGGCCTCAAATTTAAATCCCTCTAAATCTCTCGTTACCGCTGTCCTGTTGTAGCTGGGAAAGTTATTTAGTGCCCGTCAAAGCACATTTTTTGTTCTGGGTTGAAGTACAATTCCCAATTTAGCAATTTCATAATTTAGTGGTTCCTGCTATATCAGAGCTATTTGAAATCTATCCCAAAAAGGGTATATAATATTCAAGGTGCACATTGGGTCATTCAGAATAACTTCACACACACGCTTCTGTGCATTTCCAAGTCTAATTCTGTCACTAAATCCATACCGGTCACCCAGCGCCTAAATACTAGGCCTCAAATTTATATCCCGCTGAATTTGAATACAATACATTGGGCCAAATAATATATTTGTTGTTGTGGTGAACCATAACAATGAGAAAAACATCTAGTAAGGGACGCGGACGTGGACATGGTCGTGGTGGTGTTAGTGGACCCTCTGGTGCTGGGAGAGGACGTGGCCGTTCTGCCACATCCACACGTCCTAGTGTACCAACTACCTCAGGTCCCAGTAGCCGCCAGAATTTACAGCGATATATGGTGGGGCCCAATGCCGTTCTAAGGATGGTAAGGCCTGAGCAGGTACAGGCATTAGTCAATTGGGTGGCCGACAGTGGATCCAGCACGTTCACATTATCTCCCACCCAGTCTTCTGCAGAAAGCGCACAGATGGCGCCTGAAAACCAACCCCATCAGTCTGTCACATCACCCCCATGCATACCAGGGAAACTGTCTCAGCCTCAAGTTATGCAGCAGTCTCTTATGCTGTTTGAAGACTCCGCTGGCAGGGTTTCCCAAGGGCATCCACCTAGCCCTTCCCCAGCGGTGAAAGACATAGAATGCACTGACGCACAACCACTTATGTTTCCTGATGATGAGGACATGGGAATACCACCTCAGCATGTCTCTGATGATGACGAAACACAGGTGCCAACTGCTGCGTCTTTCTGCAGTGTGCAGACTGAACAGGAGGTCAGGGATCAAGACTGGGTGGAAGACGATGCAGGGGACGATGAGGTCCTAGACCCCACATGGAATGAAGGTCGTGCCACTGACTTTCACAGTTCGGAGGAAGAGGCAGTGGTGAGACCGAGCCAACAGCGTAGCAAAAGAGGGAGCAGTGGGCAAAAGCAGAACACCCGCCGCCAAGAGACTCCGCCTGCTACTGACCGCCGCCATCTGGGACCGAGCACCCCAAAGGCAGCTTCAAGGAGTTCCCTGGCATGGCACTTCTTCAAACAATGTGCTGACGACAAGACCCGAGTGGTTTGCACGCTGTGCCATCAGAGCCTGAAGCGAGGCATTAACGTTCTGAACCTGAGCACAACCTGCATGACCAGGCACCTGCATGCAAAGCATGAACTGCAGTGGAGTAAACACCTTAAAACCAAGGAAGTCACTCAGGCTCCCCCTGCTACCTCTTCTGCTGCTGCCGCCTCGGCCTATTCTGCTGCTGCCGCCTCGGCCTCTTCCTCCGCCTCTGGAGGAACGTTGGCACCTGCCGCCCAGCAAACAGGGGATGTACCACCAACACCACCACCACCACCTCCGTCACCAAGCGTCTCAACCATGTCACACGCCAGCGTTCAGCTCTCCATCTCACAAACATTTGATAGAAAGCGTAAATTCCCACCTAGCCACCCTCGATCCCTGGCCCTGAATGCCAGCATTTCTAAACTACTGGCCTATGAAATGCTGTCATTTAGGCTGGTGGACACAGACAGCTTCAAACAGCTCATGTCGCTTGCTGTCCCACAGTATGTTGTTCCCAGCCGGCACTACTTCTCCAAGAGAGCCGTGCCTTCCCTGCACAACCAAGTATCCGATAAAATCAAGTGTGCACTGCGCAACGCCATCTGTAGCAAGGTCCACCTAACCACAGATACGTGGACCAGTAAGCACGGCCAGGGACGCTATATCTCCCTAACTGCACACTGGGTAAATGTAGTGGCAGCTGGGCCCCAGGCGGAGAGCTGTTTGGCGCACGTCCTGCCGCCGCCAAGGATCGCAGGGCAACATTCTTTGCCTCCTGTTGCCACCTCCTCCTTCTCGGCTTCCTCCTCCTCTTCTTCCACCTGCTCATCCAGTCAGCCACACACCTTCACCACCAACTTCAGCACAGCCCGGGGTAAACGTCAGCAGGCCATTCTGAAACTCATATGTTTGGGGGACAGGCCCCACACCGCACAGGAGTTGTGGCGGGGTATTGAACAACAGACCGACGAGTGGTTGCTGCCGGTGAGCCTCAAGCCCGGCCTGGTGGTGTGTGATAATGGGCGAAATCTCGTTGCAGCTCTGGGACTAGCCAATTTGACGCACATCCCTTGCTTGGCGCATGTGCTGAATTTGGTGGTGCAGAAGTTCATTCACAACTACCCCGACATGTCAGAGCTGCTGCATAAAGTGCGGGCCGTCTGTTCGCGCTTCCGGCGTTCACATCCTGCCGCTGCTCGCCTGTCTGCGCTACAGCGTAACTTCGGCCTTCCCGCTCACCGCCTCATATGCGACGTGCCCACCAGGTGGAACTCCACCTTGCACATGCTGGACAGACTGTGCGAGCAGCAGCAGGCCATAGTGGAGTTTCAGCTGCAGCACGCACGGGTCAGTCGCACTACAGAACAGCACCACTTCACCACCAATGACTGGGCCTCCATGCGAGACCTGTGTGCCCTGTTGCGCTGTTTCGAGTACTCCACCAACATGGCCAGTGGCGATGACACCGTTATCAGCGTTACAATACCACTTCTATGTCTCCTTGAGAAAACACTTAGGGCGATGATGGAACAGGAGGTGGCCCAGGAGGAGGAGGAGGAGGATGAGGAAGAGGGGTCATTTTTAGCACTTTCAGGCCAGTCTCTTCGAAGTGACTCAGAGGGAGGTTTTTTGCAACAGCAGAGGCCAGGTACAAATGTGGCCAGCCAGGGCCCACTACTGGAGGACGAGGAGGACGAGGATGAGGAGGAGGTGGAGGAGGATGAGGATGAAGCATGGTCACAGCGGGGTGGCACCCAACGCAGCTCGGGTCCATCACTGGTGCGTGGCTGGGGGGAAAGGCAGGACGATGACGATACGCCTCCCACAGAGGACAGCTTGTCCTTACCCCTGGGCAGCCTGGCACACATGAGCGACTACATGCTGCAGTGCCTGCGCAACGACAGCAGAGTTGCCCACATTTTAACCTGTGCGGACTACTGGGTTGCCACCCTGCTGGATCCACGCTACAAAGACAATGTGCCCACCTTACTTCCTGCACTGGAGCGTGATAGGAAGATGCGCGAGTACAAGCGCACGTTGGTAGACGCGCTACTGAGAGCATTCCCAAATGTCACAGGGGAACAAGTGGAAGCCCAAGGCCAAGGCAGAGGAGGAGCAAGAGGTCGCCAAGGCAGCTGTGTCACGGCCAGCTCCTCTGAGGGCAGGGTTAGCATGGCAGAGATGTGGAAAACTTTTGTCAACACGCCACAGCTAACTGCACCACCACCTGATACGCAACGTGTTAGCAGGAGGCAACATTTCACTAACATGGTGGAACAGTACGTGTGCACACCCCTCCACGTACTGACTGATGGTTCGGCCCCATTCAACTTCTGGGTCTCTAAATTGTCCACGTGGCCAGAGCTAGCCTTTTATGCCTTGGAGGTGCTGGCCTGCCCGGCAGCCAGCGTTTTGTCTGAACGTGTATTCAGCACGGCAGGGGGCGTCATTACAGACAAACGCAGCCGCCTGTCTACAGCCAATGTGGACAAGCTGACGTTCATAAAAATGAACCAGGCATGGATCCCACAGGACCTGTCCGTCCCTTGTCCAGATTAGACATTAACTACCTCCCCATAACCATATATTATTGGACTCCAGGGCACTTCCTCATTCAATCCTATTTTTATTTTCATTTTACCATTATATTGCGAGGCTACCCAAAGTTGAATGAACCTCTCCTCTGCCTGTGTGCTAGGCCTAAATATATGCCAATGGACTGTTGCAGTGGTGGGTGACGTGAAGCCTCATTCTCTGCTATGACATGCAGACTGATTCTCTGCTGACATGAAGCCAGATCCTCTGTTACGGGAGCTCTCTCCTCTGCCTGGGTGCTGGGCCTAAATTTATGACAATTGACTGTTGCAGTGGTGGGTGACGTGAAGCCTGATTCTCTGCTATGACATGCAGACTGATTCTCTGCTGACATGAAGCCAGATCCTCTGTTACGGGACCTCTCTCCTCTGCCTGGGTGCTGGGCCTAAATTTATGAAAATTGACTGTTGCAGTGGTGGGTGACGTGAAGCCTGATTCTCTGCTATGATATGAAGACTGATTCTCTGCTGACATGAAGCCAGATTGTCTGTTACGGGACCTTTCTCCTCTGCCTGGGTTCTGGGCCTAAATTTATGAAAATTGACTGTTGCAGTGGTGGGTGACGTGAAGCCTGATTCTCTGCTATGATATGAAGACTGATTCTCTGCTGACATGAAGCCAGATTGTCTGTTACGGGACCTTTCTCCTCTGCCTGGGTTCTGGGCCTAAATTTATGAAAATTGACTGTTGCAGTGGTGGGTGACGTGAAGCCTGATTCTCTGCTATGATATGAAGACTGATTCTCTGCTGACATGAAGCCAGATTGTCTGTTACGGGACCTTTCTCCTCTGCCTGGGTTCTGGGCCTAAATTTATGAAAATTGACTCTTACAGTGGTGGGTGACGTGAAGCCTGATTCTCTGCTATGATATGAAGACTGATTCTCTGCTGACATGAAGCCAGATTCTCTGTTACGGGACCTCTCTCCTCTGCCTGGGTGCTGGGCCTAAATTTATGACAATGGACTGTTGCAGTGGTGGCTGACGTGAAGCCTGATTCTCTGCTATGACATGCAGACTGATTCTCTGCTGTCATGAAGCCAGATTGTCTGTTACGGGACCTCTCTGCTCTGCCTGTGTGCTAGGCCTAAATATATGCCAATGGACTGTTGCAGTGGTGGCTGACGTGAAGCCTCATTC
Source organism: Bufo gargarizans (assembly GCF_014858855.1). NCBI lineage: Eukaryota > Metazoa > Chordata > Amphibia > Anura > Bufonidae > Bufo > Bufo gargarizans. The sequence continues at coordinate 6,328,396 of NC_058088.1, forward strand.
TCTGCTATGACATGCAGACTAATTCTCTGCTGACATGAAGCCAGATTGTCTGTTACGGGACCTCTCTCCTCTGCCTGGGTGCTGGGCCTAAATTTATGACAATGGACTGTTGCAGTGGTGGCTGACGTGAAGCCTGATTCTCTGCTATGACATGCAGACTGATTCTCTGCTGTCATGAAGCCAGATTGTCTGTTACGGGACCTCTCTGCTCTGCCTGTGTGCTAGGCCTAAATATATGCCAATGGACTGTTGCAGTGGTGGCTGACGTGAAGCCTCATTCTCTGCTATGACATGCAGACTAATTCTCTGCTGACATGAAGCCAGATTGTCTGTTACGGGACCTCTCTCCTCTGCCTGGGTGCTGGGCCTAAATTTATGACAATGGACTGTTGCAGTGGTGGCTGACGTGAAGCCTGATTCTCTGCTATGACATGCAGACTAATTCTCTGCTGACATGAAGCCAGATTGTCTGTTACGGGACCTCTCTCCTCTGCCTGGGTGCTGGGCCTAAATATATGCCAATGGACTGTTGCAGTGGTGGCTGACGTGAAGCCTCATTCTCTGCTATGACATGCAGACTAATTCTCTGCTGTCATGAAGCCAGATTGTCTGTTACGGGACCTCTCTGCTCTGCCTGTGTGCTAGGCCTAAATATATGCCAATGGACTGTTGCAGTGGTGGGTGACGTGAAGCCTCATTCTCTGCTATGACATGCAGACTGATTCTCTGCTGACATGAAGCCAGATTGTCTGTTACGGGACCTCTCTGCTCTGCCTGTGTGCTAGGCCTAAATATATGCCAATGGACTGTTGCAGTGGTGGGTGACGTGAAGCCTCATTCTCTGCTATGACATGCAGACTGATTCTCTGCTGACATGAAGCCAGATTGTCTGTTACGGGACCTCTCTGCTCTGCCTGTGTGCTAGGCCTAAATATATGCCAATGGACTGTTGCAGTGGTGGGTGACGTGAAGCCTCATTCTCTGCTATGACATGCAGACTGATTCTCTGCTGACATGAAGCCAGATTGTCTGTTACGGGACCTCTCTGCTCTGCCTGTGTGCTAGGCCTAAATATATGCCAATGGACTGTTGCAGTGGTGGGTGACGTGAAGCCTCATTCTCTGCTATGACATGCAGACTAATTCTCTGCTGACATGAAGCCAGATTGTCTGTTACGGGACCTCTCTGCTCTGCCTGTGTGCTAGGCCTAAATATATGCCAATGGACTGTTGCAGTGGTGGGTGACGTGAAGCCTCATTCTCTGCTATGACATGCAGACTGATTCTCTGCTGACATGAAGCCAGATCCTCTGTTACGGGAGCTCTCTCCTCTGCCTGGGTGCTGGGCCTAAATTTATGACAATTGACTGTTGCAGTGGTGGGTGACGTGAAGCCTCATTCTCTGCTATGACATGCAGACTGATTCTCTGCTGACATGAAGCCAGATCCTCTGTTACGGGAGCTCTCTCCTCTGCCTGGGTGCTGGGCCTAAATTTATGACAATTGACTGTTGCAGTGGTGGGTGACGTGAAGCCTGATTCTCTGCTATGATATGAAGACTGATTCTCTGCTGACATGAAGCCAGATTGTCTGTTACGGGACCTTTCTCCTCTGCCTGGGTTCTGGGCCTAAATTTATGAAAATTGACTCTTACAGTGGTGGGTGACGTGAAGCCTGATTCTCTGCTATGATATGAAGACTGATTCTCTGCTGACATGAAGCCAGATTCTCTGTTACGGGACCTCTCTCCTCTGCCTGGGTGCTGGGTAGTGTTGAGCGCGAATATTCGAAAAGCAAATTTTTTTCGCGAATATCGCAACTTCGCGATTTCGCGAATATTTCGAATATAGTGCTATATATTCGTAAAAACGAATATTCGTTTTTTGTTTCCCCCCCCCCCCCACAAAATTACAGTACACATATAATTGATTGTTTCCCAAAGGTCCAACAGCTCAGATCTTACTCACATTGCCTAGAAAGTGATTGAGGCGCGAATCTTCGTAAGGCGATTTTATTAGCGCACATGCGAATATCGGCACGTCCCAGAACAGAGGCAAAGGGCTTTGCATTCATACATTAGTGAATTGAGTTGCGAATCTTCGTAAGGCGATTTTATTAGCGCACATGCGAATATCTACACTTGTCCCAGAACAGAGGCAAAGGGCATTGCATTCATACATTAGTGATTGAATTGAGTTGCGAATCTTCGTAAGGCGATTTCATTAGCGCACATGTGAATTTTGCATAGCATATGTATTATGCGATAATTCGAATTATCGCATATGCGAAATAATAACGAATTTGAATAATCGCGAATATTTTACGAATATTCTTTCGAATATTCACAAAATTTCGCGAATTCGAATATGGGACATGCCGCTCAACACTAGTGCTGGGCCTAAATTTATGACAATGGACTGTTGCAGTGGTGGGTGACGTGAAGCCTGATTCTCTGCTATGACATGCAGACTGATTCTCTGCTGACATGAAGCCAGATTGTCTGTTACGGGACCTCTCTCCTCTGCCTGGGTGCCGGGGCCTAAATATCTGAGAATGGACTGTTCCAGTGGTGGGTGACGGGAAGCCAGATTCTCTGCTATGGAACCTCTCTCCAATTGATTTTGGTTAATTTTTATTTATTTAATTTTTATTTTAATTCATTTCCCTATCCACATTTGTTTGCAGGGGATTTACCTACATGTTGCTGCCTTTTGCAGCCCTCTAGCTCTTTCCTGGGCTGTTTTACAGCCTTTTTAGTGCCGAAAAGTTCGGGTCCCCATTGACTTCAATGGGGTTCGGGTTCGGGACGAAGTTCGGATCGGGTTCGGATCCCGAACCCGAACATTTCCGGGATGTTCGGCCGAACTTCTCGAACCCGAACATCCAGGTGTTCGCTCAACTCTACTCAAAGAACATAGCGCGCAGTCCTGAAAAAGGTGAAAAAGAAACTCCAAGCGCAATGGTAAAAGACCTACAGAAGTGTCTACAAACTGCAAAGCCCTCTGATCATGTGGATGAGCCACAGTGCTTCTGGGAAAAATGTTCTGTGCACAGATTTTATTTTTAATTACTTTTTATCTCAAATGTTTGGAGGAAAAAGAAAACTGCATAGAGTAAACCAATACCAAACCTCATGCCAACTGTGAAGCATGGTGGCGGGAGCATCATGGTTTGGAGCTGCTTTGGGGCTTAGATGTCTTTTGATCATTGAGGGAACAATGAATTCTGAGGTACATGGAAATATTTTACTGGAGAATTAAGGCCAGGTCTATGACCTCAAGCTGGAGAAATGTTGAGGGATCCAAAAAGACAATGGCCAAAAGCACACGAGTAAAACAACAAAAAATGGTAGAAAAAGAAGATTTGTGTTTTAAAATGACCCTGACCTTAACTCTATTAACTGAAAGGTGTCCCAGGAGTATTGATGAACTGCAATACATTTGTAGTGGCCCAGAGGGACAACATCACTCCTACATTCCTATTGCTAGCATGTTTACAGCCACTGCATTGGTTTGCACCACAAAATGTACCATCACCAGCAAAGTGTTATTTTGTTATAGGCAAATGTTATGTTCATGCACTGTGCCTAGTTGTCCAGCAGGTGGCAGTGTACCTGGCAGAGATCTTTAATCAGAATGGAATTTACCATTCAATTCTCCCCCCTTTTAGGCAGAGCTTTAGGAAAGTAGCTCAGACAGCAGCCCACTCCAGATATATAAAAGGACTTAGTACCTCTGAGAGGCAAAACATTGCCAAAGACACCTACTCAGTAAAACGGGTTCTCATAAGAAACAGAAGCTGATAGGAACCAGACTGAAGCCAGAGATTAGCACAGCAGCAGAGAGGGAACACAAAGTATTCAAGTTTACCCTTAGCCTGCTGGAGCCAAGAGTAAGATCAATTATTGTTTTTATGACACAAGTTTATTGCAAGTTGATTCAAGTGAAAACTGTTGAACTTTACCAAGTCTGGACTCTACTTACTCCACCAACTACAAATCCTTTGTTGCTACGGAGCCTAACCCCTTGGAGCTACAGTATACAGGTAGGAGCACCATGACACAAAGTATTGAGACCAGATCACTACACAGCATTCCTAAACACTGGGACTCGATCTCCACTTGGGGGCAGTCCATTGCACATCTATTGCGTGGAATGGTTCAAATTCCTCCTCAACATTGTGTACTTTTCATGCACCGCTGTAGGAAACATTTGGTAAAGGTGATTGCTGCTAAAGGGGGATCTACTGGTTAATAAATTCAAGGGTTCAATTACCTTTCGGCACCGTGGATGTTTATTGAATGTGCTCAATAAAAGACCTGAACTGTTTATGCATTGCTAGCTTAGTTAGATTGTGAATTTCTAGAATTGCGACTTCATAACAGACCACAAAGGGTTTAATTTCCTTTTTCTTACAAATATATGTAATCAATTGTGAGAGATGCCCAGTGAAAGCAACTACATAAAGTCATCTGAAGATAAAGGTCAATTTAATAAATCAGGACAACCCTTGTCCATATGCCTTTTTAGGGTGCTTGGAGCTCTTCTCAAGTAGCCAAAAGTACAGTACCTTCCACTCTGACTGACCCAGGGTTGAATGGTCGGTAGGCAATGCTACATTTGTGCTAGCTTTTGTACAAATTGCAGGGGTCCTAAAGACACCAGGTTTCTGCTGTTTCATACAGCAGACACCCGGGCTAGTGTGTATGATCAGCAGTAACACCATTTGCACACATGTAATCCCTCAAATGCTGTGATCAAATGTGACCACTACAACTGACAATGCAAAACCCAGAAAGGCTGTGCTTCTGGGCCTGAAACGGCATCCCAATGAGGTGATTAGGGGAGCCGGTCATTCCTTGTGAAAGGCCAGAGCCTGCTGGAGGCTCTGATGCCTTACACATGTATATTCCAATGTAGGCATGCAGGTGGCATCCATCTAATCCCCATTGCTAAATAAGTCGAAATCTAATTACTGCGTGTTATTAGGTCCTCGGAGGCCTAAAAAGATGTTTAAAAAGTTTTTTTAAATATAGAAAAATAACAATTAAAGTCACAAAAAAAATAAACATTCACGAAAGTACACATCATATGCATTGCTGCATCCATTTTTTTTGTCAAACTACAGACTGTCCAACAAAAAAATGAGCCCCACACAGCTCCTTAGACATAACTATAAAACAGTTATGGGGGTCAGAATATGGAAATGAAACGAAAAAATACATTTTTCCAAAGTTTTTATCTTTTTTTTTTTTGGGGGGGGGGGGGGGGGGGTTAAAACAATAGTAAAAGAAAAACTATATAAATGTGGTATTGTTGTAATCGAACTGACCCAGAAAATGAGGGGCATGGGTCAGTTTTACCGCATAGGTAAGGCCATAAAAAACAAAATCAATAAAAAAGAAATTTTTCCCAATTCCACTTCATTTAGAATTTTTTTACAGCTTCCCACTACATTGTAGGTAATAGAAAATTGTGCCATTAGAAATTACAACTTGTTCCCCAAAAAACCAAGCCCTCATACAGCTATGTGAACTGAAAAATAAAAAAGCTATGGCTCCGGGAATGCCGGGAGTAAAAAACAAAAATACAAAATGGAAAATCACAGGTTAAGAAATATAAAAATTTTCACCCTAATAAATCCAGTAACGATCACTGCCCTGGAATAATGGCAGAAATAGATTTTGTTATGGCACCAGAGTGAATGCATACTGTAAGGAGAAACGCAAGAAAAATATGTTTTTGTCTTAATCTGTCGACAGTCCTTTCATTTAAGTATTTCGCTTGAAAGACTGCTTGAAACCATGAATCCCCAGCGCCAGGCAGCTCCCCTAGACAAAGGTTGAGTGGCAAACAAGATTGGCGTTTGGTTATTATAAGAAGGCCAGCATGAAAATGTCTCTCTGACTGTCGCATTCCTGGTACTTTGTCACCCCTAAATCCCAATCATGGGGCGTATGTCGGTCTAGCTGTGAAAATCCATATATGTGTGTGTCTAGCAGTTTATATAGGACTGTCATTCCATGGAACGAGCTGTCAGGAACAGATTAGAAGGAATTTGTGACTTGCTCCTATGTGGCCAGTAAAGTGCAATCTGTCTCCATTAGCAGCTCATTCATTCATTGCGGTGAGGTCATGGGTCAAACATGATGCCAAGTCATCATCCCTCAATCAGCCCCTGCTCGGATTTCAGGACCACGGACGGAGGCTTCGTAAGGAAATCTAGTGAGATCAGGGATGAGTTTCTCCGACAGAATAGATGGAAGCTTTAATTAGGCTGAAGGTACATGATCTGTCATGAGGAAAGCTCGACTGTGTCTATTGTGGGGATTCGCTCTGGTAGTTAGGATAAGCGGGCGCAGTACAGAGGCAAAATACAAGTTCGTAATTCAAACTTCAGTGTTTGTTCACACATGGTGCCAAAAGAAAAACGTCACTTTTGCAGTGTCGGTGTTTCTTCACACCTAATGGCAAGTTAATATAACAAAAGTCACTTTGGTGGCAGTTCTGCCTCAGAAGATCAAAATACAGGCTTTAGGCGGCCTGTTCCCCTGACACACGGGTCTCTGCTCTCCAGCCCCCAGATCCCAACACAGAGACCTGGCTTCTGAGCCCAGCTGCTTATTTAAGAACAGCCAGATGCTGCCAAAACCCGGACCGGCACTTAAAATCCGGTCCGGTATTTGACCTCACCTGGCTGGAAATCAGCCCAGCAGCACATGCTGGGAGGAAAATACCTGTTCTCCTAGACCAGGGGTGCACAACCTTTTCTGGTTGGGGGCCACATTGTCAGCCTGAACCAATTCTAAGGGCCGAAAGTAAAACTTAAAAGTGGTATTACCAACTGAAATACTGTATTTTTGGCATATTGAACATACAGTATATACTATAAATGTCTAGTTACCGTCTAGGACTCCCATCTAATAGGAGAATACATGAAAGATACATGTAAGAAGCCATAAGACCTACCCTACATGTCTTTTTTCCAGATGTTTGGGGGCCGCACAGAATGGTATCGAGGGCCGCATGTGGCCCCCGGCCGCAGGTTGTGCACCCCTGTCCTAGACCAAACCTCTCACTGTGTCACATACCCCCCTCCTTTGTTCAACCCTGAGGGTTCCACCAAAAATGTTCAATTTTGTAGGGAGAGAAACCATCGGGTGACTTCTGTCCTTGGCCTGGTTCATCCACTTGAGAAGGGAGTGGTCAGTCACCAGGCGGAATTGTCTCCCTAATATATAATAGAGACTTGAGTGCCCACTTGATAGCCAGGCACTCTCTCTCCACTATACTATACTGGGTCTCGGCTGGGTTAAGCTTACGGCTATCGCACATTTTTTTGGATTAGCAGTTAGTCCCTCCTTCCAAAGCGAGTCCACTACAGCCTGCACTTTGGGTAGATACAGCCCCTCAGGTGTGATAAAGGCAGTTTTCTCTTTGGCAGCCTCCGTTAAGGGCCTCTGCCAGTACCCTTTTGTGAGGTCCAAAACAGAAAAATACCGGGCTTTTCCTAACCTCTCGATAAGCTCATCCACCCGGGGTATGGGATACGCATCGAATTTGAATATCTCATTCAGTTTACGAAAATCGTTACAGAACCGTGACGTCCCGTCTGGCTTGGGCATTAAGACTACAGGACTGGCCCACTCACTTTTAGACTCCTTGATGACGTCTAGTTGCAGCATTAACTGCACTTCCTCCAAGATGACTTGTCGCCGAGCCTCGGGTACCCGGTATGGTTTTAACGAGACTTTGGCCTGAGGTTCTGTGACAATGTCATGCTGGATTGTGGAAGTGCATCCAGGGAGGTCCGAGAACACATCCGTGTTCCGACTAATGAACTCCCTGCCTTCTGAGCCTGTTTAGAGGAGAGGCTGTCAGCAACTTTTGCGGCGGCAACCGCTTCCCTTGCATCAGATAAAGGGGCCGAAACCTCTTCCCCTAAAAAACCCAGACGTGAGCTGTCTTCCGTAGAGGTCTCCCTATCCTTCCACGGCTTAAGTAAATTAACATGGTACATCTGTTCTGGATTTCGCCGCCCTGGATGGTGTACCTTGCATTTCACATCTCCAACTTTCTCAAGTACCTCGTAGGGCCCCTGCAACCTAGCCAGGAACTTACTGTCCACGGTCGGTACCAGAACCAAAACCCGATCACCCATGTTAAAGATCTGGACCGAGCCTGCTGATTATAGACCCAACTCTGGGCTTGCTGAGCTGCCTCTATATGCTCCCTAACAATAGGCAAAATGGTCTCTATCTACTGTTGCATCTTGGTAACGTACTCCAGGACACTTTTATGTGTAGAGGGTTGCTGTTCCCACGCCTCTTTGGCTACGTCTAACAAACTGCGAGGATGTCTGCCATATAGCAATTCGAAGGGCGAGAACCCAGTAAAGGCCTATCTCATACAGCGAATATGAGATAGGGCAGAAGAAGGTCCCAGTCCTTCCGATCTTTAGACACCACCCTTTTTAACATGGTTTTTAATGTTTTATTAAACCTTTCAACCAGCCATTGTCACCTTTAACATGTGTTAGCAGTTACTTTGAAAAAGTTATAATAGATTTCAGCCTGCAACCTTCATTCCTTCATTCATTTTCAGACCCCCAACTTTAATTTTACAACCAGACTTTTGCAAGTGAACGAGATCCACTCAGTAATGTGTGCTGGATCTGTGTGTCCAGATGCAGCAGCCTGAGTCTAGAGTCACTGATGAGCAGCTTTCTTCACCCGCATAGTGAAGAAACTACTCACCAGCAGCTAGACGTAGAGCAGAAACTGAACCAGCAGGTGGTGGCATACTTGGAGTGCACCCTGCCAGCTGTCATTTAAGATCCGCTGGACTACTGGGCAGCCAAACTGGATTTGTGGCCGCAACTGTCCGAGTTTGCCCTGAAAAAGCTGTCCTGCCCGGCCAGTAGTGTGGCATCAGAGCGGGTGTTTAGTGCGGCGGGGGCTATAGTTACCCCAAAGAAGAACACGCCTGTCCACCCATAATGTGGAGAGACTGACCTTTGTCAAGATGAATCAGGTGTGGATCAGCCAGGATTTCCACCCACCAATTCCTGGTACATCCGATTAGATCATCCATGCTGCCTCACCCAAACCTTTACAAAAGAGACCGGTTTCTTCTGGCTACCTGCCTCAGCTACTATTCTGATGCCGCCACACATCTGATATCAAGTGCTCCTTTTTACACCCACCATCGTCAGCGGGTACTGTTAGTGCCACCTACCTTCCCACTCTGCCACCGGGTCACTCTGTGGTCTCCTCAAGCTGCTGCCACCTCCACACTATGTCACCTTGCCACTCTATGTTCTCCTGATGCTGCTGCCACCTCCACGCTATGTCACCTTGCCACTCTGAGGCCTTCTCATGCTGCTGCTGCCTCCTCCAAACTCTGTCATTCTTCCACTCTGTGGCCTCCTCATGCTGCTGCTACCTCAACATTATGTCATCTTGTCACTCTGTGGCCTCCTCATGCTGCTGCTACCTCAACACTATGCCACTGAGCCACTCTGTGGCCTCCTCATGCTGCTGCTGCCACCTCCACACTCTGTCATTGTGCCACTCTGTGGCCTCCTCATGCTGCTGTCACCTCCACACTCTGTCATTGAGCCATTCTGTGACCTCCTCATGCTGCTACTGCTACCTCAACACTATATCACTGGGCCACTCTGAAGACTCCTCATGCTGCTGCTTCTACCTCCACACTCTGTCATTGTGCCACTCTGTGACCTCCTCATGCTGCTGCTGCTACCTCAACACTATGTCACTGGGCCACTCTGTGGCCTCCTCATGCTGCTGCTGCCACCTCACCACTATGTCACTGGGCCATTCTGTGGTCGCCTCATGCTGCTTACACCTCACCACTATGTCATTGGGCCACTCTGTGGACTTCTCAAACTGTTCTACCACCCTCCCCACTCCGTGACTGGGCCACTATTTCGCCTTTTTGGCCTGGATGACATCACCATTTATTTGACCATTCTTCTGATCTGTCAGAAGGAAGGAAAAATGAGACACACAACAGATTTTGTCTATGTAGCAGCTGTAAGGCCTGTATGGTCCCATCAGAATTGGCTTATGATTCAGTAGCCAAAAGCAGGAGTAGGTACAAAACACAGAAGATATGCAAATATTCCATTCACGTGTCATCTCTGTTTTGGATCTACTCCTGTTTTTATGGCATTAGCAATACTGATGAATTACTGAGCAAATGCTGACCGAGTGAAGATGGATGCTCAACAGACAGGATCCGTTTTTTGGGGGTTCTTGTTCTGACGATCAGAGGAAGGGCCAAATAATCAGTGACGTCAACACAAACTTACTGCTGACACCCTCTCCGCTCTGTCGGGGGGCTATACTTGTATAAGTGTTTAATAGAACAGGTTTTGTAGACATCTATGTGGAATCAGCTGACGACGGAGTAAAAGGCGTGTACTTCTTCTTGACACTAACATCGACCTGTAAGGCTGAATTCATACTTGAGTTATTTGGTCAGTTTTGGCCCCGTAACTGCCCAAATAAGTGAAGTGCATAGTGATTCTAAGAGCGACGCCTGTCATCTGCGTGTCATACTGACTTACAGTATTGTTTTACTAACACAGCAGACTCCCTATGTTTGTTACTGCAAGGCACAGTGTTCTACACCACTATACAGGCTCTCTGCAGTCAGAAAATAGCTTTTTTTAAACACGATTCACCTCGAATAAATTGGAATCGAATCGTTTCGTAAAATTTGGCGAACTGGCCGAATCAAATTTTAAAAAAATTCTCTCATCATTAATTGCAGTAATTCTTAATTGCAAGGTACTGCTTTTTTAGTGGGATAAACCCTTTAATGATGAGAGAAGGGAGGGGGAGCGCAGAGCAAGCGCTCAAAAACAGTAGCAAAGCTATCAAGGATTTATGTCAGATTCACCAGCACCAGCAGCTATGTGAAGGTTTTACACACGCTCTGCAGAAGACAACATGGTAGGAAATATTTCATGAAGACTATTTGGAAAAAGATACATATGGCATGTAATGCTCTACAGATTCCTTCTCCATTGTAAAGAGATATACTTTTCTAAGAATTTAGAAGTAGGCATTAATTAATGAATGTGTCCCGGCCTCGTCCTCCGACTAATTATAAGATAATTACTCCAGTACGGAGAGGAAGCGTTGGGGCAGGGAAGATACTGAGCATGTAAGTCCACCTCTATATGCAGGAGAAGGTGGACCAGAAGAAATAAAATGCTGGTGGTACTACCAAAGGGGAATCGTGCTGTACATTAAAAGCCTAACAGTATTTTTATTGCATGTATATTTCAGTAATACTCCATGGCAGAGTAATGCATTTTTTGTGGGATGAACCGTTTAAAGAGGTTCTCCGGGAATTAAGAAAAGGAAAATTCTCAAATATTACTTTATTATAAATATATTCCCAAATAGCTTTCATTAGTTATAATGGCTAATTGTGTCTAGGGAGCAATCATTGGGAGAAATAAAATGGCTGCCGTCCTATTAGTCCACACAGAACCTGTCTTAATCACACAGGAAGACAAGTTACTTCATAACACTGAGCCAAAGAGCTGCTTCATCCTCCTCTCTGCTCTGCTTGTCAGGGATTATGATCCTGAATACAGCTGATAAGATCTTCAGATGAATCTCTGTAGGAATGGAGTCCATGAGTAGACATGAAGTACAGAGGAGACGGACAGGACAGACTGTGGTAATGTGGGGCTGTGGAAATGGTTACTTCACAACACTGAGGTAAAGAGCTGCCTCATCCTCCTCTCTGCTCTGCTTGTCAGGGATTATGATCCTAAATACAGTTTAATATGATCTTCAGCTGAACCACTGTAGGAATGGAGAAAACATGAAGTACAGAAAGGAAGGTGGTGGTGTAGGAATGAGCAGCAGCACTTGTATGCATTCTCTATTATCACAGCCCCACATTACCACAGTCTGTCCTGTCCGTCATCTCTGTACTTCATGTCTCCTCATGAACTCCATTCCCACAGAGACTAAACTGAAGATTTTATCACCTGTATTCAGGATCAAAATCACTGACAAACAGAGCAGAGAGGAGGATGAGGCAGCTCTTTACATCAGTGTTGTGAAGTTACTTGTCCTCCTGTGTGATTAGGACAGGTTTTGTGTGTACTAATAGGACAGCGGCTATTTTATTTCTCCTAATGATTGCTCCCCAGACAAAATGAGCCATTATAACTAATGAAAGGTATTTGGGAATATATAAGCAATAAAGTAATATTAAAGTATTTTCATTTTCTTAATTCCCGGAGAACCTCTTTAATGATGAGAGAAGGAGGAAGGGAGACCAGAGAGAGCAATCAGAAAGAGTAGCAAAGCTCTCAAGGATTTATGTCAGATTCAGCAGCACCAGCAGCTAGGTGAAGGTCTTACACACGCTCTGCAGAAGACAACATGGTAGGAAATATTTCATGAAGACTATTTAGAAATGTGTTTAATTTTCAGAAGCAGATGAACAAGAGAAGAATCCAGTGCAAAGGTGTCCATGTCATTTAAAAATCCCTGTGGGCTTGTTAACAAGACCCTAGGTGGGTATGTGGGTAAGGACAGCAGCTAAGAGGTCTTATCATCTGCATCCCCAGGGGTCAGTTCTCTGAACGTTGTGTCTCGGGATATAGCTCAGCGGAGCCCTTGGGGGAACAAGCTGTAGATTTAATGCTAATACATGGGAGACATGGATCCTCATGTGTTTTTCTAATATTCCTTGTAATACTTCTTTTCTGCAAGGTCAGGTGGGTTACAGATCTGCTTTATTCTCCCGTGTGTGTGTTTTTCTGAAAATGGACCCTGGCACATACCACAATTTGGTTTCCAAGGAAACAGCTTTTTCATTCAGGAGCCGCCACACTAAATGGAAAAGAAGAATGAGAGAGGAGGACAAAGGGAGAGAAAGTGATAGGGAAAAAGCATGGAAGCATCAGGAGGAGGTCGAGTGTAGGAGGTGAGCAGCAAGCGAGACTCTGCGGAGATGCATATTATCCCAAAAATGCCCCATTTCCTTTCATGATGGCCAGAGGCAGAGACAACGATCACTTCCATTCTGCAGACATTAAGTTTGTTTGAAAGAAAGAAATTGTATAGTAATGTATAGACAGAGGGGGTTATTGATCAAACTGGTGTAAAGGAGAACTGACTTAGTTGTCCATAGCAACCAATCAGATTCCTCCTTTCATTTTCCAAAGGAGCTGTGGAAAATTAAAGGTGGAATCTGATTGGTTGCTATGGGCAACTAAGCCAGTTTTACTTTACACCAGTTCGATAAGTGACCCCCAGAATTCCAAAAACTGTGTTAAGGGATGCCCGATATTAACGGGGCTGCCCAACCTATATGAAAACCCCAGTGCCCCTATAGATAATATAATATACACTGAACAAAAATATGAACGCAACACTTTCGGTTGTGCTCCCATTTTGCATGAGCTGAACTCAAAGATCTGAAACATTTTCTACATATTCAAAAGACCCATTACTCTGTCCAAATCTGTGTTAGTGAGCACTTCTCCTTTGCCGAGATAATCCATCCCACCTCCCAGGTGTGGCATATCAAGGTGCTGATTAGACAGCAGGAATATTGCACAGGGGTGCCTTAGACTGCCCACAATAAAAGGACACTCTGAAATGTGCAGTTTGATCACACAGCACAATGCCACAGATGTCACAACGTTTGAGGGATCCTGCAATTGGCATGGTGACTGCAGGAATGTCCAGCAGAGATGTTGCCCATGCAATGAATCTTCATTTATCTACCATAAGCCGTCTCCAAAGGCGTTTCAGAGAATTTGGCAGTACATCCAACCGGCCTCACAACCGCAGACCACGTGTAACCACACCAGCCCAGGACCTCCACATCCAGCATGTTCACCTCCATGATCGTCTGAGATTAGCCACCCGGACAGCTGCAGCAACAATCGGTTTGCATAACCAAAGAATTTCTGCACAAACTGTCAGAAACCATCTCAGGGAAGCTCATCTGCATGCTCATCGGCCTCATCGGAGACTGGACCTGACTGCAGTTCGACGTCGTATCCAACTTGAGTAGTCAAATGCTCACATTCGATGGCGTCTGGCACATTTGAGAGGCGTTCTGTTCACGGATGAGTCCCGTTTTTTTACTGTTCAGGGCAGATGGCAGACAGCGTGTGTGGCGTCGTGTGGGTGAGCGGTTTCCTGACATCAATGTTGTGGATCGAGTGTCCCATGGTGGCGGTGGGGTTATGGTATGGGCAGGCGTATGTTATGGACAACCAACACAGGTGCATTTTATTGATGGCATTTTGAATGCACAGAGATACCGTGACGAGATCCTGAGGCCCATTGTTGTGCCGTTCATCCACAACCATCACCTCATGTGGCAGCATGATAATGCACGGCCCCATATTGCAAGGATCTGTATACAATTCCTGGAAGCTGAAAACATCCCAGTTCTTGCATGGCCAGCATACTCACTGGACATGTCACCCATTGACCATGTTTGGGATGCTCTGGATCGGCGTATACGACAGCGTGTTCCAGTTCCTGCGAATATTCTGCAACTTCACACAGCTATTAAAGATGGGTGGACCACCATTCCACAAGCAACAATCAACAATCTGATCAACTCTATGCGATGGAGATGTGTTGCACTGCGTGAGGCAAATGGTGGCCACACCAGATACTGACTGGGTTTCTGCCCACATTTCAGAGTGGCTTTTATTGTGGGCAGACTAATCAGCCCCTTGAGATGCCACACCTGTGAGGTGGGATGGATTATCTCGGCAAAGGAGAAGCGCTCACTAACGCAGATTTAGACAGATTTGTGAACAACATTTGAGAGTAATGGGTCTTTTGTGTATGTAGAAAATGTTTCAGATCTTTGAGTTCAGCTCATGCAAAATGGGAGCAAAACCGAAAAAAAAGCAAAAAGTGTTGCGTTTATATTTTTGTTCAGTGTAAGATCATATACTGATCAGTTATTCTCCTGCCGTTTCCAGAGCTGAGGCCGCAGTCCTCACCTCCGGTCTGTCTTTACAGGTTGCAGAAGTGACACAACTGTATACTGCACATGATCTTTGCAGCCAATCACTGGTCTCAGCCGTATACTACTGAGGCCAGAACATACTCTGCAATAGGCCCCCCTATCTTCCCAGTGATTGGTCCGCTGACTGAGCCTCCTGATTGGCTGGCTATTCAGACCTCCTGATTGCTGGAACGGTCGAGTCTTTCTACAGGCTGGACAACAAGCTGCATGACATCTCTACCAGCATTGTCTAGAAGACCGGAAAAGCTGCGGCTGTCAGTGACAGGAGGTGAGTATGTTAGGCTACCTTCACATCTACGGCAGGGTGATCAGGCCACCAGTGGTGGCAGAGAATTCCGGGAATTAGATGGACATAAAACGGCAATATGAAAAGGTTTCTGTCGGGCCAATTCTCTGTATTTTTGCCAGATTGCAGCTGGATCTCTTCCGGATCCCATTATAGTTAATGGGGCCAGCGGGCATTCCGGTTGAATCCTGCAGTGCCAGATCCTGAGAACTCACTGAATTCTGCAGAAATGTTGCAGCAGATGTGAAATTATCCTTACCCTTCTCAGAAAAACGGATTGTCCAAAGCAGGAAACCACTTACCTACATTGCTTGTCGGATTGTCTCATACATATTTTTTTTGTGTGTTGTTTGTGCTTTTTTTCTCTTTGTGTGTTTTTTTGCTACAGGGATACCGTAAGTTATCATTCTCCCGTGCCAGTTTTTTTTTTGCATAAAAAAGTCGTAAACCTTATGTGTGCTCCTAAATCTGGACGTAAATGGCTTCCCCTCCCCCCTCTCCAAACACTTTCCCGAAAATGGTGTGTGAAGGGGGTGGAGAGGGGTTGGGGCCAGCAGGCCGGGCGAATTTATCTTCTTTCACGCCAGTTTTCGGATATAAAAGAAGACAGGTCAAAGCTGCAGTAGATTTCAGTATAGGCACAGGGACTGCAACGGGCCTAATTTATGACGAGACCTGCGCCTCATCAAATATTAGCTGCTTCTTCCGGCAGCACAGGGGATAGCACAGTGTAAAATGCTGGTCTATAATACATTTCCGCCTTGTAAGTGCAAAATTCCTCAAAAATGCCCAAAAAAGATGCACAACTATGTGTGACAGCACCCTAATATACGCAGGCTAGCCCCCACAATTTGGTGCTCATGACTTGTAATTGAACCGAAAAAATTAAATTATGGAGCAAGAATGGCTCCAATTATTGCCCGGAGAACGATTTGTGTCTGTTAATGTAGGAAATCCTATGTAGAAAATGAAGCACCACGTAGAACTCGTAAAGCCATAATCAGCCAATTTCCTGTAAACAAATTAAAGCGTGTACACATTTGTTAGACCCGTGCCGAACCCTGACGTTTAATCATTTAATGCTCCTCACGGGGCCCCATTCCGAGCTCATACCGCTATAGACACTGAGTGAAAATGCCCAAAATCAATACCGAGGAGCGCGATTTAAATAGTAAGGATATAATAAGCAAAATAAGAAGTCCATCTGTAGTAATGTGAGGATTTCTGGAATCAGTGTCCAGAACCGCAGCCCTGTCAGTGGCCGTTAAATACAGTGATAGAGAGTACTAGTCGGATCTGTCTCTAGCATATCACATTAATGCCTCATGCACACGTTGTTGTGTCCCGTGTCCGTTGTTCCGTTTTCCATGATTTTCTGCGGACCCATTGACTTTCAATGGGTCCGTGGAAAACTTGGCTAATCATCCGCGTCCGTGATCCGTGTTTCCAGTTCGCGAAAAAAAATATGACCTGTCCTATTTTTTTCACGGAGAACGGTTCGCAGACCCATTCAAGTCAATGGGTCAGTGAAAAAACACGGATGCACACAAGATTGTCACCCACGTCCATGCGTCCTCATCCGTTCTTTTCCTATCATTTGCATGGCAAACTAAACTTTTAGATTTTTTTTTACTTTCCTTCATGTTTGGAGATCCTCTAAAAATAAAGGAAGACACACGGAAACAAAAACGGACACGGATCACGGAACAACGGAACCCCTTTTTGCGGACCGCAAAAGAATACTGTCGTGTGCATGAGGACTAAATCTGCAAAAACTCCGCTGCACTGATCTCTGGTCATGGCAGCATTATTAGAAGGATTGTACCGCGCAGCGGTATTTGTCTGGCCGATTTGTCGGTTTGCAGACAGACCTCCACTAGACCCCATTTTAGCTAATAGGGCCGGCGGGCATTCAGGCAGCATCTGACAATCTCTGAACACTAGTGTGAAACTAGCCGTACTTTCTGCGTTATTCCTGTGCAGCCCCATCGCTGCATTATCATTCTACTGGGACATCTTTATGTGACATCATTATATTTTTCCCATGATGCAATATTAGATATTTTGCAACCTTTTTTGAGTGTATAAGGGTAGATTCACACTACTGTATGTGTTTTGCAGTCTGCAAATTGCGGATATGCAAAAAGTGGATACTGGCCGTGTGCGTTCCACATTTTGCAGAACACACACGGCCAGCCCTATGATAGCAATTCCTATTCTTGTCCGCAATTGTGGCCCCACTGAAATGAATGGGTCAGTATCCATTCTGCAAAATTTTGGAACGGATAAGGACCCGTACGGTCATGTGAATGGACCCTTATTCTTGTGCTATGATATATTATGCATTAACCCTATATTGGGACATCACTGTATCATTCCTGTACTGTGACATCACTGAGTAGAATTTCCTTGTACCATCGTATTACTGTGTTCACTATCCCCATACTGTGACATCACTGTGATTATTATCTCTGTACTGTGACATCACAGTGTTTATTATCTCTGTACTGTGACATCACTGTGTTTATTATCTCTGTACTGTGACATCACTGTGTTTATTATCCCTGTACTGTGACATCACTGTGTTTATTATCCCTGTACTGTGACATCACTGTGTTTATTATTCCTGTACTGTGACATCACTGTGTTTATTAGCTCTGTACAGTGACATCACTGTGTTTATTATCCCTGTACTGTGACATCACAGTGTGTATTATCTCTGTACTGTGACATTACTGTGTTTATTATCTCTGTACAGGGACATCACTGTGTTTATTATCCCTGTACTGTGACATCACTGTGTTTATTACCCCTGTAGTGTGACATCACTGTGATTATTATCTCTGTACTGTGACATCACTGTGTTTATTATTCCTGTACTGTGACATCACTGTGTATATTATCTCTGTACTGTGACATCACTGTGTATATTATCTTTGTACTGTGACATCACTGTGTTTATTATCTCTGTACTGTGACATCACTGTGTGTATTATCCCTGTACTGTGACATCACTGTGTTTATTATCTCTGTACTGTGACATCACTGTGTTTATTATTCCTGTACCGTGACATCACTGTGTTTATTATCTCTGTACTGTGACATCACTGTGTTTATTATGTCTGTACTGTGACATCACTGTGTATATTATCCCTGTACTGTGACATTACTGTGTATATTATCTCTGTACTGTGACATCACTGTGTTTATATCCCTGTACTGTGATATCACTGTGTATATTATCTTTGTACTGTGACATCACTGTGTTTATTATCCCTGTACTGTGACATCACTGTGTTTATTATCCCTGTACTGTGACATCACTGTGTTTATTATCCCTGTACTGTGACATCACTGTGTTTATTATTCCTGTACCGTGACATCACTGTGTTTATTATGTCTGTACTCTCTTTGCGGACCGCACATTGCCAGCACTAAGAGAATATGCCTATTTTTGTCCGCTATTACAAGAATAAGACATGTTCAATTTTTTTCAGTATCGGAATTGCGGACCCGGAAGTGCGGGTCTGCAATTTGCAGCCCCATAGAAATGTATGGGTCCACAATTCTGTTCCGCAAAATGCGGAATGGAATTGCGGATGTGTGAATGGAGCCTTAGGGTGAATAGAATCTCACACTCTCCCTGGGCATAGTACACACAGCAGCAGGGAGCTGACTATGGCAGCCAGGGCTTCAGTAGCGTCCTGGCTGCCATGGTAACCAATTGGCCGCTGTGGCCCAGTTACCGTCTCCTGCTTTGTAGGCTAATTACTACTACTAAGGAACGCCCAGGAATGAAGCTGATTTCTCCTCCCCATCGCTCCGATAGTAGTAATTAGCATGTGGAGCAGGAGACGGTAACTGGGCCACAGCAGGCGAACGGAGCAGCGCCCAGGAAAAATAGTAAGTGCAGGGAGATCCCTGGGCGCCGCTCTATGTAGCCTGCTACTTAACAAAGACCCATGAAAGGTCCTCCTATCATTAGCGGCGCACTGCGCCCGCCCCTCCTCCGCCCCTCTCTCTTTATTGGCAGTGCAGGACAGGGGGGAGGATGAGAGTGACTCCTTCTCCTCTGTGCTGCTGAGAACATGAGAGCGCTGAGAGCAGTGCGCTCATGTTCTGTGATACTAGACTGCGCAGCACCACAGTCCAGTATCGAAAAAATGGAAATCCCGGTATCGTATCGATACCGGGACAAAAGTATCGATTGGGTATCGAAATTTCGATACCCGCAACAACCCTAGACATCACTGTGTTTATTATTTCTATACTGTGACATCACTGTGTTTATAATTCCTGTACTATATCACTGTGTGCATTACTTATGTGCTGTGACATCACTGTGTTTATTATCCCTGTACTGTGACATCACTGTGTATATTATCCCTGCACTGTGACATCACTGTGTTTATTATCCCTGTACTGTGACATCGCTGTGTTTATTATCCCTGTACTGTGACATCACTGTGTATATTATATCTGAACTATGACATCACTGTGTTTATTATCCCTGTACTGTGACATCACTGTGTATATTATCCCTGTACTGTGACATCACTGTGCTTATTATCTCTGTACTGTGACATCACTGTGTTTATTATCTCTGTACTGTGACATCACTGTGTTTATTATCTCTGTTCTGTGACATCACTGTGTTTATTATCCCTGTACTGTGACATCACTGTGTTTATTATCTCTGTACTGTGACATCACTGTGATTATTATCTCTGTACTGTGACATCACTGTGATAATTATCCCTGTACTGTGACATCACTGTGTTTATTATCCCTGTACTGTGACATCACTGTGATTATTATCTCTGTACTGTGACATCACTGTGATAATTATCCCTGTACTGTGACATCACTGTGTTTATTATCCCTGTACTGTGACATCACTGTGTTTATTATCCCTGTACTGTGACATCACTGTGTTTATTATCTCTGTACTGTGACATCACTGTGTTTATTATCCCTATACTGTGACATCACTGTGTTTATTATCTCTGTACTGTGACATCACTGTGTTTATTATCCCTATACTGTGACATCACTGTGTTTATTATCTCTGTACTGTGACATCACTGTGTTTATTATCCCTGTACTGTGACATCACTGTGTTTATTATCTCTGTACTGTGACATCACTGTGTTTATAATTCCAGTACTGTGACATCACTGTGTTTATAATTCCTGTACTGTGACATCACTGTGTTTATAATTCCTGTACTGTGACATCACTGTGTTTATTATCCCTGTACTGTGACATCACTGTGTTTATTATCCCTGTACTGTGACATCACTGTGTTTATTATCCCTGTACTGTGACATCACTGTGATTATATTATCCCTGTACTGTGACATCACTGTGTTTATTATCCCTGTACTGTGACATCCTATGTGCATTATCCCCGTACTATAACATCACTGTGTGCATGATCCCTGTATAGCGACTTCATGTTGTTTATTACCACTGTGTATTTTATTCCACTGCATCAAGGAGACAAAAATAATTATCATCCTTTGTTGGTCTGAAATTGCTGTTGAAAGTGTTGATGTGGAATGGGGCCAGGGTTGCCAACCATCCAGAATTTCTGGACAGTCCGTAAAAATAAGCACATTTTTTCCTGTGTCTGTGAGAGAAAAAAATAGATGTGCCTATGATTTTTTTACTTGACTAGATTATTTTGGTGGTAATTATCATCATTTTATAGCTCACAGTAAATACCGGTGACGAGTTCTTATCACTATATGGAGCTATAGACATGTATTACTTATAATCCTTATCACTCATTATGGTTTTTCATTTGTCCACAAAAAATATTGTCTGTCCGTGATTTTGGGATAAGATTTTCTGAAAAAATAAAAATTCTGGTTGGCAACCCTGAATGAGGCCCCATTACAAATTTTGTTAAAGGCTCTCGTGGGTTGCTTCTTAAGTCTATGGTTCCTTTGATTTCATATCATCTTATATTTTTATAAAAACTGCAAGAAATCAGGAGATCAGCCATTGTTCTTCCTCCTCACAATCCTGTATGTAACTGCAATTACTACAACAGCTACTATTGACTTCCTACTAGGGCAGGGCAGCATGGTGGCTCAGTGGTTAGCACTGGTGCCTTGCAGCACTGGGATCCTTAGTTTGAATCTGACCAAGGGTAACATCTGCATGAAGTTTGTTTGTTCTCCCCGTGTTAACGTGGGTTTTCTCGGGTTTCCTCCCACACTCCAAAGACATAGTGATAGGGACCTTAGATTGTGAGCCCCATTGGGGACAGTGCAATGCTGATGTCTGCAAAGCGCCGTGGAATATGTTGGTGCTATATAAATGAGTATAATAAAAAAAAATACTGGCGATGCTATGTAAAGAACTTGTTTGCACAGCTCTCTACTGCCTGAAGTCGCATGGGGTCAGGTTGAATGCCCAACCCATAGTAGGTACAAAGGAGCCACCTCAGGGCCAGTTAGAGCAGTGACATAGCGTAGGTTGCCAGCACCCGGGGCAAGCCGAGTATTACGCCCCACCCGCAACCTGTGGCCAAGCCAGATGATGCAGTAGATGTCACCTGCAGTCCTACGTAACACTACAGATGAGTAAGTGAGTAAGGACCAGCATGTAAAGGTCCAAAATGCGTAGATTTGACTGCCCTGCGTATGTGGAAGTTTTTATACCGCTGTGAATAAAGGATTCCCTGCTATCAAGAGCTGGATTTTCTTTCTTTTCTTCAGTTTTGCATCAGCTGCGTCCAGGCTTCCTATCCGTGCTCTGGCAGGAGAAGCAGGTGAGAGCTGCCTTTTTCCTTCAATTATCAATTTTTTCAGTCTCGTCTCGTTTCTGCAGAGTTTTTTTTTAGATTCCTCACTTTACTATCCTCCTCAGATAAAAGACCCCCCCCCCCCGTAGTGCCCATAAGTATAATGCCCTCTGTAAAATTATAATATATAATGGCCCCTCTGTATTATTATTATTATTATTATTATTATTATTATTATACCCCCTCTGTATTATTGTAATAATGACCACTCTGTAGTATTATTGTAATATTGGCCCCTTTGTAGTATTATTGTAATAATAATGGCCCCCTCTTTAGTATTCTAATAATAATTATGGCCCCCTCTGTAGTATAATAATAATAATAATAATTTTGGCCCCCTCTGTAGTATTGTAATAATAATTGCCTCCTTTGTATAATGCCCCCCACCCCTATAGTGTCCCCATAATGACCTGCCTATAAAAAAATAAAAAAAAATACTTACGTCTCTTCATCGCCTCTTTTAGCCGGTTTTTGGGCGTCTCGGTGAAGGCAGTCACGGACACATCACTGTGCCCTCCTGCGCCACGTCATCTCTCAAGACCCAGCGCAGGAGGTCACAGTGAGGTGATAGCGATCTCCTGCATCGCTTTACTGCCTCATAGGCTTGAGTCCAGTAGCCTGAAGCATTTGAGGAAGAACGGATGGGGAAGGAGCCATAGGTTCCCGTGGCCCTCACTGAAGTGCCTGCTGCCTGGCGCCCCCTGCAATTTTGCGCCCAGGGCAACAGCCAACACGGCCCCTTCACACTACGCCACAGAGTTAAAATAAATGATTTTTCAATAGAAACATAAGCAAGTGCTGTCAATTTGTAAGATGTCTTGATATTCTCCACCTTTACGATAAATTATCCATCTTCAGACAATCCCTTTTGACTTTGTGCTAAGGCTTGACAACTAAGGATCCATAAAATGTTATCATCCTGTCATGTTTTGACGAATTCAGAAGTAAGCTGAAGAAGAGTAAGAGCTTTTGACCGGTCTCTTTTTAAAGGGAAGCAATCCATGTTACGAGAACCCTCCTGGTCATAGATGACTACGGTATTTAAGGAAAACGTAACAGTCGTCTGAAAGACACAAGAAAAGTTAAGAAGAAAAACATGCAAATCATCTCACCAACAAAATGACAAAAGTTTCCTATGAGCACTTGCACAGAGCAATTTTTTACAACGAGGCCGAATAAACAACGGATCAAACAAAAACTTGAGTCCTCAGCAAAAACAGGAGAATCCACCGAGAAGAATTTTTTTTTACTCATTTGATTTGTGAATGCTGTTGCAATTTTGCTTTTCTTCTTTTATTATGTTTATTTCGTTTCCTTTGGCCAAGAAGCTGTCTTATTGACAACCACATTATTGAAGTTAATTTTGAGCCAAGCACTGCCAAAGAAATTACAACTGTTTTGCAGCTGTTCCCAGTGGAATACACAAGCTACTAGCAATAAATGTTTTTAATCCACCTCCTGAGCACAAAACGTGAGGGGAGATGTCCAGACCGCACATATATCTTTTTATAGGAGACCTCCAGGTTTGATTATGGTTTTGTCCAATCAAGGAGATATAGGAATAGCATACACATAGGACCTGTCAGGATGGAATAGAAGAGGACGATGTAGGTCAGGCATCGAAACAAAACATCTGCAAGATCAAGCTGGTAAGAAGCGATGAGGTGTCACAGGATTCATGGAGAGATGAATAGAACAAAGCTATCAGTGAGAAAGTTTTTCTGGACAGATTCCAATGAGCAGTCAGTAAATGGGACATCTTTATAACCAGAAACAGGTGTGCCACCTCCACACTGACATGAAAGTCTAACGAGAGTTTTATGGTTGGTATACACATTATAGGAACAATCTGCTTCATGCCCCAGAGATAAATGAGGCATCGTCTGTTTCAATTTCATGGCAAAAAAAAAATATTATGACTCAGTATTTTTCAGCTGCTGTGAAATACGAAGTCTGTTCTGGTCTCAGACAATGGACTTTTCTTCAGGTACTATATCATCCTAAAAAAATCACTGTAAATGGTGCACTACAATGGTAAATGCAATTAACAATATATGGCTAAACCCTCACACTGCTTTTAAAATGAGACTTTCGCCAATATATTCTTATATCAAGAACATACCGGAGCCCGCGCACCCCGTCAAGGTCTCTCAATATGGCACGGGAGCTAACGCTAATCTATCTTTGCCATATGGGCTATTTCTGATAGGGGCATAAGGTCCAACACACAGTGGGACAATGGGAGGATGGAGGAGGCTGTGAGTCCCACCCATAACTGGCTCATGTGACGCAGGCTGCCCAGGTGCACCTGAATGTTACCCATAGATCAAAATCAAGGCACGTTCAAACCTGAGGTTGCCCCACCTCTAGGCATACATATGCAAACTGAATAAAGTGGTCTTAACAGGCAGAAAATGCTTAAGACCCCATATGCTGTTACTCATTTCTAACTGGGGGAGCAAATACTGCACATGTGATCCGTTGCTACCAGCAAAATTGCATACAATGGAGGATGCCGGCAGTGGACCACATGTTCCACAAATCATCCTACACAGGATAGCCAAATGTGCGGATGAGGCTATAAGAAATAAAAAAAAAATCATTGGAAAATCCCTGATTTTTAGAAGGAGCCATCACAATAAACAGATAAAGGTTCCCTCTTCTGGGACCACCTGTGATATCTGGGGAAAATTGGCAGTAAGTGTCACGGACGGTGTACAGGGAACAAGGCAAAGCAACAAGCATAAATGACTCGCTGGATCCAAAAGCTAAGGAACAAAAGGGAGACCCCTGCAGAAGACCTGGCACTTTCCCTCGCTGCTCAGCCTATGCAAAGATCCGAATGGTGGAAGTTTGCATATCCACGTACCTTGACTATATAATCCCTGAGCACCCTACAATAGTGAGGGGACACGACCACCGGCTCCCTACACAAGATACGGAGGGAGTCAGGGTCACCTGGGATCCAGCAAACAGAAAATAACAGATAAATGTTCAAACACTTAGCTTTGTAGCAGACAGGAGAACAAGACCAGCATGCACACACACTCCAGGAAGAAGTATAAGCCGCCCAGAAAAGCATTCTGGGGAGGAATTTAAAGGGAAGCAATTAGTCCAACACATGACAGCTGAGAGAGGCTAACGAGATGAGCAACTGAACAGCACAACAAGAGAACTCAAGGAGGAGGTTCTGAAAGGCCTCTGTCAGAGCTTCTCAGCTGTCTGGTTGTGACAGTACCCCTCCCTCTACGAGTGGACTCCGGACACTCAGAACCCACCTTCTCAGGATGGGACCTATGGAAAGCCCTGATGAGACGAGAGGCCTTAATGTCCGTCACTGGGACCCACATCCTCTCCTCAGGACCATACCCCTCCCAATGAACAAGGTACTGAAGAGAACCGCGGACAAGACGAGAATCCACAATCCTAGAGACCTGAAATTCAAGATTCCCATCAACCATAATCGGAGGAGGAGGCAAAGGCGAGGGTACAATGGGTTGAACATAAGGTTTCAATAAGGACTTATGAAAAACATTATGGATCTTCCAAGTCTGAGGAAGATCAAGACGGTATGCAACAGGATTGATGACAGACAGGATTTTGTAAGGCCCAATAAACCTAGGACCCAACTTCCAGGAGGGAACCTTCAATTTGATATTCTTGGTAGACAACCACACCAGATCACCAACATTCAGGTCCGGACCAAGCACACGTCTCTTATCTGCCACACGCTTATATCTCTCACTCATGCTCTTTAGATTATCCTGAATCTTTTGCCAAATAAATGACAAAGACGAGGAGAATCTGTCGTCATCAGGTAAACCAGAAGACCCCTCTCCCGAGAAAGTCCCAAACTGCGGATGAAACCCATATGCACCAAAAAATGGTGACTTATCAGAGGACTCCTGACGACGGTTATTTAAAGCAAACTCTGCAAGGGACAAAAAAGAACACCAATCCTCTTGATTCTCCGCCACAAAACAGCGCAGATATGTCTCCAGATTCTGATTGACGCGCTCTGTCTGGCCATTCGACTGCGGGTGGAAAGCAGAAGAGAATGACAACCGAACCCCCAAGCGAGAACAGAAAGCCTTCCAGAATCTGGAAACAAACTGCGTGCCCCTATCAGAGACTATGTCTGAAGGAATACCGTGCAATTTGACAATGTGATCAATAAATGCCTGCGCCAGCGTCTTAGCATTGGGCAAACCAGGAAAAGGGATGAAATGCACCATTTTGCTAAAACGGTCCACCACAACCAGAATCGCAGTCTTCCCCGAGGAACGAGGCAGGTCCGTTATGAAGTCCATGGACAGATGTGTCCAAGGACGGGAAGGAATGGGTAAGGGAAGGAGAGGACCTGATGGCCGTGAATGAGGGACTTTGGCACGAGCGCAAGTCTCGCAGGCTGCCACAAAACCCTCAACCGACTTACGAAGCGCAGGCCACCAGAATCTCTGAGCGATGAGATCCAGTGTGGCTCTTACCCCCGGGTGCCCAGCAAGGACCGTATCGTGGTGTTCTTTAAAAATCTTGTGTCTTAAAGCGAGAGGCACAAACAACCTCCCAGGAGGACAAAGATCAGGAGCCTCTGACTGGGCTGCCTGCACCTCTGCCTCCAATTCAGGAAAAAGAGCAGAGACCACCACACCTTCAGCCAAAATGGGACCCGGGTCTTCAAAATTCCCGCCTCCCGGAAAACAACGTGACAGGGCATCTGCCTTCACATTCTTAACTCCAGTGCGGAACGTGACAACAAAATTAAACCTAGAAAAGAACAAAGACCATCTGGCCTGTCTCGGGTTCAGACGCTTGGCTGACTCCAAGTAGGCCAGATTTTTATGGTCAGTAAATACGGTAATAGGGTGTCTGGCTCCCTCTAGCCAATGGCGCCATTCCTCAAAAGCCAACTTGATGGCCAACAATTCCCTATCTCCCACATCGTAATTTCTCTCTGCGGAGGAGAGTTTTCTTGAGAAAAAGGCACACGGTCGCCAATTGGCAGGAGAGGAACCCTGAGACAAGACCGCCCCCACACCCACCTCAGAAGCATCAACCTCAACTATGAAGAGTAAAGAAACATCAGGTTGCACCAAGATGAGAGCGGAAGCAAAACTCTCCTTGATATCAGAAAAAGCCTTACGCGCCTCTACTGACCAAGAAGAAAAATCTACCCCCTTTCTGGTCATATCAGTGAGTGGTTTAACAATAGAAGAGTAATTCAAAATGAACTTCCTGTAATAATTGGCAAAGCCCAAAAAACGCATCAGCACCTTCTGATTCTCAGGAAGCTCCCACTCAAGCACAGCGCGGACCTTCTCGGGGTCCATGCGAAAACCAGAAGCGGAGAGAAGAAACCCCAGAAATTGAATTTCTGGAACCGCAAACACACATTTTTCCAGTTTTGCATATAATTTATTCTCCCGCAGGATGAGCAAGCCCTGACGTAAATGTTCCTTATGAGTTTTGAAATCGGGAGAAAAAATCTAAATGTCATCCAAATACACCAATACAAATTTTCCCATCAAATGATAAAAAATGCTGTTCACAAAATGCTGAAAAACGGCTGGGGCATTCATCAAACCAAAAGGCATAACCAAATTTTCAAAATGGCCCTCAGGGGTATTGAAGGCCGTCTTCCATTCGTCCCCTTCTCTGACCCTGACCAGGTTGTATGCCTCTCTTAGATCTAATTTGGAAAAGACTTTAGCCCCAACAACCTGGTTAAACAGGTCCGGGATCAGAGGAAGCGGATAAGGGTCACGAATTGTAATACTGTTCAGCTCCCTGAAATCCAGACAAGGTCTTAAAGAACCATCTTTTTTCTTAACAAAGAAAAAACCAGCGGCAACAGGTGACTTCGAGGGTCGTATGTGTCCTTTTCTCAGACTCTCAGAGATATAAGCACGCATAGCGATCCTCTCAGGTTGGGAAAGATTGTATAAACGAGATTTAGGCAGCTTGGCGTCTGGGATGAGATTAATAGGGCAATCGTACTCCCTGTGCGGGGGCAAATCCTGAACTCCACTCTCAGAGAAGACATCCGAAAATTCTGAGAGAAAAGATGGTACAGTCTTAGTAGCAACCTCAGAAACAGATGTCATGAGGCAATTCTCTCTGCAAAAGTCACTCCAACCATTTATTTGCCTCGCTTGCCAATCAATGGTGGGGTTATGCTTAGTGAGCCAGGGCAGCCCCAACACCAAAGGGGTAGGCAAACCGCTAAGGACGAAACATGACACATCCTCAACATGGGCATCACTCACAATTAAACGGATATTGTGAACTATGCCCTTTAATGATTTTTGAGAAAGTGGAGCGGAATCGATAGCAAAAACCGGAATATCCTTTCCCAAAGTGCGCACCTGGAAACCATGAGTTATCGCAAATTGATTATCAATGAGATTGACCGCTGCTCCACTATCCACAAAAATCTCACAAAAAATGCTCTTGCTCTCTAGCGCCACCCTAGCCGGCAGGACAAAACGGGAACTACAAGCAAACGGAAAACCTTCAATTTCCGCCTCAACCCTGCCAATAGTAACAGACGGAACATTTTTAAAAGATTTTTTCCTGTTTGTTTCTTTATTACTCCCAGAAAACTGCCTGAATCTCCTAGAGGGACAAACATTTGCCAGATGATTTATACCTCCACAACAAAAACAAACCCTCCCATGCGAGCTGAATCTTCTATTGTCAGAAGCAATCAACCCCAGCTGCATGGGCTCCTGCTCAGAAGGGGCTGACGGCGACTGAGACCCCTGCGCACAGAATGGGACCGCTGCACTGTCCTGGGACTGAGTATGACAGGAAGGGGACATCTCTCCTCTCTCTCTAAGACGCCTGTCAATACGAACCGCCTGAGACATAGCAGAGTCCAAAGAAATAGGCCTCTCATGAAAGGCAAATGCATCTTTCAATCCCTCTGAAAGACCATGGCAAAATTGAATTCGGAGTGCAGCATCATTCCAACCAGTATCAGCTGCCCATCTCCGAAATTCTGAGCAGTATATTTCTGCGGATTGTTTACCCTGGCGTAATAGACGTAGTCTAGACTCAGCCAGAGCAATACGATCCGGATCATCATATATCTGACCCAGGGCTAAAAAGAATTCATCCACTGAACGGAGAGGCCGTGCCCCCTCCGGCAGCGAAAAGGCCCAGGACTGAGCGTTACCTCTGAGCAGCGATATAATGATCCCCACCCTCCGTTCCTCATCACCAGAGGAATGGGGAAGAAGGCGAAAATGGAGTTTGCAAGCCTCTCTAAAACGCACAAAATTCTCACTACCCCCGGAGAACGTATCCGGGAGCGAGATCTTAGGCTCAGAACAAACTCCATGAACGCAAGCTGAACCGGTCACTTGAAGCTGAGAAAAAGTCTTACGGAGATCAGCTACCTCCAATGAAAGACCCTGGAAGCGTTCAGCCAAAAGTGAAACCGGATCCATGCTTGAGACGGTTTTGGCGGCTTATAATGTCACGGATGGTGTACAGGGAACAAGGCAAAGCAACAAGCATAAATGACTCGCTGGATCCAAAAGCTAAGGAACAAAAGGGAGACCCCTGCAGAAGACCTGGCACTTTCCCTCGCTGCTCAGCCTATGCAAAGATCCGAATGGTGGAAGTTTGCATATCCACGTACCTTGACTATATAATCCCTGAGCACCCTACAATAGTGAGGGGACACGACCACCGGCTCCCTACACAAGATACGGAGGGAGTCAGGGTCACCTGGAATCCAGCAAACAGAAAATAACAGATAAATGTTCAAACACTTAGCTTTGTAGCAGACAGGAGAATAAGGCCAGCATGCACACACACTCCAGGAAGAAGTATAAGCCGCCCAGAAAAGCATTCTGGGGAGGAATTTAAAGGGAAGCAATTAGTCCAACACATGACAGCTGAGAGAGGCTAACGAGATGAGCAACTGAACAGCACAACAAGAGAACTCAAGGAGGAGGTTCTGAAAGGCCTCTGTCAGAGCTTCTCAGTTGTCTGGTTGTGACAGTAAGTTTTGAATTTACCTACAGCACCACCACATGGGAAAGGAAGCAGTGCCTATTCAAATCAATGAGTTGTTTGCAAAATGTCCAACAGGTTCTCCAAAGCAGGAGATGCTCTTTGTAACCATTCTACACTCTGGCCAAGAGATAAGGCTCCTTAACATGGAGACCCTCTCTTTTAACTCAGAATAGGGTGTTTGAAAATTGATTTTTGAAAGAGGTCACCCCACTTAAAATTTGCTTAGATATGATATCAAACACAGCCCAAGAACAGATGAAGATCTGATTCTGTTAGAAGTTTTCTAATCCTCATCCTAGAAGACCTCACTCTACTATCTAGAACTGAGATCCCCACCCAGACTGGGTTTTAATAATTTCCAGTCTACTGTAATCCTTGATTTTGATTGCAATATGACTCTAGTTAATGGCTGGATTTAAGGTAATTCACACTTTGAACATTTTTGCTAGGAATTGTCAAACATGGATTTTGCCACAAATCTAGAGAAAAATCCAGGTGCAGATTTTGCAGTGGATTTGCTGTGCATTTTAACCTACTGTATGTATTGCAATGATCGAAATCCTTTGGGAACATCTTCAGAAAGAATTATCATGTTGAAGAAGTAAAATCCACAATGCCTCTTAGTTTCCACACAATTTTTTTTTCACAGTATGTTGAAATTTGTCAAAATCTCATCCACTTTGCCGATATTGTAATTCAATATGCTCCAGATTTTCCACGTGCAAATTTGCAAACCATTTTCCACGTGTGAACATACCCTAAATGTCCTAGTCTTGGCGAATGGTGACCTGTACAAAACAGCTTTAAAAACTTACTCAGAACAAAGGAGGAACCAAGGAACTGTCAGGATTCTTGATTGGGCAGCAGATGGTTTCTTCAATAGTTAATCGCGATCAACACTAAAGGGTAGGCAAATTTCCTATTGGTTGCTAGGGATGTTGCTAAGTGCCGATATTTGCGATAAATTTGCGATTAGAATAATCTCGATCAACACTATTCGCGAATATGGATATACAGCACTATATTCGAAATATTTGCGATTAAAATTCGCAATTCGAATATTCGCGCTCAACGCTAATGCTCATACGTCAGTAGGATCTCTCCAGCAGAAGTCCATTGACACGTTGCAATGTCGGTAGAACTTTAAGATGTTCCATTGAGAAAGCTGGTTTGGGTTCCAGATAAAACTTTTATTTCACCCTCTGTTTCTCCAAGCTTTCCTTATGAGCATCCTGTTCTTCTCCACATCCAGTCACTGGCAAGAGTGGTGTCACACAATTTTCTTTTTCTATGACTCTTACCTAGATCACTAGAGTTTGCCATACATTTCTTCTCTGTGTTTGCTGCTGCAATTCTGCTTTCCCTGGCTTTCAAGCTGAATCATGAATTTCTTTTTATAATAGCAGCTGAATAACTGCTTTTCCCCCGTGTAGTGAGCAATATCCAGGGTTAAAGCCTCCTGCTGTCTAACACAAGCTGATCAGGCAAGAAAACCAGATTCCCCTTAACCTGCTGAAAGTCCGCCATGAGCTCAAACACAGTCCAGACTTCCATGGCCTTAATATTAAGGAGTTATTTTATGGCATAGGTGCCTGGAGCTATAGCTATTACTTCCCGATTTGGAGTTAAATTGTCCTTGTGAGACTTCTATCTGAGGTCCTGTTTTATGAAACTTTCCCGAAGAGCAACTATTGCCCTTTCTACTATCACTGCAGTAATATATAGTTCAATCACAGATGCAGCTAAAGAAGTAATTTTAAAGTCACTTAAATAGAGGCTGACGTGTGAGAGCTTATCATTGCTACTACTGCAGAGCAAACCACAGGAATCTTTCACTGCCCAGTAGGCAGACAAGCATGATCTAGATAATAGGAACATTAATGTCATAACCCAGCTTCAATAATTCCAATAATAATGAGCTAAAAAAGAATTTCATACCAGTACAAAGTTTTACTGCCAATCTGCCTTCTGGTACCCCCAAAATTAAACAGTATTCAGAAACTTTCTAAAGAAACTTCATCTTTACATTTTAAATTAATATATTTGTTAAGACAAATACTCTCCAAAAGACCTCCTCTTTGACTACTCTCCTTCAGAAAGGCCACCTGTCTACTACTCGTCTCTAAAACATCCCCTCTTCATAAACACTGCTCCTTTAAAATAAAATTATGAAGACAACTCCTCCCTCAAAAGATCAACTTTGACCACTCCTCTGCAAAAAACCTCTTCAAAAGTCCCCCTTTTTGATCACTCCTTTACCGAAGGCCACCCCTCCCCAAAAAGACCACTTGTTTGAGAAGATTAAAAAGACCATCTCTTTCTGAAAAGCATTCCTTTTAAAAAAAGAAAAAGACCACCAAATGGAGAAGACCGCTCCACTCCCAAATAAAAAAAAACACTTCTTAATGAAAACCCCTCCTCTCCAAAATACCATATCTTTGACCACTCATCTGCAAAGGACTTCCTCTTTGACCACTCTTCTCCAAAAGACCTACTCTTTTACCACTCTTCTGCAAAAGTCATAATTTGCAAAATCTCTGCTCTTTGATGACTCCACTTCAAAATACCTCCTTTTTGACCCGTTCTTTCCAGAGGCCCAACTTTTTGAGAAGACCACCCTTTTCCAAAAAGGCCACTTGTTTAAGAAGACTAAAAATACCCTCTCTTTGTGAAAACTAGTTCTTTAAAAAAAGGCCACCAAATGGAGAAGACCACTTCACTCCAAAATACCACCTCTTAGTGAAAACCACTCCTTTCCAAAACACCACATGTTTGACTACTCCTGTGCAAAAGTCCTCCTTTGCAAAAGTTCTGCTTTTGACTACTTTTCCAAACTACCTCCTCTTTGACCAGCTCTTTGAGAAGATCACCAATCTTAAAAAACACCTGTTTGAGAAGACCAAAAAGACCATCACTTAGTAAAAACTGCTCCCCTCCAAAAGACCACATCTTTAAACAATTCTCTTAAAAAAAAAAACTTTGTTTGAGAAGACCATTCCTCTACAAAAAAAGGTAAAAAATATATATTCCACACGTCAAATGAATTTCTTGCAGTTGCCACTAAAGGGAACTCCTAAGTTCTATTGTATAAATATAATTTTCTGACTTGTGCAACTGTGTGAACAATCTCCAACACTATAAAGGTGGTTTAGCACACATTTTCTTTTTTTTTTTGGGGGGGGGGGGGGGTTTCTAAATCCCTGACCAGATGTTTTTTCAAAACACACCAAGTTCTAGTTGTGGCAAAATAAATATGTTACGAAAGCCTTTAGGTACGTTTTGATGATGGATTTTTGAAATCCACCTAT
Source organism: Bufo gargarizans (assembly GCF_014858855.1). NCBI lineage: Eukaryota > Metazoa > Chordata > Amphibia > Anura > Bufonidae > Bufo > Bufo gargarizans. Next base: position 6,361,884 of record NC_058088.1, read on the forward strand.
GAAATTCAGTGCAGACATGCAGTGGGGGTTTTTTTTAGCACATTTTTCATGCAGTTTTTGAGGCATTTTTGAAACTTTTTTTAAGCAATGGGCGTCTACTTCAATGCATACTGAATTATCAGCTTGTGGTTTGTGCAGTGGACAGGTTTGGACTGTCACCTGCACCATTGATTTCAATAAGAGATTCAGCATATATTCCACCCCAAGATAGGGTATTCTGCTTCTTTTTTCCCAAGTAGGAAAAAGAAAAAGAAAACAAAAAACAAGCGCTGTTTCTCATTAAAATGAATGGGAGGCTGTTTTAAAGCATTTTTTGGAGATGATTTTGAGATAGAAAGAGTCTAAAATCAGCACCAAAACAATTATATATGAACTGGCCCTTAGAGAAATGGCACATCTATTGACAAATTAATTTGCTATGGGGTCCTATGATTTACCGTATGTCTATGTCCTTGTAGGTAGGCACAATTTATAATTACCCTTCTGTCCTTGTTCTTTGTATTTGAACTTTAAAAACTTTGGGGTATTATTTTTAGGATGCAATGCAAGATTGATACCCACTTTTAAAATTCCCTCTAAATGTAAGGAAAAAAATATACATTTAACTAAGGGTCCATGAGCTCTTCTATTGAGTCCAGTAATCAGCTTTGTAATATGGTGATACTGGAGCAAGGGGAGGTATCGTTCCAAATCTTGGAGTTCGAAAAAGCTGGTGGCCATATTAATTTTACCCAGTTTTTACCCAAAACATATATGAGAACACCGAATGCATATTTAACAGAAGGGAACTCAAGGACGTACGTTATATTTACTGGGTTGGGTTTTTTTGTTTGCATTTTCAGAGGGAAATAATTAAGACCTTTTCTTATTCTGATTTCCCGAAGAACACATTTTTATAGAGCTACTTAAATCCACCTTCAATTTAAAAAAAATAAGAAATAGAAAATCTGCAGATCTAGTCTGCACATCTCCATGGGGAAGTGATGTGACCCCAGCAGTGAGACCGTACAGCTTGTACCGCCATCGTTTCTAAAGAGAACAAAACCTCATTCTAGAGTCAGTTGGGTTTCACCAGAATACAATGGGATGCACAAAACATAATTAGCATAGGAAAATAATCAATGTTTGAGTCAGTCTAGGACAGAAGGCTTGGTATATTTTATATTCTTTGATCAAAACCAGTGAGTAAGCATTGCTCCACATGAGCAGAGTATAGCTGACTGTCTATCAACATGCAGAAAGCAAAGAAAAAACAAAAACAGAAAGATGGCAAAACATGGGGCAAATCTACTAATGGGATTGCAAATGCACCACCAGGAATAATCAACTGCTTCGAGTATTAGCTCATCTGTTTTGGATTTACAACTCGACAGCTTAGTTTTCCAGTTTTCTAACTCGACATTGCTTAGTGGTAAAGGAGCATGGCTTACAGGCTATGTACACCTTCGGGCGCAGTTTTTTGATGATTGCATTTTAATCATTTTGGAATAAAAATATTTTTTTAATTGGTCTTTATTACAAATATTGAGCCATTTTGTCACAAATGTTAACTGTTTTTCTAGCTGTGGGAATGGTACTTTCACTTTATGCCAGTTATCTAATAATCCTTATCTTTAAATTACAAAAAAAAAGGGACACTATCATCTGGATTTTACTTACTGAGCTAATAACATCACCACATCAGTCTCCATGATTTACATTAAAATATACTGGTATTACTGCACTGTGTTTTTTATTTTGTGTATAGAATCGGTTTTATTAATAAGCAAAGTACCTTAATAAGGAGCCCAAGGGGACGTCCCTCCGGCAGTTGGAGCCCAGCCGCGCCCATTACTTCGGAGCCCAGCACCGCCCCTCTGCTAATTTATTCACTCCTCTTCTCCGACGTAATGTTTGTTTAGCGCCCGTAATCCCACGCATGTGCCCTGGATCGGCCTCGCAGAAGTCATTGCGCATGCGCCAGCTTCGCCGCTCCTACTCCTCCGCCCGGCAAGTCGCACCGCTCCGCTCTTCCTATCCATTACATCGCTGAAGAGGAGTGAATAAACTAGCAGTGGGGCGGTAATACTAGTATTAGAGATAAGAGATCAGAGATAAGGAGCCCATTAGCTCCCTGCCTGGCAGAGCAGAGAGAAAATTCAGAGCCAGCTACTAGATAAACTCAAAGCCGTGCAGGTGAAACAGCTGAATATTTTTAATAAAGACCAATTGAAAAAAATGATTTTTAGCTCAAAATGAGTACAATGCAATAATATCAAAAAATGCCACTAAAGATGTACATAACCCCTTAGTTCTAGCATATAATTCTGCCCCTGTACCAGTATGTAATATACACCCTTTGGGGCCATGATATAATGCTCTCCCCTAGTGCCAGTATATAATGCTGCCCCCACCAGTGCCAGTTTATAATGCTGCCCCCTAGTGCCAGTATATAATGCTTCCCCCTAGTGACAGTGTATAATGCTTCCCCCTAGTGACAGTATATAATGCTCTCTCCTGAATGCCAGTATATAATGCCCTCTTAGTGCCAGTATATACTGCACCCCCCCTTGTGCCAGTATATAATGCCCCCCTTAGTGCCAGTACATAATGCTCTCCCCCCTTTGTGCCAGTATACACTCACCTAAAGAATTATAAGCAATACAACATCCTCCCCCAAAACAACACTAATTACATGATTATTCTTTATTTTTCAAAAAATATTGTACACATTCCATTCTGTCTTTGGACGCCTCTAAGGCGTTTGACAGGGTGGAGTGGGGGTTCCTCTGGAAGGTCCTAGGGAAAATGGGATTTGGCTCTAGATTTATCTGTGGATGACACTGTTATGGGGATCTGTGGATGACACTGTTATTGGGGGGATCTGTGAATGACACATATATAGCATCTTATGCTATATATGTGTCATTCACAGATCCCCCCCCCCATAACGGTGTCCCTGTGTAAATAGTGAATGACCCCCAATACAGGGGCCGGCAACTGATATTGGAATGTTCTATCACATATTCTATTACACGAGGCCCCGCTCACTGTAGTATTCATATCTAACATGTAGGCATGGGCGGTTTATTAAACTATAGCAATTCTTTGCAGCAGTAGAGAAATTGTAGTACTCACTTGAAATTCCCGTAGCAGGCAGGCCAGGCAGCAGCGTAACGTCACTCACTACATCACGCGCCTGCTTCATTCATAAAGTGGAAGGAGCAGGCGCGTGACGTAGTGAGTGAATGATTTAATGGGAAACCTCGGCCGGAAAGTAAAGATTTCCCAACTTTATAAATTGTTATTGGAAGCACTATTCAATAATATACGCTCTCCCGGACAAAGGGCCTGGGGAGTGGTTGTTCAACGATTCAACTAGGTGATTGGGAAGATATATTGGGCAACAAAAGATTAGATTCTCACAACTTTAATCACGCGGTGGTTCAATTTAATATTTTACATAGAGTATATGTCGCACCACGATGTGATTTAAGAAATACTTGTAATTGTCCATGGTGTGATTTACCCAGAGCCGATTTTGGACACATGTTCTGGTCCTGTAGAGAACTGATAGAATTTTGGAGGGCAATTAACAACTATATTGTCCCAAAATTAAAAATAATGATCCCGTTTACGATACAATGTTGGCTACTCGGTGATCTTTCCCAGGTTAATTGTCACAAGTATAAAAGGACCCCCTTAATCAAGGTAATGTTTTTGGCAAGACTTTTAATTACAAGGGTCTGGTTCTCACGAAACATTTATGGTTAAATCTGGTCAATAAGATTAAGAGATATGAAAATATTTTATACAAGCAAAGAAAAACTGTGGAGGAATGGAATAGGATATGGGGGGGTTGGGGGCCTTAAGTGTCACTGCTTCTCCTCACCCAGATGCCTTCTCTATCTGCTGATGGAGGGGACGGGAGACGCATCGCAATGGGGAGGGAGGGTTGGTTAGGGGGGTTAGGGTAAACTGGGTAAAAAGGAGAAAAGTAATAATGTTAATAGATTTTTGTATGGTAATTTGCACTTGTTTTTGATTGTTTTTCTTCTAATAAAAATTATGTTAAATTATAAAAATATTGTACACCGTTTTTTTTTGTATTCCTTGGGGCAGTCACATTGGCGGCATTCACTTTCTTTTTGTTTTCTCTGCATAGCTAGAGCGGCCTCTGATATAACCTGGCCTTTAAAGGTGTCTCACAACTGCTTACCCCTCTCCCCCTACTGAAAATACATACGTAAAAATATTTTTGGGGCTTTTGTTATGTAAATGCTTGCTTCTGCATCTGGTGGTCGCCTAGCTTGACCTGCTTAATATAGGGAGAAACTGTTGATTGCTTAGCCTTTAAAAGTCCGCTCCTTTTTCCACTCTGGTTGTTGGGGATAACATGTGCTCTGGGCGCTTGTTAGATTCTTAGGGGGTCATTTATTAAGACCAACGTTTTATATGCTGGTCCTAATGTCCCCTATTCCCATTTTCTAGGCCTAAACCAGGGATAGAAAATGGTGGATGAGATGGGCCTGCCGACCCGTCCCCTTCCCCGCGCATGCCACGCACACTTTTTTTAGAACTGGCATGATCGGGGAAAGTCACAGATTGCGCAGATACTGTAGGTGTATTTCTGGTTAGTTAATGACCCCCTTAGTATCTTGTTCTAGTCTATTGCATTGTGTCAGTCTTTCCTGGCATCTGTGGTCCCCTGGCCTTTCTTTGCTGTCAGCACTGAAGTTTTTAGTTTCATGTTGTTTTTTTATTTGTTTTGGCTGTCTTGCTGCACTGTATTTCAGATAAGGTCCGGTTCGGTATACCTTTACCTCTGTCCATTTTCAAGCATCCTCTCTCAGTGTGGATGCCATTATCATCTCCTGTCTACACCATTACTGGACGCCCATCTCATTCTTCTGTGGCCATCTTCATTCTGTTCCTGTCCATTTCAGTACATAATTGATACATGCGTCATATATGTTTCTTTCGACAATTCAGTTTGAGGGACGAGCGAAGCAAGCTTCGGATCCTAGATCCAAAGTCGCTTCACTCAAAACTTCTCTTTAATGCTGTATGGACATCCATCTCCGTACAGCATTAAAATGTATGGCCTCCGACGAGACAAAGTGAGTTATTTCCAAAGTCTTGCGGTAACTTCGGTAGTTGATTTTTAAACTGAAAAAACATTTTATAACTTGGATCCGAACTCAGCTTTGGTAGGAGGTACCAGTCAGAACCGAAGCAAGTTTAGATCCAAGTTCTAAAATGGTATTTCAGTTTCTAAATCAAATACCGAAGTTACCGCAAGACTTTGGGAATAACGCATCTTGCTGAGTTGGAGGATCTCTGTACAGCATTAAAGTGTTGAGCGAAGCGACTTTGGATCTAGGATCCGAAGCCTCATTCATTCATCCCTATTCAGTTGTTATGCAATTCGACCCTACTGTAGGACTGGGGAATCTTAGTACCAAGAGACACTGTTAGGCTACTTTCACATCTGCATTTCCTTTCTGGTTTTGAGATCCATCATAGGATCTCAAAACTGGAGGAAAACGCTTCAGTTTTGTCCCTATTCATTTTCAATGGGGACAAAACTGAACAGACTGGTACGGAGTGCACCAGAAAGCCTTCCGTTCCGGTTTGTTGCATTCCCATGCAAGCAGTGTTTTTGTGTGTGGCATGGGAAACTGAACATGCCGGATCTGGCACCAAAAACCACGTAAGTCAATGGTGCCGCATCCGTTTTTTTTTTCCGTGTCTGGCGCCCATTGACTTACAATGGTTTTAGTGCTGGATCCGGTATGTTCATTTTCTATATGTATAATATAGAACGGATGCAGCTGGTTGTATTATTCAAACAGATGCATTTTTGCAGTGGTTTTGAGATCCCATGCCGGGTCTCAAAACCAGACAGCAAAAAGGCATATGTGAAAGTAGCATTAGCACGTGGAAAAGGCAACTGCTATTGGTGAAGCCCAGTTCTGCGGTTTTGTGACGGGGTGAAAATATTTTTTTTCTACAGATATGTTGTGTCTGGTTTGTTTAATCTTTTTTTCAGTATCTCTCATGTGAATGGAAGCCAGTGTGGGTGTAGCCTTGCTTTTGCTTTTCTGTTTTTGTTTTCTTATATATTTTTTTATCTCCCAGAAACTTTCATAGATTCTTCTCATTATAGATTTGGACTAAAGGAAAATGTTTATGAGACACGATTTGTTTTATCCACTGCTGTAATATTTCACCCAGCCCTGACATTAATATTTAAGTGAATGAATAAAGGTTCAAGCATGCCTTGTGGGTCTAAGAGTAACCATCTACAGCTTCTTAATTTATGCAATGTAGGTTCAATATTCTTTTATGATATGTCTTTAAAAGTAGATTTTCAGCTCCATTTTTCTGTTTCAGAGCTCAAATCCTTCTCATCATACAGCCATAAAGTTAAAGCTGTCCACTTGAACTAAAAAAAATGCACAGAATGGTGCAAATTAATGTCCAAATTTTTCAAATGTGTCTTTACTTCCTGGTCTCTTTAAATGATTACATTATGCTGTCACCACGAGGGAGCTCACTGGAGGTGGCTTCATGCAGCTCCCATTAAACTAAATAATAAAATTATTTTAAGTAAGCTCCTAAGCTCCCCCTAGTGGTGGATGAATGCAACCTAAATTTATTGATTTGCTGCATAAATGAATATAAGGGAATTTTGCACTAATTTAGATAGGACAGGAATATCTAAAAATAAGTTTCAGAATCAGTGACTTAGACCTCTAGATTAAATATACAACTAGATTATTTTTCACACTTATTGGAGCACTGCCTCTGCTACTGTAATGAGCAATGTTGCTGACTTAATTTTATCGGCTATGTACTCTAGCTGCCATTATGCAGACACTATGGCTAATACTCAATTGAGGTACTACAGTCAGCAGTGTTATGGGGGACTACTGCTACCATTATGGGGGCACCAAGGCTGTTGCTGCTACAAAGCACTATTGCTGCCACCATTTTGGAAGGATGATAGATATCAATATCCCATTACTGGCACTGTGCTTGTTGGAATTTAGGGATCTGTGGCTGGCACTCTTTTGAAAGTTTTTACCATCATGTTTCCCCATTGTGGAGGCATCGTAATTATTTTTATGAGCATGAAAAGCATGAAAACTGTCACTGTTATGAAGAAACTGACTGTCATCATCATGAGGTCACTGTGGATGGCAAAGTAGCAGGGGCTTCACTTTTGGACAATATTTTTGGAGACATTACTTTTTGTGAAGTATTGTAGCTGTCATTATGTTAGTACTGTAGATGTTCCCATTTTGGGGAACTTTGGTCATCATTACAGGGGGCGGTGGATGGACTTGGGACTATAGCTGCAAAGAAATTATTGGTATTGTATACTTACAACTACAGAAATGGGATGTATGCTGTACATCGGTGGTCTGCAACATTCGTACTTCAGTTGTAAAACTATAGCTTTCCACATGCCAAAACAAATGTAGACGTTTACTTAATACTAAGAGTTACAGTTTTGCAGCAGCTGGAGAGTGTCACGGATGAAGTTAGCAGCTAGCTGGAACATATAAATAAACAAGTGACTGGCTTGATCCCAAACTAAGGAGCTTATAGGTGAGCCCTATAAAACCCTAAGAGCTCTCTCTGACTGCTATGCACATGCAAGGGTCTGTATGGTAGACGATTGCATGCCGGCGTACCTAATACTGTGTGACACCTGAAAACCCTATAATAGTGAGGGGACACGACCACCGGCTCCCTGCACTTAATACGGACAGAGCCAGGGTCACCTAGAATCAAGCCAGCAAGGAAACACAATAAAGTAAATGACTTATCTGAACAAACAGCAGAAGCAGCCTCCAGCAGTGAACACCTCATCCAGGAAGTAGTATAAACTGCAAAGTGAATCAGTATGGGAGGGATTATAAAGGAAGACAATTAGTTGAAATAAGTGACACCTGGCAGAAGGAAAGGAGATGAGAAAGTGAAACCAAAACAAAGTACATCATACAAGAGGTAGAGAAGAACATCTGCCAGAACTTCTCACAGGACTGGCGGTGACAGTACCCCTCCCTCTACGGGTGGACTCCGGACACTCAGAGCCCACCTTCTCCGGGTGAGACCTATGGAAAGCCCTTATGAGACGAGTGGCCTTAATGTCCGCCACTGGGACCCACATCCTCTCTTTAGGACAATAATCCTCCCAATGAACGAGGTACTGAAGAGAACCGTGGATAATGCGAGAATCCACAATCCTAGAGACCTGAAATTCAAGATTACCATCAACAATCATCGGAGGAGGAGGCAAAGAGGAGGGTACAGTGGGTTGGACATAAGGTTTTAATAGGGACTTGTGAAAAACATTATGGATCTTCCAAGTCTGAGGAAGATCAAGACAGAAGGCAACGGGATTGATGATGGACAAGATCTTGTAAGGCCCAATAAACTTAGGACCCAACTTCCAGGAGGGAACCTTCAGTTTGATATTCTTTGTAGACAACCACACCAGATCACCAACATTCAGGTCCAGACCAGGCACACGTCTCTTATCCGCCACACGCTTATATCTCTCACTCGTCCTCTTCAGATTACCCTGAATATTTTGCCAAATAAATGACAAAGATGAGGAAAATCTCTCCTCATCAGGTAAACCAGAAGACCCCTCTCCAGAGAATGTCCCAAACTGCGGATGAAACCCATATGCACCAAAAAATGGTGACTTATCAGAGGACTCCTGGCGACAGTTATTTAAAGCAAACTCAGCAAGAGACAAAAAAGAACACCAATCCTCCTGATTCTCCGCCACAAAACAGCGCAGATATGTCTCCAGATTCTGATTGACGCGTTCGGTCTGACCATTCGACTGCGGGTGAAAAGCAGAAGAGATCGACAACCGAACCCCCAAGCGAGAACAGAAGGCCTTCCAGAATCTGGAAACAAATTGCGTGCCCCTATCAGAAACGATGTCCGAAGGAATGCCATGCAATTTAACAATATGATCAACAAAAGCTTGCTCCAGTGTCTTAGCATTGGGTAACCCAGGAAAGGAAATGAAATGTGCCATTTTGCTAAAACGGTCCACTATCACCAGAATCACAGTCTTCCCCGAAGAACGAGGCAGGTCCGTAATGAAGTCCTGTGTGACACCTGAAAACCCTATAATAGTAAGGGGACATGACCACTGGCTCCCTGCACTTAATACGGACAGAGTCGGGGTCACCTAGAATCAAGCCAGCAAGGAAACACAATAAAGTAAATTACTTATCTGAACAAACAGCAGAAGCAGCCTCCAGCAGTGAACACCTCATCCAGGAAGTAGTATAAACCGCAAAGTGAGGCAGTATGGGAGGTATTATAAAGGAAGACAATTAGTTGAAATAAGTGACACCTGGCAGAAGGAAAGGAGATGAGAAAGTGAAACCAAAACAAAGAGGTAGAGAAGAACGTCTGCCAGATCTTCTCACAGAACTGGCGGTGACAGAGAGTCTCAGGATGAAGACTAGTGATGGCTTAAGACCATCTGAATGTTGAACACCATCACTGCAGTTTGAAGACCACTTATCTACATAGATCTTATGGATGATCATCATAGATTCCTAATGATATCTCTTTCATTTGGTTGGAAACCACTCCTAAACATTGTAACTATTCAAAACTGCTTATGGATGTTCTTATCAGGTTGAAGACTAATAGACTCCTATGGAAGTTCATCGCATCGTTGTGAAGTCCAGACTATTGAAACTCATTAGTGGTGGTGGTAGTTGAAGACCACTGATGTTCAAGGAAGATCCCTATGTAACAGGGAGTCCTCGTCTCCATGGTAACAAGGGGTGGAGAGGACCCAGACGCTCATGCCTCTTCAGTGTGGCCGGAGTTCCTCATTCCCTAGGACGAGCAGGGGGGGAACTGAGCGCCGATGTCAATGAGTCAGCGCTCAGGTGTATTGATGTGCTGGACATGGGTCACATGACCCATCAATTAGCGCTATTTAAACAGGTAACCTGCTGGACACAGGTTGCCTGTGATTGGTCTTGTTACCTCACTAGCATTCTCTGCATGTGTGACTACTTTTGTTTGACCTCGGCTTGTATTTGACTTTGATCTTGTGTTACCCCTTGTACTGACGCGACCTCTTGGCTCCTGACCTCGGCTTGTATTGACTTCGATCTTGAATTACCTTCGTGCCCTTGTTACCTCCTGGGTCTAGACCTTGGCTTCCATTGGTTTCAGTTTTGATTTTACCCAGCCTGGGAAGCTTGTTGCTTCTGTGTTTTCTGTCCTTGTCTTTTGTTTTTTCCCCTTGTTGTTTCCTCCCTTAGGGCCCGTGCACGTACGTAAGCTAGGGACTGCCGCCCAGTTGTACCCCGTCGGTTAGGATGGACCGTGCAAGTAGGTAGGGATAGGGGAGTGGGTGGAGTTTAGGGCTGCACTTATCCCTAGCTTTTCGTGACATCCTATGTTTCTTCTTCATAGATCCCTATGGATGTTCTTCCTATCAAGTTGAAGACAATTAATATGCATACATCCCTATGTTTCTGCTTCATCGACACCTATGGATGCTGTTCTCATCAGGTGGAAGACCACTAGTTATCGAAGACCATTAATGGAGGGGGTTTAATGCTATGGATGTAGTTAGATTCCTATGAATGTTCTTCTCATCTATGAACTAGACATAAGTGAACTGATCCCCTCTGCAGCCATAACTTCCAAGGTTAATACTTAGAAACCGCATGGTAACAGAAGCTGTATTACAAAAATAACAACCATTCCTACAACACAGTTCTTGAGCAATATGTATAATATGCAATTCCGTTTTATTCTCAGTAACTAGTCACTTGTGGCCCTTTGGGTAATCGTCTAGATAAAACATCAGACCCCACAGTCATAACATTACAAAATTAGTAGTCAATGTAGTAAATAAATAGACTAAACCATAACCCATTCGTGGACTGAATGAATATACCAGTGCACTGTGCAGGCTTTCCCTGCAGGAACATAAGACCCTCCAACTATATGAGTGCTTCTTGCAGATTTTAATTCTGTTTCCTTGGAATTGTTGCCAACTCTTCCCCTCCCAGTGGGAGAAGAAGTTCATATTGTGAAGGCCCCAGGCAGGATGACTTCAATGACAAGGGGTTCAGTGGTTTTATCTAATAACCAGCACTGCAAGACGATGGGGACATGGCCAAATGATGACACTTATCTCACCTCTGCAGAAGTCCCTTTCATTAACAATAATATCTCTATGGTAACCACATTTCCCTTGTGTCTTATAGGGCAATTGACAGAGAAACAGTGTTGAATTATGGGAACATGTCAGTTACAGGTGGCCAAGGCTTGTTCCACTGGTTAAGGTTGCAGCTTGTGTGTCTTGTAGGCCTTTTTCAATTATTAGTTACATCCTGATTTATCCATTTTCTCTTAATGATCAGTCTGCCTCATCCTCACTCAGAAGCTTTCTCGTAAACACAGGGCCGGCTGGAAATGCCCTCTAGCTGGATGCACAGATTGGAGAAGTGATGGTGGAACAGACGTGGATGGAAGTTCAAATGAGAAGCTAGGCTTAATTAAAGAATGGAAGGCAAGGCGTCTGGAGTAATGGATAGGAAATACCTAGACGCTGTCTTTGCTGTCTCTTGTTGTTATATAGCAGACGACCCATATAAATAATCTAGTATACAGTTGAAACCAGAAGTTTACATACACAATATAAAAGACACATATGCATGTTTTTCTCAATATCTGACATGAAATCAGAATAAAGGTTTCCTGTTTTTGGTCAATGAGGATTACCATAATTATTATTATTTGCCAAATGCCAGAATAATGAGAGAGAGAATGTTTTAAGAAATTTTTATTACTTCCTGCAAAGTCAAATGTTTTCATACATTTAATTAATATTTGGTACCATTGCCATTAAACTGAATGACTTGGGTCAAACGTTTTGGATATCCTTCCACAAGCTTCTCACACAATAGTTGGTCAGAATTTGGGCCCATTCCTCCTGACAAAACTGGTGTAACGGACCTATGTTAGTTGGTCGACTTGCTCGCTCCTGCCTTTTCAGCTTTGCCCATAAATTTTCAATAGTATTGAGATCAGGGTTTTCTGAAGGCCGCTCCAAAACACTGACTTTGTTATGCTTAAGCCACTTTGTAACCAGTTTGGCAGTATACTTCGGGTCATTGTCCATTTGGAAGACCCCTTTCCGCCCAAGCTTTAAACTTCCTGACTGATTTGGCTGATTTCTTTAGACTTTCCCATGATGCTACACAAAGAAGCAGTATGTTTCAGGTGTGCACTTAAATACATCCACAGGTGTGTCTCTAATTAACTCAGATGTTGCCAACAAAACTAACAGAAGCTTCCAAACACATGACATCATCATATGGACATAAAGGCATAGTCAATATCAATGTATTTAAATTTTTGACATTGCAGAAAGTAATGAGTGCAACGCAGCGGGGCGCAGCCATAGTGTAGTGTAGCTTGACTTAGGGGGAAGTTGAAGTCAGGAAAGGGTTAAAGCTGATTGTGGATGAATAGGATAGGGGGAGGAAAAGGGGTGGATCTGGGGATTCGCGGGCTGTATATAACTTGGGGAGGGACCCCCCACCAGAGTCCAGTGTGCTTTGATGGAGGCAGTTCGTGCAGCTGCAGAGCTTCATGGTTCTGCATGGCTGCAGAATAGTTTGCAAGAGGTGGCGCTAGCGGTGCCGGCTGGGTCGCAAGTTAATGTGGCGGAGAGGCCCAGGGCGAGGAGATCCGTTCCTCCTGAACGGTTGAGCGCTGAGGCGACCCCCCAGGTGCGGCGGCGCTTAAGGAGCCTCACCTGGGACCCTCCGCTGGCGTCTGCTGGGGCCGAAAGAGTTATGGCCTGCGCAGAAGGGAGGAATCCTGCACAGCGCCGGGCACCGACGGGAGAGAGTCGGATTAACCCTCGACTTTTGTCCTGTGAGGGGCACGGGGGGGCCTATTTGCAGCAGCGGTCCCCTCGCTGGATGACCGGGGCCAGGGGCGAGCCGAAGTTCGGGACCTACCTGTTCGGGGTCCAGGAGTTGTTCTGGGAGAGCAGTGGACCGTGCGGCCGCATCGGAAGTCGAGGGGGGCCTTTTTACTCATGTGGCATCAGTGGAGGCGCTGCGGCCTGCAGCATCAGGTCGGCAGCCTTCTTCTCCCGGCAGGTGCAGGACTCGCAGAACAGTGACACCAGTGGTGGAGACTAATTTTGCAGGCCAGAGCTCTTTGAGGGACAGGGCCCTGGTGTTGGGAGCAGGTTTGGCCCCGCCCACTGCGCAGCTTGTGGGTGCGTCTGCGGAGGTTCGGTCGGATGCGGATCGCGGCCGTCAGGCCGTGGAGCAGGAGAGACCGGCCAGGAAGGACGACGTCTGGCGTGAGAGGGGGCACCAGCCGTCTGGCGAAGTGCCCAGCATCAGGGAAGCAGCGGAATCACAGCCCAGCCATGTGGACGGTGGCACGGGTTTTACGGAAGACCAGGCCTTGGAAGACGGTGAAGTTAGCCAGGAGGACTCGGAGGGTGACGACAGGCTTGAGCACTGTGCTGGTCCTGCAAATTCCACGACGCCGAGTGGATTGCATCAAGGAGGAGCATCAGCGAGGTTGGCGGCTGCTGGGAGGCTACTCTGGGGACAGCCAGGTGAGCGTCCGACGAGTCAGTTGCAGGGGTCGGGCGGGATCGAGGTGGGGTGTGAGGTGCGGGGTCAGACAGGGTCTGAGGGGCTGGCGCAAGAGTTATTGTCCGGTTTTCTGTCTCTGGTGTTGCGTTTGGGAATCGGGTGCGGAGGCAATTCCAGCAGCGGTATGGACTCCGGTGTTGGCGACGGGTGTGGGGGAGCAGGCTAGTTCAGTTAGTTTGGTGAGCACGCCGGCTGTCACGGCGGTTGCTTCGGTTGGAGAGGCGGCGGTGATTGGGGGTAGTAAAAGTAAGGTTGGCTAAGACGTTAGGTTGGCGGATGCTGCAAAAGGGGATGTGTATGTTTGTTTTTAAGGGCCGTTGGGGGCACATTTGAAGACGGAAGTCAGGGAGAAAATATGGAAGGACGAGTATGTGGAGATTTTCTCACTGCTTCCCCTAGAAAAGTTCCATCTTGACAGGGTGAAGCCGGACGAGAGTAAAAAGGAGGAGGAGGAGGAGAAGCGAAAGTTATCGGCTGATTCCGTGTACATTTTTGAACTGGCTTCAGGCATTCGCTATTTTAGCGAGCGTGGTGAGCGAAAAGGCGCCAGAAAATTGTTCTGCCCTTTTCTGCTATATGGATGCGATCGGGGAGGCATACAGGATGTATGGGGAGGTGGCGTGGCTCCGGTACGACGAGCAGTTTTTCCAGAGGAAAGCGGTCCGGCCGAGTATTAGGTGGAACCACAAAGATATCAGCCTCTGCATGCGGCTGATGGCAGCTCCGAGGACGAGTAACCAGCCCTTTCAGCGTCAGAGTCATTTAGTGGGGGGAAAAAGGGATGCTGCTGGCAGTTCAATGAGGGTTATTGCAAATACCTCGCCGATTGGCGTTTTAAACACGAATGCTCAGGCTGCGGTGGGGCTCACAGTTTGTCGCGGTGCTTCAAGCGGGGGAAGGGAAAAGGATTTGAGGCTGCACATAAGAGGGGTGACTCCGGTGAGGGTGGAAGAGATGGGGCCGTTTCTAAGGACTTATCCAAATAGGGAGGCAGCCGAGTTGTTGTGGGCGGGGTTTAGGGATGGTTTTAAGATCCCGTGCATTTTGGTTGGGGCTGTAGTCGCTGTGCGTAAATTTGGCGTCCGTGCTGCAACGGCCTGATGTGGTAGCAGACAAGATTGGGAAGGAGGTTGCAGCAGGGAGGGATTGCTGGCCCATTTGCTGAATGTCCCTTGCAGGATTTGTGGGTGTCGCCCTTAGGGCTGTTTCCGAAGAAAGAGCCTGGTAAATTTCGGCTTATTCATAACCTGTCTTTTCCTGCGGAGGTGTTTGGTTAACGACGGCATCAGCGACGAGTTATGTTCCGTGTCGTATGCGTCGTTTTATACGGCTGTGCGTTGGGTCAGTCGTTTTGGGCAGGGGGCCTTGTTGGCAAAGACGGATATTGAGGCAGCGTTTCGTTTGCTGCCCATTTATCCGGATAGTTTTCATTTGCTTGGTTTTAAGTGGGATGGGCAATATTACATTGATTGTTGTTTACCGATGGGGTTTTCTATTTTGTGTTCCTTGTTTGAGACGTTTAGTTCATTTTTGGAATGGGTGGTAAAGCAGGAGGTGGGGTGGAATTCGGTTTTGCATTACTTAGACGACTTTTTGTTTATAGGGCCGGCTGGCTTGCGGATTTGTTAGGTCTTGCTGCGTACAATGGAACGGGTGGCGGCATGGTTTGGCGTGCCGTTGGTGCCGGAAAAAACAGAAGGTCCGGCTACGTGTGTGAAGTTTTTAGGCATCCTAATTGATAGCGTGGCGATGGAATGTAGGTTACCTGAGGACAAGGTGGCGGATTTGAACAGTGAGATTGTCTTCCTGAGTATTGCCAAGAAAGTGCAGCTTTGGCGGGTACAGTCAGTGTTAGGTAAATTAAATTTTGCTTGCAGGATCCTGCCGATGGGTCGAAGTGTTTTGTAGGCACTTGGCGTTGGCCACTGCAGGAGTAAAGGCACCTTTTCACTTTCTGCGGTTATCGTCTGAGGTGCGAGCGCATTTGAAAGTGTGGAGGCAATTTTTGTCGGAGTTTAATGGTCGTTCAGTCTGGATGTAAGCGCCCATTTCCAGTGTTGATTTGGAGCAGTGGGCAGTGGAGCGCGGGTCCCTGGCCAGCGGAGTGGAGAGCGGACGGGTTTTTGGGCAATTTGGCATTGTTAGAATTGTTCCCGATTGTTTTGGCGACTGAATTGTGGGGGGAGTTGTTGAGGAATAAACGGGTGCGTTTCTGTTGTGACAATATGGGGGTGGTGCAAGCAGTGAACAGTCAGTCGGCTAACTACCCCCAGGTTTTGCGTCTGTTGCGCCACTTAGTTCTTAGGAGTTTACGTTTAAACGCTTGTTTTGTGGCTGTGCATGTACCGGGTGTCGATAACTCGATCGCTGATTCACTTTCTCGTTTTCCAGTGGGATCGTTTTCGCAGACTGGTGCCGAACGCGGACGGGAGGGGTCTGCTTTGTCCTCAGTGGCTCTGGAGCGTGGCCTTGGGGTCTCATCAGATCTGATTAGGCGGTCCGTGAGTAGTAGTACGTGGGCAGCTTATTCTTCTGTGTGGTCCCAGTGGGAGCGGTTGATGGATCAGGTGGGGGGTTGCAAGGTTATCAAGGATTTTCAGTCATTGTTGGTGTACTTTGTGGGGTTTTCTTTCAGCGCGGGTTTGTCTTTTTCGGTAGCTTCCAAAAGGGTAGCAGTGGTGGGGTTTTGGTTACGGTTGCAGGGAGTGCCCGATGTATCCAAGAGTTTTTTAGTGCGCCAGGCTTTGAAAGGGTATTGACGCAGTGTGGTGAGGAAGGACACTCGTCGTCCGGTTTCTTTTGCTGTGTTGCAGGAATTGTGGAAGCAAGCTGGTGTGGTGTGTTCGTCTGGTTATTAGGTCTGTTTGTTCAGAGCAGCATTTTTGTTAGCCTTTTTGGTGCCTTTCGGGTATCTGAATTGGTGTCTAGTAGTCGGGTTAATGGGGGTGGTCTGCTAAGGGAGGATATATGCTTTGGGGAGGATGGTTTGCGGTGTGTCTTGCGCAGGTCTAAGACGGATCAGATTGGCAAGGGGGGGTGTATTTTGCGGGGTCGGTTCTGTGTCCAGTGAAGTGTGTGGAGGAATTTTTGGGTAGGAGTACGGATGTGAAGGGTTCGTTGTTGGTGCATTCGGATGGTACGGCTTTATCGCGTTTTCAGTTTGTGGCAGTCTTCTGTCAGTGTTTGGCGGCAGCGGGTTATCCGAATTTGCGTCTTATTATTTTCGGATAGGCGTGGCGACTGAGACGGCTAGATGGGGTTTGGGGGAGGACACTATTAAGCTGAATGGTCGCTGGGAATCGACGAGTTATCGCTCGTACAGTCGCCCTCATATGTTGTTTGGGTTTGAGTTTTAGGATTGTTTGCGTTCATTTTCTGTTAGGCAATTGGGTTTCCACCCAGAGGTTTTACAGGTGCGGTGGATTGGTTTGAGGGGGCTCATGTGGGGTAGGGGGCTTCCGGAATTTTATGGTTTCCTTGTGTTTGACAGGCTTCCGGATGTTTTGGTGTTGCATGTGGGCGGGAACGACCTGGGGGTTCGTTGTTCCAGGGAGGTGATCCAGGACATTAAGCTGGATTTGCTGCGGCTGTTGTACGATTTCACAGGTTTGTTGGTGGTGTGGTCTGAAGTGGTGGCTCGGAGGGTTTGGCGCTTCGCAAGGTCGGTAGATCGGATTAATAAGGCGAGTGCAAAGCTTAATAAGTAAGTTGGGCGTTTTGTTCGGCGCCAAGGTGGGTTTGTAGTTCGCCATAGGGAGCTGGGGGCTGCATCCCGTCAGTTCTTGAGGGTGGACGGGGTCAATCTAAATGATATATGGATTTGTGGGTCTTGGGGCTTCAAGAGGGCTTGGAGACAGCTCTTAGGGTGTGGCAGGACGAACATAGGTGAGGTGTCACCTCTGTTCGTTCGTGGCATGTTAATGGAGGGTCCTGGAAGGCACTGCAAGGTTTAAGAGGTGCATGACAAGTTGAAGCGTGCATCTCAGGAAGTTTGGCAAGCTGGTGGTTTGGGCTCCTGTTGGGCAAAAAGGGGTATATGGTATTTATGGATTTGGTGCCCTTGGGTCGGTGACCGCAGCCAAGGGTAAGGTGGAACGAGAAATCGAGGTGTGGAGAGTGATGAAACAGCTTGCCTGGTTGCCTTCTAGGATCCTATCACCTGTATTCTGTTATGTTCTGTGTTGATTATTTTACATGGTATATATATTGGTTAATATGTTGTTTAAATAAATGGGGCTGCGAAGGCCATTTTCCATCAAGAAGTTGTCCTGTATTTTATTTAGGTGGTGGGTGGTTAAAAGTGTATGACTGAAGGGATCTTCCATCCTAGAAAGTCATAAAAATGCCTTAAAAATTCTCTCTCTCATTATTCTGGCATTTGGCAAATAATAATTATGGTAATCCTAATTGACTAAAAACAGGAAAGGTTTATTCTGATTTCATGTCAAATATTGAGAAAAACATGCATATGTGTCTTTTTATATAGTGTATGTAAACTTCTGGTTTCAACTGATATATATATATATATATATATATATATATACACACACACACACAAGGACCAATTAACTCATTTTTTGGGAGTGTGGGAAGAGACCAATGCAAATGGTGTGAGAACATACAATCTTCATGCAGATGATACCCTTGGTTGGATTCAAACCCAGAACTCAACTGATACAAAGCAACTATTAAGACATTGTGCTGATGCAATTGAGCCCTCCAATAGTCCAAGAACCATTCTGACCTACAATAAAAGAAAAATCAACAAAAATTACACTCCTCTACATTGAAATTGCAACACCAAGAAGAAAAGGTTGTGGAGGTATGAAAATCACAGGAATCATTTACACGTCAATGATATGCAAATGATAAAAATAAAAGCAAAATATTCAATACATCTCGATTTATCCGGTATCGCATATAAGTGCCTTGGGCAGGAATACACGCATTTACACACCTTGTTATGCTATCAATAAGTTTATTAATCATTGCACTTGTACATTCAAATCATCAAGATTAGCTGCTGACAGCTCCCTTTGCAATTGATGACCAAAAACATCCCAGATGTGCTTAAAGAAAGACAACTCCAGAGAGGATGCATGCCATGGTGGGAGTTTAGTCCATGCAACATACGGCCTGGCATTGACCTGTTGAAAAACTGCTCCTGAGACACTAAAAGGGTCCAGTTACTGTACATTATGCCACCCTAAAACATAATCACAAGAGTAGGACCATTGTGACGTTCCCTAGTGAAGGCCTCTCCATGGCTTTACAAGTGTGGTCTCCAGATCAATCTCCGGCAATCACTACGTCCTCATCTCTGAAAGGAAAAAGACCTCCATTCCAGCCTCCATTGCTATCTTGCTGTGCATCATGATTGCCTTTTCAGAGCGTTGGCATGAGGTCAATGGAACGTCTATGGACCTGTAGCTGGACGTCTGTCTCATAGCCCAATGCCGATCAAACGTCTTAATGGTTTGATGTTTGATTTCACCAGTAGTACAGAATGGATCACTGCGTGCCATTCTTCTAATCAGATGATCAGTCTACGCAGAGGTTTGCCTCTGTGCACCTCTTGCTGTCATTCCAGTTTGTCGTTGTTCTCTCAACCACCAGGACAAGCAATGTTGACCAGTGCTGACATTTCTGCCTAGGTGTATAGTGATTTTCTGGAGTGATAAATCAAGGGATCTCAGGTGAAGATTTCCGTTCTTCTCAGTTTGTGAAGTGGCAATAACTGGCACACTGATGAACAGGAGGTATCACACAATCATTCCACACAACTTGATCCAATTGTTGATGTTTCTTGAGGCTAAAAATCTTTGTTTTCAATCTGGCTTTAATGTTCCTCCCACATGCCTCAGATTGGAGCTAGGTGCTTGATGATGGCCATTCTACAAGGGTTCTCACCAAGGTATAGCAAAGCTTTCCATCATCAGGGACAAAGATTCAGTTTGCTACATTAACCATGCATCTAACCTCCCTGGCGATATGATATCTTCATTAATTTTGCACCCGGAGCGGTACAAACTTCCGGAGCTGCGGCCGCAATTTCACTCTATGCTCTGGAAATGCAGATGTGGACAGCATCCCTGCGCCATTCAAATTAACTCATGGCGGTCCCTAGTGTGGCTTGGGGTTACCGCTGCTTGCAGTGTAATGTGACCCCGAGCCACACTCGGGATTACCGCTAAGGAGGTTAAAGAGATTGACCAATTTGCAAAAGAACTTATATCATGCCATAACCATGTGGGCACTGTCATGATTTAAGTCCCCTCACCTCACAACTTACCTTAGTGCCTTGTTGTGTCCTAAGCTGTCCATGGATCATCTGTGTAAAAAGCAGGCAATGGTGGCTGCCATGTCCATGGCAATCAAGATGTCAGCTAGTGTTGGGTGAATTGAAGTCAAATTAATTGACTGATCCGAATTTCAGAAAAAATTAGATTCGCCACGAGGCCGAATTTCCTCACGATATCGAATCTGATATCCTGAAATGGTGCTAAAAAAAATAAAAATAAAAAAAAATACTCTCTTTATAAAAAATAAATAAAATCAAAGCTGAAAAAAAATACTAAATTAAAAATCACAAAAAAATAAAGCTCCATCTGTCACCCCAATTTTTTTTTTTTTTATATAAACTAAACAGAAAAAAGTTATGGCTTTAAAATACACATGTGCTAAAAAAAAAAAAGTAAAAAAAAAATGAAAATGACCTAGTTTTTAACTAATAAATCAATTCAGCCGTGGTCAAATAAGATAAATAAAGCTCAAGTCATGCCATGTAAAAAGTGCTGAAATCTTTTTCTGCAATTTGCCACCTTGTGCCACCGCTGGTACAAGCCGGGTAGAAGTTCTTGTGGGAAATGGATAGCGAGCTCCACTGAGGCAGCGACTGATCCAGAATGAATTATTAAATAATACAAAGCCGTACAAAATAAATAGAGAATAATGGTAATAACTCCTAAGACAATGTTTACTGTTCTAGGACAGGCGGAAATCTCCGGAAAGGCTGACGCTGACTGTAACAAATCATCTCCCGAAAGCTACAGTACATCAACAAATGAGCCTGCAGGGCTAGTTAGTAGAAGACGCATGCAGATGAGCAAACACCTCGCACGGCGAAACTTTATAATTGCATTTCGTAGCAGAGCCTTCATTGAAACTCAGTTTTATCTGCAAATGAAGCCGAGGAATTAATTGCGCTCAATTTACCAAGAAGCTGTAACTGGCAAATTGGGCTTTATGAGGAAAGAATGAAAGAAAAAAAAATAATGTTTTCCCGTTGGGATGGTTAAGAATGTGTAGGAGGGAGCTGAGTGTTAATTGTAGTATCAGTCACTGGTCATAATAATCCATCTTCTTTATCTCTCTCTAGCATATCATGCAAGGCATTCTGTAGCATCAGCCAGTGCGCCGTATCTCTCACCGATAAACACGGCTTTCTGTACCATTAATCAGAACACGGCCATGAATATGTATAGTGTGCTCCCTTCTCTGGATGACCAAATGATCGGTTCAGAAAGTTCTTTCTATTCCTGGTGTGTGGGCATTGTTTTCTTGCTTCTGTTCACCACTTAGAGCTCATTGACACAACCATTGTTCGGCCGTTCAGTGCATTGGGGGCGGTAATTTGCGGTCCCCAATACACAGGCAACATCTGTGCGGCTGCCGCTACGGATCCAGACCCATTCAACTTGAATGGGTCAGTGATCCGTCCGCACGGCAAAAAAATAGAACATGTTCTATTATTTTTTCACTGCGGAGGCACGGAGAGAAATCCCACAGAAGCACTCCGTAGTGCTCCCGTTGGGTTCTGTGTCTCTGTTCCACACCGACCTTCCTCATTGCGGACCCTTTCAAGTGAATGGGTCTGCATCTGTGATACGGGGTGCATGCGGCCGGTGCCAGCATATTGCGGACCCGATTTGCGGGCCGCAATACGGGCACGGCCAAACAAAGGTCATGTGAATGAGCCCTTATACAACAACCCCCTGAGGAGCCAGTGTGAAAGATAGGAGTGGTGGTGGCCCTGATGAAGTGTAGTGTTACGGTGTACTCCCTTGGGCCATTGCTCCCTGGGGATGGGTGCAGTGGAATTATACTAGTGAAAAAGGAGGCTAGAGTTAAATATAACAAAGTTATTTTTACTAAGTGCAACGTAGAACTGGAATTACATACAATAGCAGCAGACTTTAGTGCGGTTCTTCTCTGGAGCAGGTTCGTTGATAGTAATTCAGCACTTAGGTGATACTGGAATAGTGGTTGTTTGGTGATGGGTGGTTTGGCTGTAGCCCCTCACCTTACAGCAGTGTCTGTAGATGCAGAAGTAGCAGGTCACTTTACTGTCTGGATTATCAAGGCTATACTTGAGAACAATATGGAGTAGTTATTTCAGTGGAGTCTAACAGGAGCAGGAGCACAGCAATTTGCTTTCTCTCCACTCTGAGGCTTCTCAGGAACTCCTTCTCCTGGCTGAAAGCAGGGCCAGCCCACTTCTCCCAAGATAGAAGGAAGAGGGTGGTTAATCCTGTTCCTGCCAACCTTCCTTGCTGATAGTAAAGGCCAGGTACAAACAGTAAAAAAAAAAAAAACACAACGATAGGCAATTTTTAATACCACCAGGTCTTGGGTACTACAAATTCTGTAAATCCAACCCATTAAAGAGCCTTGAAACTGGCCGGCCTGGAGATCCCAGCCAAACCAGAGATGCCATCCGTGGACAGCTGTTTAAGTTCCTGCTTCTCGGTACAAAGTACTGATCAACTGAACAAGGTACTGGTCAACTGCAGCTCTCTAGAGGAACTGGATCTCCTTATGGAGATCCAACTAGTGTGAGCAATGATCCATGGGAAAATTTTGCAAAGTGACTCTCCACCAGAAGGAAGAGAACTGTTTCTCTAGTAAAAAACCTAAAGGTAGCTACTCTGTACAGTAAGTCAATATTTAACCCATTAAAGGGGTTGTCCAGGTCAAATTTTATATTTTCAGCCTAAAGTCTGTTTAAAAAAAAGAAGCAGTGCTCATCCTCAC
Source organism: Bufo gargarizans (assembly GCF_014858855.1). NCBI lineage: Eukaryota > Metazoa > Chordata > Amphibia > Anura > Bufonidae > Bufo > Bufo gargarizans. The sequence continues at coordinate 6,384,596 of NC_058088.1, forward strand.
CATTCCACTGTCACTGCCGTTCCACAGAAGAAATAGCAGGAGATACCTGCTCGGCCAAACACTGCTATCGGCTGTGACCTGCATCAGCTAGTGATTGGCTGAGCAGGCATCTCTAGATATTTCCTGCATGAAGTGAAGAGCAGTACGGACTGTAAAGTGTCGCAACGCCAGCAGTGAATGATCAGTGAGGGGGAGTAAGGCCCACTTCACATATGTCAGTTGTGCTCAGCCAGTTGTTTTAAGATACAACTGATATGTATTCTGCACTTCACTTCTTAGATTGGCTTCCGTACATTGATAACGCCAGACAGAAAAACGTAGCGTGCAGCATTTTTCTGTCTGGCACCGTTTGACAGCCAGCATTATAAGTGATGTGCAGAAAGGATGAAACTACATGTAACTATGAAGGTAGAAAACTATGATGAGATCAGTCCTGGCTTCAGTTCCCCTCCAGCGTTTTCAGCACCACAAGTAAGGGAAACTGAGTGGGACCTGCGGAAAAATTATATGAGGAGCCGGCCCAAGGCTTTTTTTTTTACCCACCCTGAGCCATGTATAAGAAAATCTAATCCCACTGAACAACTCCTTTAATAACCTGTGAAAAATAACTAGTAGGGATAAACCAAACGAGAGACACCCTTCTTAAGACAGTTGCGAGAGGAGGCATTTCGACCCTGTCAAGGCATTATTTTTGGACGCTTGTTTTTTTTTTTTTTTTTTTTTTTTTGGGGGGGGGGGGGGGGAATATGAAAAAGCATAGCACATGTGCCAGCACAGCTTGTTTTTAAACACTCTGGATGTTAATACCATCAATTGTGAATTTACCCATAGCTATGTATGTCAGTGTCACTCAGACATCATTTAATATTGCCGGCATTGCGTTCTAGAGCTTGGGGAGGAGGGAGGGAAAAAGAAAATAAAATAAGTTTTCCTAAAAATTCCTAGGAGGCAAGAGATATACCAGCTTTTAGGGCAATTGGAGCAACTTCAGCTGTCCGACACAAACTTTTTCAAAAATTCGACAAACTAGACCAGAACTAAATCTCGAGTGGTTCCCTCATCTCTATACTAGATTGAAGGGAGGGCATCTAGAGCCTCCACCACTAAAAAGGAGGTAGAGGTCTCAAACAGATTTGCAGGTTGAGACTGATCCCTCTTTCGAACCTGGCGATACCAATGGAGGATGAACTAAGACCCAAATAGAAGTGAACAGCTTCTGTGCATGCAGTCTGCTCACTCCTAGCGCTGTGGGGTTCATAATGAAGAGCACAGCGCCAGGCTCTGAAAACTATAGGTATCTCGCTCTATTATAGAGGAGAAATAATTACTGTGGCCCATAGGTGGCATTACCACACAGTGGTGCTGCCTCCTGCTGGCCCTGGAGGAACGCAGGAAGTGAGCCTGGCATATTCTGCTACTATGAAGTAAAAAAAGATGGGAGGAGGAGGAGGAGAGAAGTGTGAAGCAGGCCATCATCCCTCTCAACAACCAGAAGTGGCTGCATGAGGACCTCCTACACGCTTCATTTTGGTGAGTGACTGTGGGAGGTCAGTGTTCCCCTAAGGCTGCTGCCTGTGTTAGGTACAGGCAGCAGATTCAGCATAATTATGTTTTTCTATGTGCCCCTCTCAAGTGCCCCTTACACCCATTGCTTCCTCCTTATCCTCCCCAGAGGTGTCTTTTCTTTGCCCCCTGCTTATCTCCCAGTTAATCAAAGGATAAGGCAATTTGAAATCCAACCTTCTGAGTCTTTTTTTTTTATTCCCTACAGAAGACACCAGGGCTGTGATAAATATTGTAGGGAGATCCTGTTGACATTGTCAGAATCTTCCAAAAGTTATCTAATGTCTATGGCCAGAATAATTTATTCACCCATTCGTAATATTTTGCCCAAGGATCTCCACCAGCCTTGATCCAGCTGTAAGGGAACATTCCTCAATAATGGTGCATTTTGCACCAGAAACATCCTTAAACCACGAATCAAAAGTTGCGATTCATTTATCAAAAGGCGTCTACTTTTTTCAAATGTGTCTTTAGTAATTGCAGGCTAATAATTTTTTTTATGCTGAAGTGTTTGTGACAATGCATCTGTGCTCAACTGATTTTGAATGTGCGACTTCCTTAAAGCCAATATGCGGCATTTAATCTCTAAAGTTGCAACTTTTTGAATAAAGGTTGCATCTATCTGATCTGCTGTGCATCTTTTTACCAATTTACACTACCACAGATGCAAGCCTAATCTACTGCTACATTTTGCGCCTTTTAAGCTGAACATAAGTTGATAAACGAGGCATAATATACACCAATTGTGTAGACATTCAAAACACTTTTCTGGCTTATTTCAGAAAACAGATGAAAATCAAAACGCCAATATTTGTGTCGCATTTTACACCATAATTCTGGCACAACATGATTAGTAAATGTCCCCTATTGTTTCTCTCTCTTTGAAGTTTGGATTCAAAGGACTGGAGGATATTGTTCGCTACTCTCAAAGCATGAATTTCAGTCTGTGATCAACCTTCAAGTCCATTATGGTAGTTTGTGGGTAATTAGAATGTTTTGTTGGTAGTATAGTAAATAATAAGGGATGGCTGATAATGGACCAGAATTCGCTGATGGATCCACCTCTATACAAACTGGACTTTATTGCCCACCTTTCCAACTATGCACCCATTCATCCATCCGCCTAACCACCTATTCATCCATCTTCACCCATCCATCTATCAATCCATACACCCGTCTGACCACCTACCCATCTATCTGTCGATATATTCATCTATTCTATCCACGAGTCCACTCATCATTCGTTCACCCATACACCCAATTGTCGACCCATTCAACCATCCATATGTTCACCCATCCACTTTCCAGCCATATACAAATCTGACCACCCACCATCCATACACTTAGCAAATCAGCGGTTCACCAATCTACTGTAGACGTCCACTCACCCATCTGTCCATCCACATATCCATCCACCTATCTACCAGCCAACCACCAATCTACCAGCTCACCCATTCACCTCTCCACCCATCCATCCATTCACCCTTCCACCCATCCAACCATCTATCCATCCATTCACCCCTCCATCTGTCCATCCATCCAACCACCCACCCATCCATCCACATATCCATTTTATCCATCACATCATTGTGTATAAATTGTAATAAGCAAATATTACTCGGTAGGGAGGAAGTATCCTTGAGCAGAACAGAGTCAAAGCACATTACAAAATAATTGACTACATGAGGACATGCTGGAAAACAAACCCTTTATTAAGAGCGTGCTCAATTGTGCTTTTACAATGCCAGATCTAGAGGTAGGTGGTGCCCGGTTATATTGTTGTATCTATATTTAGAAGATACATGTTTTATTTTTGTTGCATTTGTTTGTAGGCATTTGTATCGTGGCCTTGATTTTTACGGGAGGAATGTGTATTTTTTTCTTGTTTTGCATTAAATGAATGTGATGGGAATGTGTGAGTAAATATGTGCCTACATTCATGTGGCCTTGCTAGGCTGTGTACTCCTTACTCAGAACCTATGCTTCCAGTATGGTACATCACTAGACTATTGTTTTATCATTTACATGGATCATACACTTCTTGGGTAAGTTGTCAATGCTGTGTGGAATTTACTATCGATGAGGTGGTAGTATCATTAAAGAGTCACTGTGCTTTCACATACTTTCCTTTGATAGAGAATGGCATAACTATAACATTTCTAAATCACTTCTTTTAAAAAATCTGCCTGCAAAAGCTGTACAGTCATGGCCTCTAGGAGTCTCACTCCACCTAAGTTGCAGTCCACTACTACAGGAGCCTCATGTCTTTCTCTAAGTGTGATTTCCCCTCATTACCGGTTCTGATATCACATCCTAGTGGAATGTGTTGAGTAGAATAAAACATAAAAATGATTAATGTAAATCAAAATGAATATCCCATTGAGGTCTGGATTTGGAATGACACTCAAAATCAAAGTGGAAAATCAGTAGTATGTGTGGCCTCCACGTCCCTGTATGACCTCCCGACAACGCCTGGGCATGGTCCTGAAGAGGCTGCGGATGTTCTCTTGACGGATCTCCTCCCAGACCTGGATTAAAGCATCAGTCAACTCCTGGACAGTCCGTTGTGGAATGTGGCGTTAATGGGTGGAACAAGACATGATGTCCCAAATTTGCTCAATTGGATCCAGGTCTAGGGAATGGGCAGGCCACTTAATAACATCAATGCCTTCATCATGCAGGAACTGTTGACACACTTCAGCCACATGAGGCCTAGCATTGTCATGCATCAGAAGAAACCCAGGGCCCACTGCATATGGTCTCCCAATGGATCTGAGGATCTCATCCTGGTACCTAATGGCAGTCAGGGTACCTCTGGCTAGCACATGGAGTGCTGTGCGGTCCTCCAAATAAATGCCTCCCCACACCATTACTGACCCACTGCCATACCGGTCATGCTGGAGGATGTTGCAGGCAGCAGAACGTTCTCCACGGCATCTCCAGACTCTGTCACATGTGCTAAGTGCGAACCTGCTCTCATCCGTGAAGAGCACAGGGTGCCAATGTCGAATCTGCCAATTTTTGTGTTTCTTTACTTTCTGTGGGTAAGCAGAAGTTCATCAAGTGCCCGCATCTCCCAGGATGCACTGCAAATTAGCTCTGTGTTAACCCCTTCTTCCCCTGCATAGAAAATATTCCCACACATATAGCCCCAAATATACACATGAGATACATGTTCCTGTTACACTGTCTAGAGAAAGATATAGCTATATATTTCTATAAATTTAGAGGTAGGGATGAATGAATGAAAGGTGTCTGGGTAATGCCTTTGTGACTAAGAAGGGAAAAAAGAAGATAGTGGAGCGCCAAGACAAAATACAGGAAAGCAAGAGGTAAAAAGCTAGATCAGTCAGTCAGCTGTATGGTGTCAGGATAGGGACCATGGAGTCCCCAGGGGTGTGGGGTTAACAGGTTGTTGAAAACCCACTATAAGGTGATGGACACCCAATACCCGAGTGGTCCCAGAAGGTAGATAGACAAGAGAATGTAAAGTTAAAGGATGCGGGAACCGCGCTCTAAAAACAAAGTAAATGTCAGTGAGTCTCTCCTGCAAATATAGGGAAAAAATCCGGTAAAATGTCCAGTTAATGAAGATGGAAAGTTCACTGGACCAGGATGTTCATAAGATGTTTAAACAGTTCCCCTGCTACTGATCCATAAGTAGCATAACTGACCAAATTCCGGACCCAAATGAGAGGTGAAAGCTGCTGGAAAATGTCAGTAATTCATCCACAGACACCTCCTACTGATCCTGGAGGTGTCTGTGGATGAATTACTGACATTTTCCAGCAGCTTTCACCTCTCATTTGGGTCCGGAATTTATTTAACTTTATATACTTTAGGAGTTTGACCCTACTCCCTTAAGGGCACCGCTGCTATTGTCTATTTCCATACCAGTTAACACTATATATTTTTTCTCAGACAAGAGAATGTGTCTAAAGAAATAAGCAAATAAAAACAATCACTAACCGTAAAATCAAAAGGTATCCATAAGATTTAGTCACATTAGGATATATACACATACTGTGTGTTACTCACTTCACTAGGGAGGGTGGCGCAAGATAAGCTCAAGACACTTGACTCCAGATCTTTCCTCGTCGAGGTCGCATGTAGAATGGTAAACTCCTTGACGTCCTCCAAATAGATGACCCGGTGGACTCTCAATATGAAGCAAGGTAGTTCTTTATTAGGATAAGCTCAACGCTGTTTTGGGGTATTAATCACCCCTTCATCAGGAGCAAGACATAAGAGTAACAGTTGGGCTTACAAGGGTATATATACACTACACACATTAAAGGAAGAATGGTGTCACGTGGTGAAACGTGTACTTTCGGTCACATAACTCCAGAACCGGAAGTGCGTTTCCGTCTTGGAATGCATATGGAATAAAGGCTATATCTAAATATAGAGAAGAGGTGGGGATTAGCTATAAACAATAAAATAAAAAGGGTATTATCCTAAACCAAAAGCAAAATCATTAGAATGAGGTGTCATGGTCTTACCTTCTTACTGTTCTCCTTCGTTTGACATGTGCTGGCGGCCATCTTGGTTTCTGGGTTTCTTGTAGCCTCCCACCCTGCGGCTTCTCCTTCCCACTGGGAGGAGCTGGATGCCTAGCTCATATATATAGGAGGTCTGTGGCTTCAGTTCCTTGCTTGGTCCTCCTGTGTTCACATGCTTCTAAGACTGCTGCTGCTTCTGGTTCCTGATCCTGGCCTCGTCTGACTACCCCGTTGGTTCCTGATCCTGGCTTCGTCTGACTACCCTGCTGGTTCCTGATCCAGGCTTCGTCTGACTACCCTTCTGGTTCCTGACCTCTGTCTACGCAAGACCCTGCTTCGGTTTAGCCATCCGTTTGGACTTTTGCTTACAGCTTGATTTTCAATAAAGCCTTCTTATTTCCACTTATCTCTTGTTGTACGTCTGGTTCATGGTTCCATGACATTAGGACCAAGCCATGAATTCTGACGGTACAGGGCCATCCTCGCTACCTACGCTGGTTGCCAGACTTGATCAGCAGGATCACCTGTTGGGTCGGTTCGCTGTGGCGTTGCAAACCCTGCTTGAACGCACGGCTCATTTCGCTTCCGTTGCCGATGGGTCGGTTGTCGCTCCTGGGCCCGCTCCTACTGCCGCTCCGGTTGTTGCGCCAGAGTCTACCCCGACACCTGTTGCTGCGCCTGCGGTGTCTCGGGGTATGACCGGTTCTGCCCCCCTTCCACAGCGCTTTGGGGGAGAGCCAACTCAGTGCCGAGGTTTCCTTAACCAGGTGGGCATTTATTTCGAGTTGCTGCCACATGCCTTTCCTACTGAGAGATCAAAGGTGGGCTTCTTGATCTCGCTGCTCTCGGACAAGGCCTTGGCCTGGGCCAGCCCTTTATGGGAGAACAACAATCCGGTGGTTGCCGAGTTTTCCGGTTTTGTTGCTTCTCTTCGGAAGGTATTCGATGTGCCGGCTCGTGCTGCCTCTGCTGCGAAGCTCCTTATGTCCATCAGACAGGGTTCACGATCCAGTAGCTGAATACGCCATTGAGTTTCGTACCCTGGCAGCAGAGGTGGGCTGGAATAATGAGGCTCTGGTCGCTGCTTTCTCTCATGGTCTCTCGGATGCCTTGAAGGATGAGGTTGCAGCTAAGGACCTACCAGTGGAGCTCGAGTCTCTTATTTCTTTCCTGATTTTGATTGACACCAGACTCAGGGAGAGACCTTCCTTTAAGGAGAGCCTGCGGAGGTCTTCTAACAGATTGGCGCCTACGTTTGCTGTCCCACCCGTGCCTCCCTCTCCTCCCACGCCTCCTGGGGATGACTTGTCTGGGGGTGAACCCATGCAGCTGGGGTTTGCTCGCCTGTCCGAGGGGGAGAGGGTACTCCGGAGACGCGAGGGCCGATGCATGTACTGTGGTCTCGGTGGGCATTTTCGGTTGGCATGTCCGAACCGTCCGGGAAACGCTCGCACCTGAGATCCTGTCGGGGGCAGATCTTGGGTGGAGTCTCCTCGTCCCCGGTTTCCCGTGTTGACAAACCACTGATCACTGTTGTCCTCTCCTGGGTCGGGGGCTCGGTGACGACCCAGGCGTTGGTGGACTCTGGTGCTGGTGGTTTGTTCATTGATAGTGTGTTCGCTGCCGCCAATTCCATTCCTCTGCAGCCTCGAGGTTCCCCACTGGCTCTTGAGGCGATAGACGGCAGACCCCTTCTGCCGCCACACGTGACTCATGAGACCCTTCCAGTGGGGATAGCCATTGGTGCCGTTCACAGAGAGTCGGTCTGTCTCCAGGTGATTTCGTCTCCACACTACTCGGTGGTCTTGGGGTACCCCTGGCTCCAGAAGCATAATCCGACTTTCGATTGGAGATCGGCCGAGATCCTCTCGTGGTCACCGCAGTGTGGGGCTAGTTGCATCCATGGGCCTGTCAAGTTGCTGTGTACTTCCTCGGACTCTCTGTTGCCTCCTGAATACGAAGAGTACCGGGATGTATTCGATAAGGTGCGCGCGGTTGCCCTACCTCCGCACCGCCCATACGATTGTGCCATAGAGTTACAATCTGGTGCCGTTCCTCCTCGTGGCAAAGTCTATCCACTGTCGGTAGCGGAGAATGAGGCCATGGAGGAGTACGTGAGGGAGGCGCTTTCACGCGGACACATTCGCAAATCCTCGTCCCCGGCAGGGGCTGGATTTTTCTTTGTGAAAAAGAAGGGCGGTGAGTTGAGGCCTTGCATCGATTACAGGGGTCTCAATCGCATCACGATCAAGAACGCTTACCCGATACCCTTGATTTCCGAGCTGTTCGATCGCCTCAAAGGGGCCACGGTCTTTACCAAACTCGACCTGAGGGCGGCATATAACCTGGTAAGGATCAAGGCGGGCGATGAGTGGAAGACAGCGTTTAACACCAGGACCGGTCATTATGAATCCTTGGTTATGCCCTTTGGGTTGTGCAATGCGCCCGCAGTCTTCCAGGAATTCATCAACGATGTTTTCCGTGACCTGTTGCAGCAGTGTGTGGTGGTCTATTTGGATGACATCTTGGTATATTCTGAATCCATGGAGGCCCACATTCTGGATGTCAGACGAGTGTTGCAACGGTTACGAGAGAACAGGCTGTTCGGTAAGCTTGAGAAATGCGAATTTCACCGATCCCAGGTAACCTTCTTAGGTTACATCATTTCCGCTGAGGGGTTCTCCATGGATCCTGAGAAGGTTTCGGCTGTCTTACAGTGGCCCCAGCCCAGTGGTCTCCGTGCCCTGCAGCGCTTTTTGGGCTTCGCCAATTATTATCGGAAGTTCATCAGGGACTTTTCTATGCTAGCCAAGCCTCTCACGGATCTGACCAGGAAGGGCAGTAATTTCCAGGTCTGGCCGCTCGAGGCCATCCAAGCTTTTGAGGCTCTAAAGTCCGCCTTTGTGTCGGCTCCGATTCTGTCGCATCCCAACCCTGGGTTGCCCTTTGTCCTCGAGGTGGACGCGTCTGAGACGGGAGTAGGCGCCCTTCTGTCTCAGTGTAGAACACCAGAGGGTCCTCTGCTTCCTTGTGGGTTTTACTCCCGGAAACTGTCTTCCGCAGAGTGCAACTATCAGATTGGTGACAGAGAGTTATTGGCCATCGTGCAGGCCCTTAAAGAATGGAGGCACTTGCTCGAGGGTTCGGTGGTTCCGGTTCTCATCCTGACGGACCACAAGAATCTGACCTACCTTTCTGAGGCCAAGAGATTGACACCACGTTAGGCCAGATGGGCTCTGTTCTTGTCACGTTTTAATTACGTGGTCTCCTACCTACCCGGTTCCAAGAACATCAGAGCGGATGCCTTATCACGGCAGTACTCCGAGCTGTCCGGGGAGGAGTCGATTCCGACTTCGGTCATACCTCCGAATCAGATCCTGGCCGCCATTCGCACCAGCCTGACCTCTCCCCTGGGTGAGCAGATTTTGGCGGCTCAATCTGGTGCTCCCTCTGGGAGACCCAACGGCAGGTGTTTTGTGCCTGAGGAGTTGCGCACTCGGTTGTTGCGAACCTACCATAACTCCAAGGCCGCGGGGCATCCTGGAAAGAATCAGCTGTCCTGGGCTGTTTCACGTCTGTTCTGGTGGCCTTCTCTACGTTCCGACATCGCCGCATATGTAGCGGCATGCTCCGTTTGTGCCCAGAGTAAGTCCCCTCGGCACCTTCCGTTGGGCCTTTTGCAACCCATAGCCACCGGGGAGCGCCCATGGTCACACCTGGGGATGGATTTCATTGTGGACCTCCCTGCATCCCGAGGCCATACGGTCATTCTCATGATTGTGGATCGGTTTTCCAAAATGTGCCACTGTGTTCCTCTCAAGAAGTTACCCTCTGCACAAGAGTTGGCCACGAGTTTCGCCAGGGAGGTCTTCCGGTTGCACGGTTTGCCCAAGGAGATTGTGTCGGATCGGGGGAGTCAGTTTGTGTCCAGGTTCTGGCGCGCCTTTTGCTCCCAGTTGGGGATTCATCTCTCTTTCTCCTCGGCCTACCACCCTCAGTCCAATGGGGCCGCAGAACGATCCAATCAGGCCTTGGAGCAATTCCTTCGTTGCTATGTCTCCGATCACCAAGACAATTGGGTTGACCTCCTGCCTTGGGCTGAGTTTGCCAGGAACACGGCGGTGAACTCTTCCTCTGGGACGTCTCCCTTCATGGCCAATTATGGGTTCCAACCTGCCGTGTTACCGGAGGTATTCTCTCCCCAGGATATTCCGGCTGTGGAGGATCACCTTTCCGTCCTACGTGCTTCTTGGGTACAGATCCAGAGGTCCCTTGAGGTCTCTGCGCAGCGCCAGAGACTCCAGGCTGATCGCAGACGAGCGCCTGCTCCTTCCTACCAGGTCGGAGACCGTGTATGGTTGTCCACCCGCAACCTCAACCTTCGAGTGCCCACTCCCAAGCTGGCGCCTCGCTTTGTTGGTCCCTTCCGAGTGCTTCGCAGGGTAAACCCGGTAGCCTATGCCCTTGCGCTTCCTCCTGGCATGCGGATCTCCAACGTGTTTCATGTCTCCCTGTTGAAGCCATTGGTGTGTAATCATTTCACTTCCTCGGTTCCTCGGCCCCGTCCGGTCCAAGTGGGCAATCGTGAGGAATATGAGGTGAGCAATATCCTGGACTCACGCCTGGTCCGCGGTCGGTTGCAGTTTTTGGTCCATTGGCGTGGTTATGGTCCAGAGGAGCGTTCCTGGGTTCCCTCCGCAGATGTCCATGCTCCTGCTTTGCTCCGAGCCTTCCACGCACGCTTCCCTCAGAAACCGTTCCTTACTCCGCGGAGGAGGGGCCCTTGAGGGGGAGGTACTGTCATGGTCTTACCTTCTTACTGTTCTCCTTCGTTTGACATGTGCTGGCGGCCATCTTGGTTTCTGGGTTTCTTGTAGCCTCCCACCCTGCGGCTTCTCCTTCCCACTGGGAGGAGCTGGATGCCTAGCTCATATATATAGGAGGTCTGTGGCTTCAGTTCCTTGCTTGGTCCTCCTGTGTTCACATGCTTCTAAGACTGCTGCTGCTTCTGGTTCCTGATCCTGGCCTCGTCTGACTACCCCGTTGGTTCCTGATCCTGGCTTCGTCTGACTACCCTGCTGGTTCCTGATCCAGGCTTCGTCTGACTACCCTTCTGGTTCCTGACCTCTGTCTACGCAAGACCCTGCTTCGGTTTAGCCATCCGTTTGGACTTTTGCTTACAGCTTGATTTTCAATAAAGCCTTCTTATTTCCACTTATCTCTTGTTGTACGTCTGGTTCATGGTTCCATGACATGAGGGTGGCGTAATGAGTAATGGCTTCCGGTCTTGTGACCGGAAGTTCGGGTATGCGTTCCACCTGTGGAAAGCATTGGTGGCAGATTTCCGCCAAGACTAATTTGATTATTGAAGAGGCGAATGGGGAGATATGTAGGAGGTGCCCTCTGATTAAAAGGGTAATCTGTACCTGACGGTGTATATTATATCTACGCATCAATGTAGTATCACAAAGTTGTAGCTCTCGGTTACGTGATACCGGAAGTTACGTGTGCATTCCATTCGTGGAGTGCATTATAGTCGGGCTGCAACCAAGGGTAAGGACAAAAGAGGGAGGGAAATAAAACATAAGATAAGCCTATATATATATATATATATATATATATATACCTACGGGCTATACAGACCTATAAAAGACCTAAATATCCATAAAAATCCTTACAAATCACATATAAAAGACAGATAAATAAATAAATGAATAAATAGCCTACAATGGATGAACACATGTGTTAAGAAAGAGGGGGGGGGGGGGATGTGGTAAAAGGACATACAGTTTTTATTTAATCCTAATAGACACTAAAGTCATTCATAAATTGTCAGATAAATTCAATAAACAAAAAGAAAAACAATGTATAAAAACAATATGTAAAATACAAAATACAAGGTCCACCTAAACTGCAGAAGTGAATGTGTTTTCAGAGGATTTGGGAGAACTAGGCAGGATATATGTTTTCACATTTTCATAAGCCAGTAGTTCACCTCCGTTCCAACCCATATCCAAATATTTCTATTTTTATTATGTTATTAGTTTAATAATGGCTGCGCTGGCTGAATTCACCACTGCCTGGTCTGCTCAGGATAGACCTGCAATATGATGTTTAATTAAATGGAACAAGTCTCAAATATATTATTCCTTTCCAACCATGTGGAAACTGAATAAATGGCAACGAGTGATTGAGGCTTGACGCGCAATTTCACGTTAATACACACAGGTACTGTAGATTGCTGCTATACCATGGGTATTGCTGCAATAATCATCTATATATGCTGCTTAATTAAATTGAACCCCACAAAAAACTTTAACTCAACAATGTGGAAACTGAATATACGTAAACAAACAATTGAGGCTTGATGCTCAATTTCATTAATACACAATAGGTAGATTACTGCTACACCTTGGCTATTGCTGCAGTAATCACATATATATGCTGCTTAATTAAATTGAACCCCATAAGAAAAGGAATTTTTGTAAACAATTCTACACAATACAAAATTCTTCTTTGGAATCCTAGCCTAGCCTTTCCTGTTGAAGTCAGGTACAGAGGACTGGTATATAAGGATGGGGACTGATATACAAGAGTGCAGACTAATGTAAGGAACAGGGGACTGGTATATAAGGGTAGAAACTGATGTGAGGGACTGGTACATAAGTGGGGGGAGTATTGTGAGGGACTCGGGACGGATATACAGTACAAGGGTGAGTACTGATGTATAGGATGTGGACTGGTACAGAAGGGTCAGGGGATGAAGGAAAGGAATGGAGAACTGGGAGAGAAAGGTATTGGCAACTGGTAGACAGGGAAGACGCCAACCGATTTAGCATTTACCACCTATCCCATGGCTGGAATATCTCTATAAAAGCCAATATCAGAATTAAAAAGCTACAAAAAAACACTATAAACAATAGTAAATGTAACAGGCTCTGTAATATTAATATCAGTGTTTACTAGAATAAACCAATCATTTTCTGATTCTGTCCCCCCCCCCAAAAAAAAAAATATTAAAATATATGATTTCCTGATTCTTTATAGATAGGTTTCCTCACATTTAACCCCTTGCTTGCTCCTTTCATCTAGTCCATTCTTTGGCATGGAGTCTTACCTAGACGCGGGGGGCCTTTTTCCATAGCACACACATTAAATATTGATGCCGTTGAGCCCTTTGTGCAGTGCAATGCCTATTGTGCTGTAATAAGTACATTTTTGTCCCATCATTGAGTCTCTACATTTGCTACCATTTCGTGTGACATTCTAAGCATGTAGTTTGTGCGGATTCAGATGGAGAGTACCGTAATTTGTTTATGGGAGTTATGCAGCCCATTTTAAATTTGGCAAATCTTTTATTCTCCTAATGGGATCAGCCGCATTAACATTTCGCCATATAGCAGTGACGGCGGTGGGAAGGAGGAGAGTCGTGTTTCATTGAACCCTGTATTTCCAATTACTGACTCCTGGAGGTTTTACAAACTACTGTACCAGCGTATCATTTATTTATACATTGATTACTGGGGAGAAATACAAAGAAACCGCTCTCATTTTCCAGTACGATGTAGTGGGGACCGGGACATAGGGTTCAGTGAAGGAAATAAATGAGTTATACAGTATCTTGATGAGACTATGGAGAGTTCAGAGCAATTAGAAGTAACAAGAATTACCAAGTCATTTTCACTGGTCAAAGGGGTATGCTGGCCAACCCAATTCCCAGCTAAGGGGTACAGAATTAAGATACAGCTGAGATGGTTTTCTCTCTATGACTCTTTCAGAGATAGTGATCCTCTGGTGTTCTCTGGTAGCTTCTCTCACTTCATCAGCTAGAAACTGACTGAACTAGTGGTGGACCTAAGTTCAACTCCTAGCTTCCTACAGAGGCAGAGTCAGGAATCTTAACATTGACTGATCCATACAAAGATATGAGTTATACAATACATTAAATAACATTAAATAACAAGAAACAATTTGCAAGTACCCTATTCTGGATTACTGCATTTCTGCAGGCAACATGTTATAGAGCAGAAAGAGCTGAGCACATTGATATACAGTTTATGGAAAAAGAGTCAGTACAATGTGTAATTTTTTTATCATTTAAAAGGGGTTTTCCAGTTTGCATCAGTATCCTTTAAACTAATCCTTTATAAAAGGTAACTGTACTTTTGTAATGTATTTCTATTACCTTTATTGCTGGTGTCTTCCATTGTGGGATGTGGTCACATGACCATCTCCGTGTACAGATGTAGCCAAGCCAAAATTGACTCTAGTAACACATGTCACAGTGTTATTTTGGTTATTTTGTTATAAAAGTAATTGAAATCCATTGAAATTTTGTTAACTTTTCCTTGCTATTCTTTACTTAACGAATTAGCCATCAAGTTTAGCTCGATAGCATCTGTAGATCTTTCTAATTTCCTGTGATGTGATATCTATGGGAGGGGCAGTGATAGGGGAACGTCTATGTAACTACCTGGGTGGGAGGAGCTATAAAGCAGCCGGGCGTTATTAGGGGCGGTGCTGGAGTTGGCGTAGAGAAAGGAGAATTGCATCATGGGTTTGGTTGGATACAGCAACAGGAAGTGCTACATACAGGAGGGAAACAAAACAGAGCGAGTGGTTTACATTGTGAAAACGGGTCAGGAGAGTCCAAATTTAAAAATGGGAAAGATGTACCTGAGGTCAGCAAATACCTGACCATATCTTTTAAAAACCATGGCAGTCCCAGAAAACCTCTTTAACTCTCTGCTCAATCCAAGTTTAGGAGTACAATAGGCGGTACTACTAGCTGTCGATTACCCACTGCACTGTAGAGCATAGAATAAGAAGGGATTAAAATAAAGCAAAAAAAAATATTACAAGTTACACTGAATATTTTTCCACATTATTCCAATATTTTTCCATCAGTCTGCTCAGCTCCTCCTGAACTATAAAATGCTTATTGCAGATAATATTGTATTTACAACATTGCATTGCAAGGCCTCTTAATCTTTTCTACTTTGGCCTTACCAATGATACCTTGGCTTCACCACGAGTGGTCGTAAAATCAAGATTTTGTGTAGTTCACCTTTCATTGGTCTCCAGTATAACATATACATTAGCACAAAATGAGTCCATTATATTGTGAAGCAATGGTTGGCCCCTTTACCCACTAAACTACTAAATAAGTAGTTCAGTTTTTTCAACGTGGCACCCGTTTACGTGTGGGGCAGAGAACTGCAACATAACTCCAACATGACCAATCCTTTTTTGTCACAGGAGATAAGCTGCTACCAAATGAGTCTCTGCTGAGCTGAATGTCCATGTATATGAAGGAAGATTGGAAGATACAGGTGTCAGCTGAATGAGCATTTGGCCTTTAGCTATCTAAAGAGTAAGGCCAGATTAAAGACCTTCTGCAAAACTGTCCAGGCACGATGCAGGGGTTAAATAAAAAGAGATTCACCTATTTCAGTGTCAAGCTTTTCCTCCTCTTCAGGTCACCGTTGGACCAGAAGTGTGATGTGCCGTCTACATGCATGCCACAGCTGCAGGTCAATCAATGGCCTCAGCAGTGATGTGTGCATGTATGGCTCTTGAAAGCTGATACTTATAATGGGCAGTGGGTGTGGAACCACTGTGTCAACTAACCGGGTTAGCTCTGGGTTATACCTAAGGGCATTTTATATTCAGGAAACAGGCCAAGGACAGGGAAGGAAAAGTTTGTAAGTATAGATGAAACAGGTCCAAGGTCTGGGCAAGCAGCTGAGGATCAACATGGTAAACAAGCTAAGGGAGGGGCAGGCTGTGGAGAATCAGAAACAGTTAACAGGCAGAGGTTCAGTCCATGGGTTGACAGTCTGAATAGCGCACCTTTACTGGGTAAAATAGCTAACTAGGAACCTACAGCTCAACAATAGGGAAAGTGTCTTATATACCCAGGGACTGCCAGCCATAGGCGGGGGAAGAATTTGGATGTGCATGCACTGGAACTTTTAAAGGCTGAGCAGCGGGAGCATGCATGCCCTAAGCTACAGGCTAGGAAGGAGAGTGCAGGTCATTGTCTGCAATAGAGCAGCAGCAGGTACATGGAACATCAGCATCCAGACCTGCTGCAGATGGTAGATCATGCGGTCATGTGGGTCTGGAACACAGATAAGGCAAGATGCAGGGCAGGGTAAGAAATGCAGCACCTGTGCCCGCTGAGGCCACTGATTTGCTGTCGGTGAGAACATGCATGAAGATGGCAGGTCACACTTTTGGCCCAGTTGGGACCAGAAGCAGAAGAGAAGGTTTCTGGAACCTGCATCTTACTTGGCCAAATTAAAAGTGGTTCCTAGTTTTAGAGAACCTGTTCATGGTAGTGCCCCCAAACCAAGAATCAATTGAGGTTCTATAAAAAAAAAAAGAAAACACAGTCATGTGTTTCTCACAAGCAGTGGGGATGGATGTAGAGCCCTGGAGCAGAGGTATTTTGAAGTCTGGACGTTTGTGGACATTTCTCCCTATGTCTCATATGCAAAGTCATCAACTCCTTACTTTATTGCATTTTAAAGGGTACTTATACTGGTTGATACTGTATAACTGCATTTTATATGTTTGTTGGGATATGTATCCTGTTCATTTGCATGGTATTTACACATCACTGTGGAAATGGTTACTGAATACTGAGAGACTTTTGGAACTTTCTAGCTCATAATGAAGATCTAATAATTTTTGTTACTACAAGATTTAAAGAATAATATGTTTTGGAGGGAAATGGCCAGACTTGTTTACCACCAAAACCCAGCAGACTGACCTTTTGGATGTCTGGTTTAGCTATGATATTAGTCTGAAGACTTGTTTTCATCTGTAAAAACTGCTACGTCATTCCCACTGACTATTACTGAAGTTCTAATGCAAGTCTGTGACAGACGAAAATTGTAACATTGTATATTTTTAGGCTGTGTTTCTCCACTTTACCCCTCCCACTAGAAAGTTCTAGTTCAGCTAGAAACTTTATATAAGGAGAGCAGTCAAAGCCACTAGTTGTCTGCAGTTAAGGATCAGTGCTTAGAAGAAGAAATGCTGTCAAACTGCATGAGTGGCCAGAAGAAGACACTAAGATGGGGATGCTGAGCCACCAGCCTTTGGCCGGGGGACCAGCCTTAAGAGAGAGAGACAGCTAGCTTAAGCCTTTCATCGGCATAAACCCTTCATCTGCCCGGGAGGAGACTGGAGAATTCAGCCCAGTGCTCTGCATGTATTTGTTTTGTATTTTACTTCTTCCAGTAAAGAAGCACACTGATTTATTTCAGACCCCGACTTCCTGGACTTATTAGTATTACCCATTGGGGTGCACTACGCCTTACCATCCCTTCCGGAGAGCAGCAACACGTGGTGACAACTCAATGGTGTCCGGGTGACCCAGTGTAGTGTTGGAGCCCCCTCAAACCCATCCACTGCATAGAAACCTGGTCTCAACATGCTCAAAACTGCCATCAGTGGGAGAGAAGCGAAGCAGTTTACATACCTCAGCCAGAAAAAGATGATGGGAATTATGGGCTGCTTCTCTCATCCCAATTCAAAGTATAATTGAAACGGTAGGAGCTGGGGTTTCTTGGGAAGAGAGTGTTCATGGGAATTAAACATTCACTCATTGAACCAAATGTTGGATTTCTTCTACCAACCAACAATAAACTTGCCCATGCCCAGAGGTGATGGCCCGTCCCTCTCGTCCGATTTACAAGTTTATCTCCTAGGCTTATTGTAATTGAGTTATGAAGATGAAGATGAGAAGGACTTGTGTGCACTATGGAGAGGTTAGTTATATAACATTGCAGTTTGGGGCTACGTTTCAGAGCTCACTTTGTAAAGATCATGTTATCCTTCCCTCCAGGAAGAGACTCAGTCTTCCGGATGGATTTAACCGCTCTGTGGAGTGAACGTCGTTGACAGGTAAAACTTGGGACTCAGCGCCCCAGGCATGCAATTGTCTGCTCGAGATAAAGCTGGTGAAGAAGAGAAAGAAGATTGGAAAGTAAAGTCAGATAGTAAAGTTGTTAAAACTACACGTTTCTCTAATGCTTTTGGGTTCCTGTGATCTTCATTTATCAGCTTCAAATGTGAGACAGCTGCTGAGGAAACTAGAAAAAAAGTCAGTGGTCCCTGTGTGAGGTGGGGTGTAGAGGGTGAGTTAAAGGGCTACCATTAGAAAGTGGTTAGCACTAAATAGATAAAATGTATAAATTGGAGTAGTAGGACAGAATGTGGCAGCTGATGCTGACCACCACAGAGGGGCAACTTCAGGGAGATATTTTGTGTTGCTCTGTGGTTTTTGATGCTGCTGGGGCAGCTTATTGTGTTGCTGTCACGGTACCGGCTGTGACAGAGGTTAGAAGATCTGAAAGACTGACTGCACGTGAGGTTAACTGACAGTGTCTTGATTCTCAGTGTTCGTTTGGTAATGACCACACCTCTTGTCAGGTGCAGCTTGTGGTAATTATGCTTCCCTATTTAGTTTGGTCTCACACTTCATACCATGCGGTTGATATTCTCTGCTTGGATTTGGAACAGTTGGTGTGTGGACTTTTACTGTGTTCCTGCTCATCCATTTTCTATAAGATAAGTTGTACTGCTCTTTGCATTTAATTGTTCCCTTGTGCTTGTTGTTACTAGGCCTCAGGGAGATGCTGGTTCATTCACCTGGGAAGGAACCAGTAGTCTCATTCCCTGTCACTACCTCTAGGGCATTTCAGGGCTCCTAGGGTTTAGGTTCCGGCGTATGTATTTTCCAAACCCTAAGGGTCTATACATAATGACAGGGTTCAGGGCCAGTTCTAGGGGTTTCCTTGGAGGTGACCTTTCCCCTCTCCCTAGCCTTGAGGCCTAGTTCTTAGTATTTTACCTTCTGTTTTTATTCTGGTGTACCTCCCCTCCCCATTATTCGTGACAGTTGCACTGAGATATTTGGCTCTGCTGGGGCAGTATTTTGTTCCACAATATGGTATTGCCGGCCCTGCCTATTCATGTTTCCCCTCCTTCTGGCAATTTGGACCCACGTACAACATGGGGCCACTTTCAGTTTTTTTTCCAGGGCCACTTTAAGTTGCCAGTCTGCCCTGGTAAGACCAGACATGGTGGCCGATGGACAGTCACAACTTGGGAGTGATACGACCACAAACCATGCATAGAAATTAGCCAAAGGTTGTGCTAAACGCATTGGTTTTCATAAAAAATTGTCTATCAGCACTTGACTGACAAATTTTCAACTATCAATAACAAAACTGCTATGGGTTGCATGACTATGTCTGGACAGTCTGCTGGTTGCCTGATGTGGTCCAGGCCTTAAAGCGTTATCCCATGATTGATGTAAAAAATGAAAACCAGACATCATATAGTACACGACAATCTCTTGCTAACAAAGCTAGAACCAGCCCTGTACCTCACATGGATCTAGAGATATCCTCATTCATTTCTCCAATTGCTAGATTTATTTTAAGCTGGCAGCTCAGGAAGAGTGTCTTTTTGGCTGCAGCTCTCTCTCTCTCACTATCACAGCTAAGGGGGGTGTCCTTTCTGCTGCAGCTCTCTCTATATCATAGCTCAGATGGAGTTCCCTTTCTGCTGCATTACGTTCCTTGTCACAGCTTAGGAGGCATATCCTTTCTGCTGCAGCTCTCTCCCTCTAATTGTCACAGCTTTAACAATACATATGGCTGGTGGCAGTTAAAGGATGGAACTGAGCCTGTGCGACCACCTCTGTGATGTTACTGAGGAGGACAGCGAAAAGAACAAACATCAGGTGGCGCTATACAGATACATTTTATTGAATAACTCAGAGGCTATGCTTAATGTTTAATTACATGTAATTACAAAAGTATTCAAATCCAACTGCTGGTTTCAAAAATGTAGAAAAGTGCAGTAATTATATACAGTATATACAGTACAGACCAAAAGTTTGGACACACCTTCTCATTCAAAGAGTTTTCTTTATTTTCATGACTATGGCAATTGTAGATTCACACTGAAGGCATCAACACTATGAATTAACACATGTGGAATTATATACATAACAAACAAGTGTGAAACAACTGAAAATATGTCATATTCTAGGTTCTTCAAAGTAGCCACCTTTTTCTTTGATTACTGCTTTGCACACTCTTGTCATTCTCTTGATGAGCTTCAAGAGGTAGTTACCTGAAATGGTCTTCCAACAGTCTTGAAGGAGTTCCCAGAGATGCTTAGCACTTGTTGGCCCTTTTGCCTTCACTCTGCGGTCCAGCTCACCCCAAACCATCTCGATTGGGTTCAGGTCCGGTCACTGTGGAGGCCAGGTCATCTGGCGCAGCACCCCATCACTCTCCTTCATGGTCAAATAGCCCTTACACAGTCTGGAGGTGTGTTTGGGGTCATGTCCAAACTTTTGGTCTGTACTGTATATATCCATAAGAAAGGTCTGGCAGCACTCCCTTTAAAGTATTAGAATGTAGGGTGCCCGCGGTGATCCCTCGATTCAGGACGGTGACTAGATAATAAAAGTCCGCAACAGTCTTTGGAGAATGAAAAAAATGTGCTATTTATTCACACATATCAAGTGACAACGTTTCGGTTCTCTCACAGAACCTTTTTCAAGTCAGGTGAAACATAAAGTGCAATAGTGCCAGTACATATACATAGTATAATCATTACCAATTGATTAATCAACCTATAAAAAACGTGCACTCCCCTTTATAGGAATGTTACAATTCATTAATTTCATACCACATCTAATGTGAACAGGGACGAAAAAACGCCCTACATATATTCCATGACCTCATGACAGTGACCTCGATTACAAACTTTCACATGATCATAGTGCGCGTATTAAAGTGCACAGTGCATTAAAAACATAACCATTAAAATACACCTTGCTGGGAGATTAGAATTGTATGTAGCAAACAAGGAGGATGACTTCTTAACTCACGGAGGTGCACGCTAATTCAGCGCGTCTAGCCCTGTCCAATGCGCATGTGTCAACCCTTACCCCTCCTATTGGGCGGTACATAACTGCTGTGCGTCACCAGAGGCGGAGACCAAACTCCGCAACATCAGGTGTCCGTGCAGTGTCGGCATGTCCAGCGCGCATCAGCGTGCCTGCGGACACATCGTCACTGCTGCTCACCGTACTTCTTTTGCCTTATCCACCATTTTGTCTAAGGGCAATCTTTTGGGCAATATATATATATCTATCAGCCTCCCTATTTCCACATGTTTGTATATAGCCAATCTACAACCCAGCAATTCAACTTCCTTATTGTTCACTTATAACGCACAACAATCCATAAAATCACATTGTGGCATTATTAATATACGTAACTTCCACTGGATCCACCTAATAGAGCATTGGACACACATAGACATGAGAAATAGAGGACAGGGCGCTAGCCCACCATCCCCCCCGCCGTTACTCTAAACTCAACATTTAGACCTTTGGGCTTCAATGTATCTAAACGGAAAACCCATCTGAGCTCATTTTTCTTTAATATCATTAGCCCATCGCCCCCTCTTTCCAGCGGTTTCACATGGTCTAAGATCATGAGGGTGAAGTTCCTGGACACTCAGGTATATATAGAGGAAGAGCAAATACACATGGATTTGAATATTAAACCAACTGACAAGAACACATTATTGCATTTTGCAAGTGGACATCCAAGGAGGATGGTAAATTATTTACCATTCAGACAAATGTTGAGAGTGAGGAGGATAGTAGACAAGGAAGACGATATGAACCAGGCCCTAAAAAATATGGAGCAGTCCTTTGTGAACAGAGGCTACCCTAGGAACCTGGTCCATAGACATGCAAGTGAAAGGTTACCTTTTGTGTCATCTTAGAATGAATTGAGCCCAAGCATTGAACGTACAGTGAGGCGACACTGGGGGCTACTTAGAAGTGGCCATCCTACAATATCGGCCTTTAGAGACCCCCCTATGATGGCATATAAAAGAGCAGGGAATGTTAGAGATAAAGTAGTGCACTCAAAATTACCCAAAAAAGGCCAGTTAAGGCAAACATTTTTGAAAATGAAGCGTACAGGGAGTTTCCCGTGTTTGGGATGTGTGAACTGTAAGCTTATGCATAAGGGACCAGTCTTCACACATCCGGACAAAGGAGAAACTTCTAACATTAAATATTACCTTACATGTGATTCATCATGGGTAATATATGTATTATGATGTATATGTAAAATGCTCTACGTAGGGGAAACTACAGGTGAGTGGTGACCTGAAAACCAGGTTAAATAATCACAGACAATCCATCATAAATAAAAGAGAAGACCTACCGGTGTCAAAACACTTTGTGGAAAAAAATCACAAAGAAAATGAATTGAAATTCATGTACTTAGACCATGTGAAACCGCTGGAAAGAGGGGGCGATGGGCTAATGATGTTAAAGAAAAATGAGCTCAGATGGGTTTTCCGTTTAGATACATTGAAGCCCAAAGGTGTAAATGTTGAGTTTAGAGTAACGGCGGGGGGGATGGTGGGCTAGCGCCCTGTCTTCTATTTCATCATGTCTATGTGTGTCCAATGCTGTATTAGGTGGATCCAGTGGAAGTTACGTATATTAATAATGCCACAATGTGATTTTATGGATTGTTGTGCGATATAAGTGAACAATAAGGAAGTTGAATTGCTGGGTTGTAGATTGGCTATATACAAACATGTGGAAATAGGGAGGATGATAGATATATATATTGCCCAAAAGATTGCCCTTAGACAAAATGGTGGATAAGGCAAATGAAGTACGGCGAGCAGCCGTGACGATGTGTCCGCAGGCACGCTGATGCGAGCTGGACATGCCGACACTGCACGGACACCTGATGTTGCGGGGTTTGGTCTCCGCCTCTGGTGACGCACAGCAGTTATGTACCGCCCAATAGGAGGGGTAAGGGTTGACACATGCGCATTTGACAGGGCTAGACGCACTGAATTAGCGTGCACCTCCACGAGTTAAGAAGTCATCCTCCTTGTTTGCTACATACAATTCCAATCTCCCAGCAAGGTGTATTTTAATGGTTATGTTTTTAATGCCCTGTGCACTTTAATACACGCACTATGATCATGTGAAAGTTTGTAATCTAGGTCACTGTCATGATGTCATGGAATATATGTAGGGCGTTTTTTCATCCCTGTTCACATGACGGGGTATTGGTTATACTCCGCTCGCCCTTCTTGATCCGTCACTTACTAACTCCTGACTCCCCCCACCACCAGCCCGATCCCCCTAAACTGGCCTTGTCAGAACCCCAATAAGACACGGACACCAAGTTGGATTATATCGGCCACAGCAGCCGTTTATTGAAAAACACATACATGAATAAATAACCTTTTATTTTCCACAAAACATAACGTTAAGATATATCCAACTTATTCATAACCCTGAGTAACACGTGGGAGGTCCTGGAAGCCCCAAACCTAGGAATTTTCACCAGTATCTTTTGAGCCGACTTTCCCCCAGCCGTTAAGCACCAGCTCGGAGGCACCACTGACGGCTCGCCAAATTCCGCCACAACCGACCACCAGCCATAGGAGTCCAGCCCCAACCGTGGAGCCCTCCCATTCTTGTCACCTGAATCTCTCCAACTTCAAGGACCGCCACAAACGCACATGCTTGACACTTTAAGCCTGTGCGTCCCTCCACATTTGTAGAGCTGTCTCAATGGCCTCTTGTATCTCCAGACACCACATGTATAGCCCCACTGCGTTCAAGTGAACGTCGTCAGACCGCCAAAAAGCCCGACCCCTTTCTCCAGTTCGGTATGCCTTACTACCACTGCCCCATTCCTTGCCATGAACCGCCCTATGGCCCGGTTAGCTTTTATCCTAGCCTTATTTATCCCTTCCACAGATCGCGCTCCCCTCCACACTTTGCGGGGAACAACGTCCAACCAAACAGAAATTAAACCCGGTAACAACGCCCACAACCGGAGTAAGTCAAACTTAACATCCTTCACTAATCCCCTCAACGGCCGCACCCCCAAATCGTTGCCCCCCACGTGCAACACCAACACATTCGGCGCCCTGTCCAACCTGACAAACTTGTGGACCTCAGGCAACACCCCCCCCACACACCATTCCCCTACGCCCCAACCATCTTACCAGCGCTACTGTTGCCCATCCGGCCGAACCGCTGCCCGGATGGCTCCCCAGAAAACGTACGAGTGACCCATTATCCAGATTAGCGCTGGGTCCGAATCTGTAACGAAATAATAAGATCAAAGAAGCATACCACACGGGATGAAACAAAGTACAACGCAGTATCACAAACGATCTGGGCGTATATATGATCTTAAAACAAATCGATTCCCACCTCCCTATACGCATTATGACGTCCTGCCCCAGCCCCGTCTAGCCGCCTCTGTCGCTGCCCTGATTCTAAAAGAGTGGTTAGAGTAACCCCCTAGCTCTATGCCCAACTGCCCTAGACACCGCTTGAAGACCGCGGTGAATTGGAAACGGGAAAGGAAAGACCCGTCCACATGCACCAAAAGAGGGGAAGTTGTCCCCTTCACCTCCACCCCGTACTCCCTCAAGCAGTATACCGGACACATCGCACAACCCGGGACCACGAAAAGAACCACTTTCCGACCTCTTCCCTCCCCATCAGTTTTTTATCGTCTAATACGAAATTCCACCCTATCCGGAAAGAGGTCCACGTCTTCCCTAAACAGGCCTCCCTTGTCTCTTAATCGACAGACAAACCAACTCGTCCAAACGCAATGCCCCGAAAAAAGCTAGCGAAAAAGCCAACCGAAACAAACGCAACTCCCACAACGTCGACTAATTGCTCACCCAACCTCAACAGCAAAGCAAAAGACACCGGCTTACGATCATCCTCCCCCGACTGAGAACGCTGCCAACGCTTTAAGGCCCTCACCACCAGAAAAGACTTGTGACGTCCGGCAAATTCCTAAGACGAAAACTGAAAGCCAATCCTGAAACGCAACTATTAATTCTAGAGATAGACCACCCCTCCTCTCTACAATGCCCAATGAACAACAGCATGGGAATTTCAAAGTCATCTGTCTCAACGCCCAACCTGGTCTTCCATTCCTCCCAGCATTGCCATGCCCTGTTGTATGTCTCCCACATAACGGGTGCGAGTGAAGCCCGTATGAGACCCGCTACAGTGTCTCCAGGAGTTCCCACAAGCAACTCGGGCAGTCCAGCCCGCGTTCCTCTGCCCCCGGGGCCAGCTAGTGGAAACGCTTCCACTGTGAACGAGAGAGAGCATCAGCAATACAGTTATCAACCCCTGGTACGTGCACTGCTACCACCCAAGCATTGAGTGACAAACACTCCAAGACTAGCCTCTGTAATAGACGCACCACTAAAGGTGAAGAAGCCGACAACACGTTAATCACCTGCACCACCCCCATGTTGTCACAGTGGAACCGGACCTTCTTGTTCCTAAAATCCTTCCGCCATAGCATTACCGCCACTACAATGGGGAACAGCTCCAGCAACGCTAAATTCTTGACCCAGCCTCTCTCCACCCAGGTATCGGGCCAACCCCCCGCACACCACTGCCCCCCACAGTAGACTCCATAACCGCCTCCCCCCGCAGCATCAGAGAAAAGGTCGAAATCAAAGGCGTCTACGACTTCACCCATAAACAGTCCTCTGCCATTATATTGTTCCAGAAACGATGCCCAGGCTTGCAAATCCGCCCTCAGCTCTTTTCCCAGCCTAATAAAATGGTGCGGTGCCGCCACCCCCGCCGTTGCCGCCGCCAAACACCTACTAAATACCCTACCCATGGGGATAATCCGACAAGCAAAATTTAGCTTCCCCAGGAGTGACTGTAGGCTTCGCAATTGAATTTTGGGCAGTCGCCGCGCCCTGTTCACTTCCTTTTTTAGGTCCTCCACCTTGTCCAAGGGCAGCCTACATCCCATCTTCACTGAGTCAATCACTATGCCCAGGAAGCTCAATTCCGTGGTCGTTCCCACAGTTTTTTCTGCCACTAGGGAAATCCCGAAGGAATTAAACAAAGCCTCCATCGTGTGCAACAGTAAAGAGCACACCCTGGATCCCAGGGGGCCAACACATAAGAAATTGTCCAGATAGTAAATAATTGATTCACATCCGGAAGAATTCACTACCGCCCATTCTAGAAAAGAGTTGAACTAATCAAAATATGCGCATGACAAAGAACACCCCATTGGCAAACAACGATCAACAAAAAATGTACCCTCCCAAAAACATCCCAACAAATGCAGGCTATCAGGATGCCCCGGCAACAGTCTAAATGCTGACTCGATATCCGTTTTCGCCATCAATGCACCCCTCCCAAACTTCTTAACCCACTTCACTGCCGCATCAAACAAGGTTTAGACTACCGAGCACAGTGTCGGGTCAATACCGTCGTTGACCGACGATCCCTTCGGAAAGGATAGATGTTGAATCAGGCGAAATGTATTCGCCTCCTTCTTTGGGACCGCCCCCAGTGGCGACAAACGCAAGTTCTGCAAAGGTGGTTCCAAACACGGGCCAGCCATCCTTCCCAGTCCAACTTCCTTTTCTAACTTTTTTTGTAACCACATCTGGGTGCTCCCTCGCCGACTGCAAGTTCTTCTTAAGCAATACAGGCCCTGATGGAATAAACGGAATTTAAAATCCCCCCGAAAAACCTTCCCGCAACAATTGCGCAGCCCCCCTATCCGGATATCTAGCGAGAAACCGGTCCATCTCTTTCAGACGCACCGGTGCCTCCCCCTTTTCCAGAACCCTCACTCCCCTTCTGTTTGGCCCCTCTAAAACACTGCACGGCTCCGTGGGACCTGCCACAATAGGAACATTCCTGCTTGAATTTGCACTTGGCTCCAAATTTACACCCCCTTCATTGAATAAAAAGCACAATCCCTTCGCGAATGCTGCCGTGAATCCGGATTGTCCCCCCGCCCCTGATTCGCTCCGAAAGGGCTGGCCTGACCTAACCGGCGCCGTCACTTTTAGCCACAAAGCGATATCCTTGTGGTCCCATTTGATATTAGGGCGTACCGCTGCCTAAACTGCTCATCGTAACGCAGCCAGGCCATACCCCCATATACACGGTAAGCTTCCTCGATGACATCCAGGTAACAAAAAAGCATGGTGCAGCACTCCGGCGCTTTTTCTCCTATCACACTGGCCAATATCGCGAACGCCTGCAACCAGTTAGGGAACGTCCGCGGTATTAGTCGGTGCCTACGCTTCTCTTCGTCCTCCCTCTTGCCCTCATCCTTTCGCGCCCTATCCAAATTGAACCTGTCCAAAGGGAGAAGGGAAAATATGTCCACATACTCCCCTTTCCAAATGCGCTCCCTAACCTCCTGCTTCAAATGTGCCCCCAACGGGCCCTCAAAACAAACATAGACTTCACCCTTTGCCCTATCGTCTAACCTCATTATATTCTCCTGTTCAGACCCGCCTGCCTGCGTCTGCACCGACGCCAAAGTACCACATGAAACCACCGTGGGTGTACCCGAAGCTGGCGGCCACCCCCATGCCCCACGCCGGCAATGGCCCTGACGCTACCAACCCGCCGATGCCACCACCCAGGCCCCCCAACGGTAATGCGGGATTCCCTGCCACCCCCAAATTCGCTAGCAACCCCACCAAACCCCCCAAGAACTGGCCCAGCCCCTTACTCAAGTCTGACTGGAGCCCCTCAGCCCCCCCAGACACTAACTGACATAAAGGTCCCCATGGTGTCTCACCTAGCTGCCTGGGTGCTGTGACCCCATCAGCCGAGGGTCCTGAATCCTGACGCCCGGTCCTCTGAGACGGTCCCACGGATGTCCCCTGGCCGAGCTGGTGCCAGGGACGTAATCTTCCGGATCTTCCCTGGATACCTCTTGCGCGGCGAAACCTTCATCCTCGACTTGCCTGGCCGACGAGGGCCTGCTGCCGTGGTCCGCAGCAGCCCCGTGCGCTCTGGGATACTGATCAAGGGCCTCATCCACATCCAGATCCTGGATAGTGCCCGCCGTTCCTGGTCCTGAACACAAGGTGGCGCTGCTAGGCTGCTGAAGAGGCCTACTGTGGCCTGCACGAGGGCTCCGCCTACTGGCTGGATTCCTTCTACGCCTGGGCGCCCGTGCAGAAGCGGCACCCGGCGCCTGCAGGCATGAAGGGTCCTGGGAAGCAGGGCTCAGTCTTCGGCGCTGAGCCCGAGGGGAGGCAATGTGTGGGCTAAGGCGCGCCGGCTGCCGGGACCGCCGCGGCCTGGATGCAGGTGGCTGAGGCGGAGCGGGTGCCTCAGCCGCCCCTCTGATCCGCCGTCCTGAGATCCGCCAGAAGAGAATCCACATCCATGGTGAGTGCCGGTGTGCGCAGATCCATTTTACTATAAAATGGCCTCCTTCTTCCCCAGACCCTCGCCCTTTTAACCCCTTGCTCCACGCCGCCCCCATTGCTTAAATTAGCCAATCGGCTTCCCAGAGGGCTCCCTCAAACCAGCCCCCCGTCATGGTCGCCTCCCCCCAAGGCTACGCCCCCAGTCTGGCTCTTTCTTTAGATGTGGTATGAAATGAATTAGTTATAACATTCCTATAAAGTGGAGTGATTTCAGCGGTGTGTCACTCATAATAGTAAGTGGTCGCCGAGAACCAGCATCATAATCATTACAGCCCAGGCCTTGAAAAGAGTCAAATCTACCTGAGAAGAGTCCTGGTTATTGATAATCTCCTGCTCTCCCCCATCTGCTGATGATTGGCAGTTATCTCCTAGAGAGGAAGGGAGAAAACTAGGTAGAAGACTGCCAGTCATCAGCAGGTGGGCAGGAGAGCAGGAATCCATGAATAACCAGGACTCTTCTCAGGTGGCCGGGACTCTTTTCCAGGCCCAGTCTGCAAGGATTGTGATGTTGGTTCTCGAAAACCACTTACTTTTAACTAATAAATGTTCCCTTTGAAAAGCTTGAAGAACCAAGCAGAAGACACAAGTTTTGGAGAAACAGAATGACTGTTGCAATAAATATGGCATTGGCACAGCTACAGCAGAAAATTGGCCTTCATTTTATTCATTTTTTAGGCAAAAATAAATAGGGATCAGGACCAAGAATTGGCAGGCCGACAAGCATCTCCCACCAAGAAGCACAAGTCTGGAAGCCAAAAAAGAGAAGCAGATACTGGAAGACAAAAATCAAGAAGCTTCCATTGACCCCTTCTTCAGGAAAAGTACACATAAGAAGAATGAAGAGTCCTCCGTTTTTTACTACATCAGATATACAACCAAGTGTCAATACCTCTCAAGAAGCATGCTCGAGCATTGAAGAAATGAGTGAACTGGTTGTAGACCCTCCAGACCAGCAAACCTTATCCTGTCATTCTGGACCTCTTCCAGAGCTTAGTGCTGATCCAGCAGAATGGCCTGATGTAAACCACTGATCTACCGAGATGCAAAACTATCCAAAGGGGCCCTTAGCAAGTGAAGCTGGAAGATTTTCCACTTACAGATTTTCCAGATGGTACAAAAAGAAGATTCTCCTCCGGTCATTATTACAGATTGCTGGGTACTGGGAAACAGGTTCCACGAGATTGGCTCATTTACTCAGGGCTTGGAGATTCCACATATTGCTTTTGTTGCAGGCTATTTGACAATGAAGCTAAATCAAATTTCTCAAGTCCAAATGGATTTAAAGACTGGAAGCATGTCAGTGGTAAGGGATCCTTGCATTCTCACGAAATATCTAGCAGCCACCTGTCTAATTATGCAAAATGGAAAGATCTGGAATCAAGCATTATAAAAAAAAAAAAAGAAACTACCAAAGATTTGCGTCGACAACTCCATTTACAAGAACAAAGATGGCGCGAAGTATTGTTGCGGCTACTGAAAGTAATTCGCTGGATGGCAAAAAACAATCTGCCCTTCAGAGGATCATCAGATACTGTGTTCACAGAACGTAATGGTATTTTTCTCCAATTACTGGAGCTGATCTCTGAATTTGATCTGGTTCTGAAGGAACACTTGCAACGTGCCAAAGAAGGAACCAACGCGCATTATCTGAGCAAGGATATGCAAAACTAATTTCTGCATTTAATTGCCGATGCAGTGATTGAAATAATCCTAAAAAAGTGTGAGACAAGCTAAATATTTTAGCATCATTGTAGACTGCACACCAGACATCTCCAAAACAAGAGCAGTTGTCACTTGTGCTGCAATATGTGGACATCGATGATGTTATCAAAACAGTGGAAGTCAAGAAGAGCTTTCTGGAATTTCTGGCGGTCACAGATACTACTGGAAAAGGTCTTGCAAGTGTTGTTTTGGAAAGACTGACAGAACAACATGGACTTTGCGTGTCAAACATTCGAGGTCAGTGCTATGACAATGGTGCTAATATGAGGGGACAATACAAAGAAGTTCAGGCAATTGTTCTAGAAGAAAATCCTCATGCCTTCTTTGTACCATGTTCTCCTCCTAACTGGAATCTCGTAATAGTGCACACTGCAGAGAGCAACATTTTAATGATCTGTTGAATTTCTCCGGAGCAACTAAGAGGTGGGAAGTGGCTTCAGAGCCTTTGTCACATCTGACACTTAAAGCTCTGTCTCAGACCCGATGGTGTGCTCGTCTTGAATCAGTGAAAGCTATTTTGTTACAGTTTCCACAACTTGTTGATGCTTTAGAAGTTTTTTACATGGTACCCAATAGTCCAGTGACACATACAGTGATTCCATATGCACATACCCCTTTGTTGTCTCTTTATGTGTATAGTATGACATTCTCCTCCAAGTCAACCAAATTAGCCTGGCTGTACAAACAAAAACCATTAATGTTTCAAGTGTTATTCCACTTGTAAAATTTATTACCACAGCTTTTAAAGAGGACCTCTCACCGCTCCTGACATGCCTGTTTTAATAGCTGTATGCATTCCCTATGTAATAACAATTCTGAAGCATCTATTGTTATGGCTCTGTGTTGTGCCGTTCCTTTATTATTCCTGCTAGAAGATTTGAATAAATTGCTAGCAGTCTGCAGTAAGGGTACAGAGGGGAGGTAACCAGTTGGGGGTGTGTACCTGCACAGACTCACTCTATCCAATCAGTGTTGCCATTGTCAGACTGTGCAGGGACACCCCCCCCCCCCAACTGGTTACCTCCCCTCTGTACCCTTACTGAAGGCTAATAGCAATTCATCAATCTCAATGACACCGCGCTTGCCTCAACCTTCTACAGTACACTACCACACAAGTAACTGCCGTTACTTACTAAGAAGAAACTGCCGTTACCTGTCTCCTAGCGCTTGTTCCTTGACTGCCATCTCCTGTGAACTGTAGTTTGCAGTGGTACTGGGTTGGGGTTGTTTGCTTCATGGTCCGTGCCCCGGCCAGTGGCACGACGCCATTTCTACAAATAGTACTAAGCGTTCTCACAAGTGGATAGTGACGTCACTGTTCCAGCTACGGATACTAATTCCTTAGGAATTTTGGTACTAGCTACGATCCGTAGCTGGAACAGTGATGTCACTATCCACTTGTGAGAACGCTTAGTACTATTTGTAGAAATGGTGTCGCGCCACCGGCCGTGGCACGGACCGTGAAACAAACAACCCCAACCCAGTACCACTGCAAACTACAGTTCACAGGAGATGGCAGTCAAGGAACAAGCGCTAGGAGACAGGTAACGGCAGTTTCTTCTTAGTAAGTTAAATAGTCTGTGACAATACTATTGTGTAGCAGTGTACTGTAGAAGGTTGAGGAAAGCGCGGTGTCATTGAGATTAAGCTTTTGCACTTGGTAGCAGTGTGTGTGATTCTGCTACGGCACTGCAGCTAAAGGATACAAAGGCGATAGCAAGCGCCAGGATACTCATTATCTAATAGCGATTCATGCATAACTTCTAGCAGGAATAATAAAGAAACTGCACAACATAGAGCCAGTAGAATAGATGCTCCAGAATTGTTATTGCATGGGGAATGCATGAAGATATTAAACCAGGCATGTCAGGAGCGGTGAGAGGTCCTCTGTGAAGAATACAAGGTGTCAGGTTTCCAACAAGCTGAATGGAAGGCAGCAGGTATTTGCGAAAAGCTGGATATACGTACCTACTGAATACCCGACACACAGGGTTCGAAAGAAAACTCGACAATGCAGCGACCAAAACCGGCAAGTGGAACATTTTTAGATGCAAGGAATAAGAATTTGAAGAAATATTATTCAAGCCTCTGCTTGAAACTGTCCTTGGTGAAATTGAAATAAGGTTAAGGTTATGCTTGAGGAGATCAAGACATTGGCTCGGATGTTGCCTGAACATCTGTGCCCACACGAGACTTTAAAGTATAGAACATTCTCCCACTCACTTAATCTGGAATTCCCAAACCTTGTTACCTTGTTTTGGCATTGCAGTTGTTGGTAAGGGTGGGTTCGCATCTGCGTTCTGGATTCTGTTATAAAATGGTTATAAAATAATGAAATCCATAAGACAGAAGGACGGATCCGTTATGCTGCCCATAGACTTGTATTATAACGGAATGCAAAACGGAAGCCTTTAGAGGTATTCCGTTTTGCTTTCCGTCTTAATAGAAGTCTATGGGGAAGCATAACGGACCCATCTGGTTTCCGTTATGCAGAACGGAGAAAAAAGGCCTGTCAACAGGACCTTGTTTTCAGTCTTGCAGAACAGGACCCAGACGGATCCGTTATGATTCCCATAGACTTCTATTAAGACGGATCAAAACGGAATGCCTCTAAAGGCTTCCGTTTTGACTTCCATCCTATGTTATAAAGGAAAACCATAACGGAATCCAGAACGCAGATGTGAACTCACCCTAACTGTGCCTGTTTCAGTTGCATCTGCTGAGAGGTCCACATCAACCTGGAGCCAGCCTTGTTACCTTGTTTTGGCATTGCAGTTGTTGGTAAGGGTGGGTTCTCATCTGCGTTCATTCCAGCTTAGCTCCCCCTCTGTGGAGGTGTGGACTGTTCCCACATCCTGCAGCTTGGGGGAGAAGGGAAGTTAGATTCAGTGTAGCCCAACCCTCGCTAGGGGTAGGGTCTGTGTGTTAGGAGCTCCCCAATATAGGGAACAAAGCCAGGATCTTGTCTCGGCTGAGACATTGATCATAACCCCCGGCCTGAGCCCTGCAGCCTCAGCTGGATGAAGTAAGCAGACAACTTCCAGTTCAAGGAAGAAAGCATTCCCTGAGCATATAACTGTGAGTGAAGTCCAGAGACCTAGGAGAAGCCATATTCCTCCTCAGCTAGTCAGTTCCCACAAGGCAGTAGGTAAAGAGAAGAAGTGCAGAAGCCAAATTCCTGCCACAGTTTTAGAGCTACTAAGCAGACGTCTTTTCCTGCAAGGTCCAGATTTATAGTGCAGAAGATTTATTCCTGCCAACCATTGCCAATACCTGCTGGGACCAAAGACCAATTTCTGCTGTAAAATTCCTCTATTACTCCTTCTATCACTACACTCAATTTATTGCAAGTGAGCCAGGAGTCCAGCCGTACCCAGGTAGGAGACACCATTGACACCATTATCATCACCATACAGAGACATTATAGGCAATCACACCACTGTGGCATTCCTAACCTGGGACGTGCGTTATAACACCTTGGGAGGGCCCTGTGATAGTACCCTGCTGCAATTGGCATCATGAACTACTAAAAAAGACTACCATCTACACCTGACCCAGCCATTGCATAGTTTGGCGTCAGCGTATACCCATATCATGCTCATCGCAAGTGCACCTACTGTTACTAGGATTGCAGCCAAGCCAATTGCGTATGCATTGTATGGGTAGTCACCCTTGCCGTGTAAATGTACTGCAATTGATTAAGGAAAAAGTTCAGTTGTTTACAACCACTGACTCCTCATCCTTTCTACCACCTTCCTTTGCACCTAACGGTACTGGCGTCACGAACATCAAGGACCCTGCCTCCACGGCACCTTAAACCATTCCACCAAGGGCACCTCAACCACCATCTGGCGGGAGTCCCTGGACAACACAGAGTGCCCCGAAGGAACTGGTGCTGTCCTTCCAATCACTGCACACCGGCCCAGGGAGCTCTACAGAACAGTGAGTAAACAACTACTACCCCCAACACTCACATATTGCCCCTGCGGCCCGGTCGCTACACATTTTAAGTTCACAAGGTGACTGCAATAAACTATAGTAAAAGAAAACTGTAAAAGTCTTACTGTGAAACTAAGAAGAAGAAAAAAAAGGGGGGGGGGGGGATCCAAATGAAATCCAACAAGTTTTGTCATGAAGAAGTACATTTAAATGACTAAAACCTATACAATACAGAAAATAGGTTCTTCTATGAAAAATATCAACAGGGCATATGATTGCTGGGACTCTAAGACCACTAGAGTGGGGGGCTCCTGAGCCCCTCTTTTCCAGAGGGACTTAAATGATGGTCATGCACTGACACTACATTTGATGTTTATGGGACTGTTGGAGATAGCCAAGAGCTGTTCGTCAGCCCAGCAGACTTTGAATGGCTCGGGACCCTGTTCTTGTGATCAGTGGATCCTATGGATAAGTAATAAATATATTTCTTGCTATAGTAGCCCCTATAACTACCCCTTTAAAAATGCATTTTTATTATTGTATATGCACCCCAAAATGCAGACAAAAAAAAAAAAAAGACAACCTAGCAAAAGTCCTTACACAACTAAGTAGGACAAAAAGTGATAGGAAGGTGGACAGGCAAAACACTTTTTGCATCCTTAAAGGGAACCTGTCACCGGGATTTTGTGTATAGCACTGAGGACATGGGTTGCTAGATGGCAGCTAGCACATCTGCAATATCCAGTCCCCATAGCTCTGTGTGCTTTTATTGTGTAAAAAAAACGATTTGATACATATGCAAATTAACCTGAGATGAGTCCTGTATGTGAGATGAGTCAGGGACAGGACTCATCTCAGGTTAATTTGCATATGTATCAAATCGTTTTTTTTACACAATAAAAGCACAGAGAGCTATGGGGACTGGATATTGCGGATGTGCTAGCGGCCATCTAGCAACCCATGTCCTCAGCTCTATACCCAAAATCCCGGTGACTGGTTCCCTTTAAAGGGATGCAAGTGGCATTTATCATGTAGAGAAAGTTAATACAAGACCCTTACAAATGTATTGTGATTGTCCATATTGCCTCCTCTGCTGGCTGGATTCATGGTTACCACCACCCTGCAATCCATCAGCGGTGGTCGAGTTTGCACATTATAGGAAAAAGCGCCAACCTATGTGCACTCCCACCAGGATCGGCTCCAGGTTTATCTGGGCCCTTGGGCGATAAATCTCAGTGGGTCCCCTTGTGGCATTTTTTTTTACATGTCCACCGTGGCTCCTACACCGTAGAATGACCCCCAGGGCCCCCCATAAAGTATAGTGACCCCCTGTGCCCTGTAGGGGTTTGCTCTGGTAGGCAGGGTAAGCGGATGCAATACAGAGGCAAGACCACGGTTGAAAAGCAAAAGTTCAGTTCAGTGTTTATTCACACAAAGGGGCAGAAAAGAAAAACAATACTTTGCAGGGTCCTGGTGTTAATTCACGCAGCAAGAGTCCACAGAACAAAACATGTCACCTGGCAGTCCACAGAAGGCTTTAGGGCGCCTGACTCCCAGCAGGCGGCTCTTATGCGGCTCTCAGCCTTGCAGCATGGCGGAACTCCTCAGCTCCTAAACACAGAGCTTCCACAGCTCCACTATCACCTGGAGGATCATTCCACACCCAGCTGAGCTTCTGGCTGGGCTTTTAAATCCCAGCCCAAAACCTGGCCTGGAATGTAGGGAACAGCCACCCACCCTGCTCTTTGGCTGCTCCCAATAAGAACCGGCCCGGATCGGCTTTGCAGCCACACTAAGTGAAAATAGAGTCAGCGAGCACTAGCTGTCGCTGACACACAAAATTACCTTTTCCTATATCACCAGGAACCTCTGTGACACTTACCTTCCATCAATTATGGAACCTTGCGCCTTCCTACAGCCCCGATACAATATAATAACCCCCCAGTGCCCCCCCCCCCCATACAGTATAATGACCCCCAGTGGCTTCCCACACAGTATAACGAATCCCCATTGGCCCTCCATTGAGGATTATGATCTCCGAGTGGCCCAACACAAAATATAATGACCTCCTATGGCACCGTGACGGGTCCACTGAGGATCATTATATACTCTGTGACAGGGCCACAGGAGGTCATTATACTTTGTGGTGGGCCACTGGGAGATCATAATACTCTTTTACTAGGGGTCATACTCAAGAGAGGGGGCATTAGGACTCATTATACGGTATGGGGGTCATTGGGGATCATTATACTAAATGCTGGGGCACTGGGGGTAATTATACTGTGTAAGGGGCCCTCACACAGTATAATGACCCCCCAGTGGCCCCCTCACATACCTATCAATGCATGAGTGCAGGGGAGCTGGCGGCGCTTTCATTCACTAACCGCAGCTCATCTCCCTTTGCTTAGTGAATGAAAGGACTGCCAGCTCCCCAGCGCTCCAGCAATGAGCGTTCCATCTGTGATGATGGAAATGCTCATAGCAGCCAGCCTGGCACCCCCCTGAGAGCTGGACCACCCTCCTAAGCATGCCACTGCACAGTGGGACCCCCCAGGAGCAGTGGGCCCTGGCACTTGCCCAGGTATGCCGGGTGCTGACACTGGCCCTGGCTCCCATGGTCCCATCCACTAAGCTGGCACTTTTTCCTATAGTGTGCCAGCATGGCCACTGCTAATGGATTGCAGGGTGGTCGTAACCATGGAAACAAACAGTGTATAATGTTATGGAGAAATGAATCCAGCCAGCAAAGGAGACAATATGGACAATCACAATACATTAGTAAGTGCCTTGTATTAAGAAGGTTGTCTCACTTCAGTAAGTGGCATTTATCACGTAAAAAAAGTTATTACAAGCCACTTACTAATGCATTGTGATTGTCTATATTGCCTCCTTTGCTGGCTGAATTCACTTTTCCATCGCATTATACACTGCTCGTTTCCATGGTTACAGACCACCCTGTAATCCAGCAGTGGTGGTCGTGCTTGCACAATATAGGAAGAAGCACCAGCCTATGTGAGCTCCCACTGTCCTGGCCACAGAGAGGCTGACACTTTTTCCTATAGTGTACAAGCATGACCACTACTGCTGGATTACAGGGTGGTCATAACCATGGAAACGAGCAGTGTATAATGAGATGGAAAAAATGAATCCAGCCAACAAAGGAGGCAATATGGACAATCACAATACATTAGTAAGTGCCTTGTATTAACTTTATCTACATGATAAATGTCACTTGCTGAAGTGAGACAATCCCTTTAAAGGAGTTGGCCCATCTCATTCGGTTGAGCGAATCAAATTGACTCAAACAAATTTGATTAGCCGCTAAGCCGAATTTCCTCGCACTTTGTGGTAATGAATCTATTTTCCCTCAAAATGGGAATAAAAATACTCACCTCATCGATTTGCATGCTAAGAGGCTGTCGTGACCATCTTGATTGAAGATACCGAGAGAAATCTTGCATAGGGTGACATATGACGTAGGCCAGGTGCGGTGTTGTCTTTTTGCAATTTCTTTTTCCGTTGAAAAGAGTATTTTCAATGGAAAAAAGTGAATTTATCTTTTATTGGAATTTGTTTATTTACACTTTTTTTTACTTTCTTTTTACCACTTAATAGTCCCACAAGTGGACTATAACAGCCAATCTTTTGATTGCTTTTAAAATACAATGCACTATCCCTATAGTTGGGGTGGACTGGGAACTAAAAGTGGCCCTGGAAAAAAACTTGAGTAGCCCCATGGTGCAGGGGGGTCCAAATTTAAAGAAGGCAATATAATTAGGCAGGGACAACAGAAGTAGAAGGGCCAGCACAAAATACTGCCACCTATGCCACAGTATTCAACTGTATAGCTGATCTGAGGACGTCGATACAGTTAAATAGGAGAGAATCAGATTATTATGTGCCCGGCTCACGTCCATGAGGAGGACTGCAGCAGCCCCCTGGGCATCGGCCCACCTGGAAATTTCCCTGTAGGGTTTATGGTCAATCTGCCCCTGCCTATAGTGCATTGCATTTCAATGTTAGTGCAGCCTGCTGGAAAACACTTCAGGCTGTCTTGGGGTCTATGCCAGGCCCCAGCCAGCCTTTACACACATCAGCACCCCACGATCACATTTGCATGGTGCCGATGGGAGACAGAGGGAGTCCACTCCCTTTGTCACCGTTTACATGCCTGCAGGCGACATTGCCCGCAGCATGTAAGGTGTTGCCCACGAAAAGGTGGCGTCCCAGCCTAAGGCCCCTTTAGTGACCACTGTAAAAAGGCGTATTGGTGGTCACTAAGGGAATATAGTGCACTTGTCATTTTAGATAATTTTTTAGAATTAGCTGTGATATGTGTACATCTGACCATTTATATAACTTGTATCCAGCACTTTTTAGCAGTTTTCTTCTTTGCAGGCTGCATTCAATTGTCTCTGAGCTGGTGGGTGAAAAACGCTGAAATGATGTCTGCTCATAGACTACACATAGAGAGTCTGAGTCCTAACACTTTCACTCAGGATCACTCAGAAACATCCAATAACACATTTTAGAGAAGTACTGAGCAGTAGTGATGTGAATAAAGCACTTACTATTAGCTGCGGAATCTGCTGAATTTTGTCTGCCGGTTTCTCTCCGTGATTCCTCCTTCCCTCCCCTTTCATAGACTTCTATGGGATGATGTAATCTGAGCCTTCAGTGAGCAGGCAGTCTGTCTCAAACTCTATCTCGGATTTATCACAAACTTTAGAAAGTTAGTTCAGAAAAGGAGGGAAGGGAGCTTTAAACTGGAGAAAAGGGCATTTTTTTAAATAAGATATATCAGAAAGCTTTGACTATTCTCCTGTACTATTGATTTATGCAAAGTTGTGTGAAACGACCGTGACCATTTAAAATAGTAAATCCTGGTGCAGCGTCTATGGTGTGGTCAGGGCCAGTATCTATGTACTGTGAGGGTTACAGTCAACTTGGACAAAAAAGACTGATATCACAGTATAAAGTGAGTGATACACGGGCTGAATCAAGCAGGGATATGTAAGGTTTTGTGTTCTTTGTCCTGTGCATTTACTTTGACGACCAGACACTTTTCAGACTGACAGTTACGGAGCATAAAAGAACCCCACGGCGCTGTATGTGTGTATGTGGTTATTACAGTATCACTTGCTCCGTGCCTCCTGCCCTTCCCTTCAGAGGCAGCATCTGGTGGGCGTTTTTGAGCACATGTGCAATGACAAGACAAATGGAAGTGCATCGTGAATGGCGCATTCCTCGGAGAGGGACAAATAGCAAAGCTTTTAGCGAGACTCGGCTCACAGAGCTGCAAGTGAAATCTGCTTTGTCTTTGTGTTAATGGAATATGTGCAGACTCTTGTGGTATTGTTTGTCCTGCTCTTTATATTCAGATATTTTCCCCATGTCTCTGATCAGACTTCGCCCTATTCATCATACATCCTCCTTCACACTGTCCTCTCTCTAAAGGACTATTATCAGGACGGTAACTTTCTATATGTGCATCTCACATCTCCGTAACGGCTATAATGGAATGTGCTCTGATAAGATCCTTTATAAAGTGGAATGAATATGAGCCAGTAATACTGACAAGATAGATAAATAGATAGTCTAAATTTGCTTACCGAAATTAATCTTTCCTTCAGTCCAAAGGCAGCACAACACAAAGGGAGGGGGGTACCTAGGGAGTATTAAACAAGGGGAAGTTCCCTAGGGAGTATTAAACAAGGGGAAGGGTGGGGGGGGGGGTCGAAATCGCAACCTTAATAATCACTTGTCTGTCAAAGGCTGAATTGCAAGCACCAGATACATCCAACTCATATTGTTTAGTAAAGATGCATGGAGAAGACCATGTAGAGGCTCTGCATTATTGATCCAACGATTATTATTATTTTTTTTTTTTCTCTTTCCTTTGCCCAGGCGACGAAGGATATTATCACACTAGCGTTTTTGTTTTCCGGTATTGAGTTCCGTCCTAGGGGTTCAATACCGGGAAAAAAATGATCAGTTTTATCCTAATGCATTCTTAATGGAGAGCAATCCGTTCAGGATGCATCAATTCAGTCCCTCTTACGTTTTTTGGCCGGAGAAAATACTGCAGCATGCTGCAGTTTCCTCTCTGGCCAAAAATCCTGAACACTTGCCGGAATGCTGGAATTTCCATTGAAATGTATTAGTGCCGTATCCGGCCCCAAGTGTTCTGGCAAAACGGATCCGGTTTTGCGGTCTGCGCATGCGCAGACCTTTAAAAATGAAAAGATAAATAAATACTGGATCAGTTTTTCCAGATGACAACCAGAAAGACGGATGCATTTGTGAGACGGATCCGCATCCGTATCTGGCTCACAAATGCATCCGTTTGAGTGCGGATTGCCGGATCCGTCAGGCAGTTCTGCAGTGTCCGTAAACAACCTGAGGACAACCTGCACCTCAGCTTCAATCTTGGAGGGTTACAAAACCTCCATAGTTAATTCTATGTACCAGCCCATAGAAGGTAAAAGATCACAGTATCTCCAGACAACCCAGAGAAGTAATGAAGATATTGACAAAGGAAGGTAACTGTCGTGTATATGACTCCAGCCTCCTTTGCATTAGGTCAGGGGTGGCCAACCTTACAGACACAAAGAGCCCCCCCAAAAAAACGGATGATTACACGGAGCGACAAGCTATACATTTACACACGAGTCACCATACTTTTTGCCCTACAAGATGCACCTAGGTTTTAACAAAGAAAAATAAGAGAAAAAAAGAAAAAATATATTTTTCATCAGACCTCAGATCAGATTCCTAAATCAGATCCTCAATCCTCATCTGACCTACAATAACATCCCCAAACCTCATCAGACCTCCAAATCAGACCCCATACTCGGATCAGACAACACAAATCAGACTCCCAGTAACAGACCCTCGGTGCTCAGATCTCCCCCCCCCCCCCCCAATGCTCAGATCTGCCCCCCCATGCACAGACCCCCCCCCCCCAATGCTAAGATCTCCCCCTTTCTTAGATCTGACCCCCCATGCTCAGACCTGACAAACCCATGCTCAAACAAGACACCCCATGCTCAGATCTTCCCCATGCTCAAATCTGAACCACCATGCTCAGATCCCCCCATGCTCAGATCAGACCCCCATTGCTCAGATCAGGACCCCCTCATGCTAAGATCAGACCCCCATTGCCCAGATCGGGACATACCCCCCCCCCCCCCCATGCTCAGATCAGAACCTCCCATGCTAAGATCAGACCCCCATTGCTCAGATCAGGACCCCCTCATGCTAAGATCAGACCCCCATTGCCCAGATCAAGACATACCCCCCATGCTCAGATCAGAACCTCCCATGCGCAGATCAGACCCCCATTGCTCAGATCAGGACCCCCTCATGCTAAGATCAGACCCCCATTGCCCAGATCGGGACATACCCCCCCATGCTCAGATCAGAACCTCCCATGCTAAGATCAGACCCCCATGCTCAGTTCTATCATTTAAAAAAATCTCTTCCCTCTCCCGATCAGGCACTGGGCTTCTGCCCGGGTACCTGCTACTGTGCAGGTCTGACGCACTCTCCACTGTGACCTGATGAGCACAACATCAGGTCATAGAGCGTGTCTCCAAGTACGTTCTCATAATGTGTGCATCAGGACATAGTGGAGAGTGAGATGGAGCTGCAAAGTAGCAACAGTGCCCGATCAGGAAAAGAGATCAGAGCCTGGGGTGGAGAGTGAGCCGGCCTGACTGCTTCCGGCTCCACAGCTAGAGCCGCACTTGAAGAACCAAAGAGCCGCATGGGGCTCAAGAGCCACAGGTTGGCCACCCCTGCATAAGCTGGAGAGATCTCAAGCTATCAGCTAGCCACCGTACTTAAAGACAAAAGGATCATTAGTCTGAATATAGTATTCCTATAAAAGGAAACTGAAGTATAGGATTATACCGTACAATAAGAACAGCATTAACCTCCAATTTGGAGCATTAAGAGAGAGAAAGACTGATTGTCTTCAAGGACTATTCCCCTATGCAACTTCTAAGAACTAATGGGAATCCTTGTAATAGCTGCTCTGATGTAAATGACTTTATATACATTGATAACCTGTGGATCAGCTTCAGTAAAACACTAGGAGTTTATTTAAAATTCTAGTCTCTTTATTCCATATCATCTTAACTACTACTACTCTCAACATTTGCACCTAACGGTGCTGGCGTCACGAACCAGGGGCCCAGCCACAAGCACCCTAAACATCACCACCAATGAGGGCACCTCAACCAACATCTGTCTGGTGTTCCCTGCAACAGAGAGTGCCCCGGAAGATCTCGTGCTGTCTTCCCATCCACCACACCAGGATAACGAAACCGTGAGTACTACTATCCTCAGCACCTTATCACTAGTGCGCTCACGTCCGCATCATCCTTAGGGAGCCCTGGCACGTTGCATGAATTGGCGTCACTACGAACAGGATTGGTGCAATATAACTGTGTGCCATGTTGCCATAACCTTATGAGAATAAGCCCCACTTGCTTTATTCAGAGACTTTGCTTGATACACGTTTTAGTGGGCTGCAGAATTGATCAAATCGCTTGGCATTGCATGGACATACTATACAAGTTTATTGCCACAAAGTCCCGTTGTCAAAAGTGGAAAAATCGCATATTACTGTGTCACTACGATAGCTTGCTGTCAGTGGATGGACTTATACATTGAACCTAAAGCGGCTGCCTGCAGTCGCTTTATTAGTGGTACTGCGCCATTACTGTGAGCTACGTCCCGTTCGCGGCGGGAAAAGAGAAGCCAATCCTCTTATGCAAAATAACTTCTTACCGGTGTGCCAATACCAGCGCTGCTGCCAGTACTTCCGAATCCAGCGCCGCCTCTCCTGCCTTGCAGAACGGACCTAGGGGGAGGGCGCGCATGAGAAGTGAGAGTGACGTGCGTACGCACATTGAAGTGACGCGAGACCACGTGTGGGTGAACTGAAAAAATAGGGAGATCAACAGCCCTTCTCCACCGAACAAATATAATAGTGAGAGCCGCTGGGAGGAAGTAACCTAAAGCGGGACTGTATGGGAGCATAATCGGCCTTACAGAGCGCCATACTGCTCGGTATTAAGCGTCACAACGTCTCTTAAAAGGCCAGACACCTATAAAGTAGCGGTTGCCCATAGCAACGCAACAAGTGTGTAAAACTATATTTAACCTGTATTATATTGAAGGTCTGTCACTGCCATGTTTTTTGCGGTGCGGAGGCACAGAGAGAAACCCCACGGACGTGCTCAGTAGTGCTTCACACTTCAGTTATTTCCATCAATTATTGTGAGCCAAAACCAGATGCAGGTCAAAAACACAGACCATTGCACCTCATCTTTGAGTCATCACTACTGGTTTGGGCTCATAATAGCTGATGGAAATAACTGACCAAATAACTGAAGTGTGAACTGGGCCTTACCTGCTTCCTGACACTGGCTCTCGGCTCTGGTGCTCTCAGACCTCTGCTCAGGTCCCTGGATGTCATCATCCATTTTGACGCTGCCTGCAACCAGTCGTGGGCCGCAGCGGTGACTTCTCCCCTTGCGTCAAGTGAATAAATGTGACTGTTTATAGAGTACTTCAGAATTTGGGGCCCCGCTTTTAAATTCGCCCAGGGCCACATTTTGTCTAAAACCGGCCCTGCTGCACTGTGGTATATGGTATTTTGCGCTATGGTATTGCTGACCCCTCCTACTTATGTTGCCCCGCCTCCGGTCCTTTTAGACGCTACCACAACATGGGGCCACTTTTAGTTTTTTTTTTACAGGACCACTTTAAGTTCCCTATCTGCTCCTGCATAAAGGTATTTAAAAAAAAATGGCTTATGGAGGGCTGGGAGTAAAAAACAAAAAAATCACCTGGTCTTTAAAGGTTTAAACATAGGCCACTGTGCAAAGTGTAGAGGATCCCGAAATCTCGCAGTTGCCATGGAAATGTCACAGTTGCCTTGAATTGCAACTTTTTTTAGACCACAAAACTAACGATTCTGATGACCTCCATAGTTTGTAAGGCTGAAAAAAAGACATCCGTACATCCAGTTTAGCCTATAGAAGCCAATTTTCCTCATTTTAGGTGGAAAAATTCCTTCCCGACTCCAATCGGACAATCAGAATAACTCCCTGGATCAACTAACTATAACCTGTAATATTACACTCCAGAAATCCAGAGTAAAGCCAAATATGCTGGCAGCGTTAGATTTTGTCCTTTTAGAACGTGAGATTGTGGAGACCGCCAAAGTGGTAGAGTCACTGGAGCAATTGTCCCGCTTGCCCTCCCTATAAAACGGCCTCATCGTTATCCATAGCAATTCCTTAATTCTTGATCTGGTCTTCATTTTATAAAACTCTCCCTAATTTTTTGTATTTTCTTCTCATTTCAGGAGTGGAAACAGCTGGCGGCATGATGCAGAGATGTCTACAAAGCATTTCTACACCACGTCATCAGTCGCAAGACCCAGGTGATCGAGAACAATGTTCCACAAATGTCAGAAACCAGTAGACTCCTTCGCATATGACAAACATCTTGAGATTTTTTCCATCTGAGGAGATGAACAGATGTTGACCTTCTCTGGTGGTAATTCCCATGGCTGTCAATTTACCAGGAGAAAATAACCCTTTGTCTGACCTCTTTTAATATACAGAAAATAGAAGGATCGCAACGGAGAGACAGTGACAGATATTTCGGTCTGTGCCATCATGGTCAGGATATTTAGACGCCCATAACCTTTTCGGTGCCGTATGACCAAGGACAAAAGACGGGCAGTGGTATACTAATAAACCAGGGCAGCAATGATAGGTTATCAATCTTAGAACAATGTTGTTTTTTT
This sequence comes from Bufo gargarizans, assembly GCF_014858855.1. Taxonomy (NCBI): domain Eukaryota; kingdom Metazoa; phylum Chordata; class Amphibia; order Anura; family Bufonidae; genus Bufo; species Bufo gargarizans. Next base: position 6,429,491 of record NC_058088.1, read on the forward strand.
TCCCTGTATGACGTCCCCTCTGAGACCTCCGGGTGTCAAAAAATAGCATAAGAGCGAGGCAGAGACACACATCACACACCATGGATCGTGCACTTAGAGGCTCCTTCACGTACCATGTGGGTGATGAGATGTCACTGCTACAGAACTGCTGTCTTTTTAGTCTGACTTTTATCCACTCAACTGTGAAATCCTATTCCCCGCATCACACCTCCAGCATCTCACTGTTATCCTTGTTTTATGCCTGCTAAGCTTTTAATTTGAGGTATTCAATCCCAGCGACACATAGGAGAGGTCATCACAGGTTCCCACCTAGTAGATGCAATGGACAGATATGTCCTGGGTTACAGCAGTCATTTTTACCATACATCCGTCTCTATCAAAGAGGTTGTCTCACCTCAGACATGGATGGCATATTGTCAGGACATGCCATCAATGTCAGATAGGTGCGGGTCTCACCTCGGGGACCCGCTCCTATGTAGAGAATAGGGCCCCCAGAGCGACGGAGAGCACACTGTCCACATGCGCTCTACATTCATTTTTTTGGTAGTGTCAAAAATAGCTGAGCGCTATTTTTGAAAGCCCCTCTGTGGGACTGCCAGAAATAGCTAATCTAGCTTTTGGCTTTTTTTTGGAACTCCCATAGCTGTGAATGGACGGTGGCCGTGCTTGAGCAGTGCACTTTGGGTGGCCCGTTCTGGAGATAGGAGCGGGTCCCTACTCCCTTTCCTCAATGCCAGTGGAGTGATCTCATAGTCATTCATCCCTACTTCTAAATTCATGGAAATACATAGCTGAAGCTCTCTCTAGAGTCTAGACAGTGGAGAAGGACATTGCGGGGGCCTTACATACCATATGTATCTATATGTGAGGGACTATTTTCTATGCAGGTGAGAAAGGTATTAGCAATTGCTAGCTGCAATGTCTCCAAGGAGATGCAGGCCCTTGATGAGCTGCTACCCACCCACAGAAAGTGAAGAAAGTTCTCCAGGTAAAATATTGTTAAAAAGAGTTTTAAAGGGAAACTGTCATCCCGATTTTCAACATTTAACTATGCCCATTACCTTATCCTTTGAAGCATGTTGTTCCTGATGTTGCCCTTATTCTGCTTTCGTGTTTCATGCTTGCTGTGAAAATCAACTTTAATCCACAATACCGCCATATGCTAATGCACACTTTGACGCTGGCTGACTCTTGCATCCTCCAAGTCATGCTCGCCGCATGATCTTCCTGCCTCCAGCCCCTTGATTAACGTTTCAGAGTAGTGGCCATGTCACCTCCTCGACAGGAGGCAGGAAGAGGGCGCAGCGAGCATAACTTGGAGGATGCAAGAACCAGCCAGCGAAGGGTACATTAGCATATGCAACGTGCTGCCCCCAAGGGCCGATCGTATCCCAGGTTTATCGGAATGCCGAGTGGTGTGGTGCAGCCTCAATAGTTTTCTGTGTGTGTCATGGTGCTCCTACCTGGATACCATCGCTTCCCAGAGTTCAGCTCCGAAGCAATAAAGGAGTGAGTAATGGTGGCGGTGGAGAAATAGTCGAGTCCAGACTTTTATAAAGTTCAACAGCTTTACTTGAATCAACTTGCATCCGTACAAGAAGTGCTATTTCTCTTGGTTCCACCAGCTTTTGGCAAATATTGGCAGGCAAACTTAAATATTCTGCTTTATCTCTTTGCTGTGCTGAAATCGGCTTTAGTCTGGTCACTGGACTTTAGGGCTGTTCTGGTACTTTTGGAGTAGGGTGCCTTTGGCTGTTGACCCCCTCTCAACACGGTTAATCTGTAAGGAGTCATGGTGCTCTATGAGCTGCTTCCCTCTGCAGAGACTTCTGTTGCAGGAGGGGGTACAGAAACGGCAGTGTTCCTAAAATTACAAAAGGTTGGGACGAACATAGGATTTGTATCGGTTAGATTTCCAACCACCTAATGTTTTTATCTCTATTTCAGACAAACCGTATGAAAAAAGCCATGGTGTAAGCTCCTATCCGAAAAAAAATGTGTAGTGAAAAGGCATTTTTACAGCCCTGCCCGGCTACAACAGGCTGCCAGAATGTGGCGGAATTAATATAAGGAAAGAGCTGAGGCGTTCCGGTGAATAAAAAGGAGTGTTTTGGAAAAATCAGCACACACACCTGGGAGAGCTAGTAGTAGTTGATTCAAAATAGCAGTGGAAATTGGTCTGAGTGCTGCTACGCAGTAAAAATCTATATAGTTTAATTCTTATGATATTCTATTTTTGGTTATATGCTCCCATCTAGTGGCTGTTTTTGGTAATGCACTTGTTTTTCTGTTCGTGATATCCGTCATTCATTTCATTGCTCCACCCCTTCTTCTGTGTACCTCACTTCCTGTTTCTCCATACTGCTCCGGGCATTGAACAGGTACACATGTATTCTCATGTAAGCTTTTACAAAAGCATCCTCTTTTGACCACACAATACCAGAATCCATCTGTTCTGCTGTACTGTGTTATCTGGCTTAAAGAATAAAGCAACTTACACGGATAAACTCGGTGTTGGTGAGTTCAAGCTATCTGATAAGGATTGTCCGCAGTGATTATATCTGCTTATACAGGCCAGGCATAGAGGTCTCACTAGGGATAAATCGCTATTACAACAATCTGAGTCAGAATAGTCTACGTTTGTCTGTTTTTGTGCAGGAGGATTTTTTCCAGCCCTGTACAATTTTCTTAACCAGGAAATGAGAATATAAGAAAAAAAGGTGATTTCAGCTTACCCACCGTCCTCCTTTGCCGTGCACAGATCCCAGACCCGGAATCATTCAAAACTCGTTCCCGTTTTGTTTTTTGTTGTGTTATAATTGAGTAGCATTTTGCATGTACTTTAAAGGCGTTCTGCATTTTTTTTTAAACTGATGATCTATCCTCTGGATAGATCATCAGCATCTGATCGGCGGGGGTTGGACACCCGGGACCCCTGCCGATCAGCTGTTTGAGAAGGCAGTGGCGCTGGCAGTAGCACTGTGGCTTTCTCGACGTTTACCGCAGGCCCAGTGATGTCACGACTAGTATCAACTAGCCTGGGCGCGGCTAAGCTCCATTTAAGTGAACAGAGCTTAGCCCCGCCCAGGCTATTGATACTAGTCGTGACGTCACTGGGCCTGCGGTAAACAGCAAGAAGGCTGGGGCGCTACTGCCAGCGCCACTGCCTTCTCAAATAGCTGATTGGCAGGGGTCCCGGGTGTCGGACCCCCGCCGATCAGATGCTGATGATCTATCCAGAGGATAGATCATCAGTTTAAAAAAACTGCAGAACCCCTTTAAGAAAGCCACTGGAGGCAGTTCTAGCTTGGAACTAATTATTATTCGCCACCTGGCTGGGGGCATGCCTCATGGCAAGAGAGGATTTTGAAACCGGAGTATGTGATGACACAATGTGGTCATGATTAAGACATACAGTGAAAAACACGTAGACCTTGCCTGTCTGGTAAGCCTATGAATTTTATAATGAAGAAATAAAAGAAATTGGATATTATCCTGAGCCTGCTGCTGTATTTTTTCTACTGTTTAGATTGATTAAAGGAAATGAGAATGTACTCCCTCCCATTCCATTAACTGACACAAATAGGCTAGTGCGGGTAGAGTCTTAGCGGCTGCCTCACTAGAGGCTCCTTGAGACCGCAAGGCCTCCAATAGACCTAGAGTGGCGATGACTCTGCTATGATGATCCGGTATTCCCTGTTTCTTGTTTGCAACATCGAGCCCTCAGAGCCAGGTATGGTAATAGGATCGGAAGAAGGTAGGAGCTATGGATTGCTTCACCAGGTTCAACAATTCTCTGAAACCATGTTCCATCAGCAGGGTGGCACTGCAGCTGCTGACTGCTCCGCGTGTGGAGCCAGACTGCAAAACTTGGTTATCTGGAAGGGGGAAAGAGAGCCTTCTAAATCATTGCGTACCCCGGGAACATGTTTTGCCTTAAACCAGAGAGTTAGCTCTAGGCAATGAAGGATAAAATGGCGCAGTAGGGCGAGGACTAGGAGAGAGGATGAGGTGGACGTATACCACGCTAATATTTTCTGTCCAGAATACTATACGTCTATTTCTCATCTCCTCTCCCCAAACCTCGACCGCTGCAACTATGGGATAGCGCTCCAGACATGTCAGATTACGGATTAATGGTGACCCTTACCACGACTGTGCACATGCTGTAGTAAACCATTTACCCTGAATGTAGCCCCCCATGCCTGTGCTGCCCACTGCAACTGTAAAGAGTTCTAAATGGGTATTTGGGATCTCAGGCTCCTGCCAGGAAGAGGCGCCAATAAATTCTGACAGAAAGGAGTGCCACGCTGAAAGGTCCTGCTTGATAGATTTTGTAATCCTTATAAAATGTTGCGGCTACTTTATGCCCGAAGTAGCAAGGTACAGCCTCTGGCAAAATGCTCTGCCCAAAGGAAGCACCCTGCTGGCAAATGTGAGATGCCCTAGTAGGGACTGAACCTGCGTAAGGGTAGCCTTTTTGGTAGACAGGACAGGACAGGAGGCCTTTTAAGTTGGTCAATTTTTGTTGGGGTAAATACCCACCACTACTTGACCTGGTGCACATGATGCACTTTTGGATAACATTGATGCCACCATAATATCATTTAATTGTTCTCCTATGACAGTGATAGGCAAACTGCGGCTCTCCAGCTGTTGCAGAACTACAATTCCCAGCATGCAAAGACTGCCTACAGCTTTCAGCCTACAGCAGGGCATGGTGGGAGTTGTAGTTTTGCAACAGCTGGAGAGCCGCAGTTTGCCTATCACTGTCCTATGGTATATCTCCATTGATCCTAAATGTTCACCCAAGTTTCGTTTACCAGAAAGACTACAGAAAACGGGCCAAACATACAATTAACAAATGTACTTCAGGAACTCGATGGCAACTTCACTATAAGGATTGATCTTTTAAATACCCATTGTGGCAGGACCACGTGTAAAATGGCTTCTCTTTGCACATGCATTGTAGCTGGGGACAGGTTTGTCCATCAAGAATATCACTGACATTGTATATCTTTTTTCTTTAAGAATTAATTGGAGTATCATATGTTGGACCAATGACACACTGAAAGCTCATATCTAATATATAAAGCTGAGTGTATGTGTGTATGTCCGGGAATCCGCACCGTCGCATATACAATCACGAAATTTGGCACACAGGTAAATCAGGTGTCTATGAAGGTTTTAGACCGGGTCTCAACTCTCTAGCACATACCGTTCCTGAGATATATATAAAAAAAAAAAAAGCATTAGCCAATAGAAGCCTGGTCACATGACCCTTATCAGCTAATAGAAGCTCGCAGGCCCTTAGTCTCCACATACGCACAGTTTTACACCAGGTTTCTCTAATACCCCAGAGTGGCTTCTTCACCCCGCTACTATCTCTAATGGGCTAATATAATGTCATCTTGTGTATTTATTTCAGGTCCAAACACTGTGCATTCTCTCTTTTGCAACTGTTATGTTCAAATGTAATGTAACTGGTTCACCAGTAGGTGGCAGCAAGCATGGCAGAGCTACAGTTTAAGAGAATGGAACCCTTCTTTCCAGTCTACCTCCCCTTTAAGGAGGCGAGGGGACTAGTTGCACACCCCCAGCTAGGGGAAGGGTGTGTAGCAGGTGCACATCCCTGCTGGACGTGCCCCAGCTAAGCAAAGCAAGCCAGCTAGAGCACCTTCAGCTCTGCTGGATATAGAGGCGACAGCTTGAAGCCTTGGAAGCCAGGAGGAGTTTTCCCTGGACAAATCTAGAAACAGACCAGACCACAAGGTGAAGTATAGCATAAAGAAGAAGCTGAGTTCTATAGCCAGCCTGTCAGTACAGCAGAGTCAGAGAGCAACAGATGTAGCAGAGAGGAGTTTGCCTGCCACAGTTTTGTTCATGCTAAAGCCTGCTGGGTCCAAGATAAAGTCTGTAAACCGTTTAGAGAAACGCTTATGCCAAGTAAAGCGGTTATTGAACGTCATCACAAGGTCTGGACTCAATTTATTCTTCATCCCTAAGTTAACTTTTCCCTTTTTTCTGCTTCGGACAACAATGCCTGGGGTCCAGCGTATCCAGGTAACATAGTAATATAGTAACATAGTATATAAGGCCGAAAAAAGACATTTGTCCATCCAGTTCAGCCTGTACTCCTGCAAGTTGATCCAGAGGAAGGAAAAAATAATAATAAACTCTGTGAGGTAGAACCCAATTTTCCCCACTTAAGGGGAAAAAAATTCCTTCCCGACTCCAATCAGGCAATCAGAATAACTCCCTGGATCAACGACCCCTCTCTAGTAGCTATAGCCTGTAATATTATTACACTCCAGAAATACATCCAGGCCCCTCTTGAATTCCTTTATTGTACTCCCCATCACCACCTCCTCAGGCAGAGAGTTCTATAGTCTCACTGCTTTTACCGTAAAGAATCCTCTTCTATGTTTGTGTACAAACCTTCTTTCCTCCAGATGCAGAGGATGTCCCCTCGTCACAGTCCTGGGGATAATTAGATGATGGGAGAGATCTCTGTACTGCCCCCTGATATATTTATACATAGTAATTAGATCTCCCCTCAGTCGTCTTTTTTCTAAAGTTAATAACCCTAATGTTGATAATCTTTCAGGGTACTGTAGGTAGGAGCACCGTGACACGTGCACAAAACATTAAGGGACATTGTAGGCCACCCTATACCACTCTGTCATTTTCTACACCTGGGTACCAACACCATTTCTTAAAGGAACTCTGTTCTGTTGCTGCTTCATTGCAGCTGGCGTCAAAAAACACTTATCTCATCTTAAAGGACGTTGAATTTCCAAAACAACCCAGCCATTTTTCTTCACTGCTGTAAATCAACTTTAAAGGGGCAGGGCGCTGTGGATGACACTTTTAAGGGAGCAGAGTGCTGTGGAAGTCACAGTTAAGGGGGCAAAAGACGGACTTAAAAAACCCACCCCCAGGTCTGCTAAGCTACGCCCCAATCTGGTTAGGCCACACCCATCCCACCCCGCAGCTGACAGGGATTGAAAAAATTAAGGTAAAAATCAAAGTTCTGTCAACTGCAGGGTTGGGAGGGAAGGTGACTTTCTCCCTGCAGCTCACGCTCAGACAGCACAGTGCTGCTGTCTAAGAGTGAGCTGTTCAAAAGGGCATCCCTGTGGACGTCCAGGCCCTGCATTGGACGGAGGACAGGGAGTCTGAAAGCTGGGCTGTCCAGCCTAAAACCAGACCTCTGGCCACCCTAGGGGCAGGCTGCTGTGGAGGTCACAGGAAACTCCTTCCCCACCAGCGCCGTAATAGTACGGCGCTGGCCGGGTCTCTAAAGATGGCGCCCGCTCCTGAGCGCTGCAGGCACCATAGCCACAGGTGTCTGCTATAAGAAGCAGACGGTCACCCTTTGCTATGGCCCAGTAATGCCAATTGCGAACATTTAACCCCTCAGATGCCGTGGTCAATACTGATGAGCTTGTGTGCAGCAGCCCCTGTCTTTCAGAATGACAGGAGGCTGCTGCGTAGTATTTCCTATGGAGCCCTTGCCTGTAATAGGGCTCCATAGGAAAGTAGTAAAATCATCATAGATTCCATTGCAAGTGCATTGGAGTCTAGGATAATAGCAACCAGATGATTGATTGTTATAGTTCACTATGGGAACTATAAAAAAGTGCAAAAAGAAAAAAAAAAGTTAAAAAACTAAATAAAGAAAAAAGACATAAAAATTCAAATCACCCACCTTTTCCCAAAATAAAAATAAAAGAACTAAAATTTTTTTTTTAAATACACATCATGGGTGTCGCCTATATTCACCATACGGCAAACAGCAAAACGGAAAAACTTCAAAATGGCCGATTTGCCGTTTCATTTTCTACAAAAAAATTATAAAAAATGATTAAAAAAGTCATACACACTCCTTAATGGTATCAGTGAAAATGTAAGATCGCCCTGCAGAAAATGAGCCCCCATACAGCTCCGTACACATAATGACAAAAAATTTATAGTGGTCAAAATATGGTGACAAAAAAATAAAACTGATTTTTTTCCCACTTTTTAATTTATATACATATAAGGTGTGGCGTTAAAGTGTGTGTTTTCTGCCTGTGAGTGATTAAGTTAATTGTGTTTGGTAATTGTGTCACAGGCAATGCCCATTGTATTTTGGTAATTGTATCACAGGCAGAGGGGGGTTTGTGTACATTAGCTGGGAGTTTCTAACTGTACAATACTGTGTTGATTGGCTGTTGTGACTTTGTGTCCTGTGCTCCACAATGTCCACATGGGTGGTAACCTTGTAGGGAAAATTGTATATAAGAAATGACTTTGTGCTCATTAGAGAGACCTGCTTTACCCCTTCATAAAGTCTTGGCTCATGTTTGGGGGATGGGATAACTACACTCTTGGGGATTGCTATATCACAATACTCCCCTGAGTATAAGCTCTTGTAAGAGCTTGTTCCTAGTTTCTGCTCTATGGATTTAGGAGAGGTTCACCCACTGGATGCTGAAGCCCGTTCATGAGTCCAGTGTGGGTGGAGGATGGCGAGACTCCAACCAAGCTGCGGCGGTTCGTGGGGTCTGTGATGGTTACAGTGTTGAGCGAAGGGCTTGGAGCCCTCGGGAAGCACTAGGAGCATCCATCAATGGAGGTACCCAGTCGGGGTGCTAGGAGATCCGTTACATAAGGTATTACCTGATTTGAACTGACCTGTAGAATAAAAGTAAATGGTCAGTTTTATTGCACATTGAACATCGTAAATAAAAATCCTGTTAAACTGTGGTGGAATTGCTTTTTTTTTTTGCAATTTCACCCTTTGGAATTTTTTCCGACTTCCCACTACATCATATGCAATATTAAATGGTGGAGTTGGAAAGTACAACTTGTCCCGCAATAAACAAGCCCTCATACGGCTATGTGAACAGACAAATAAAAAGGTTATGGCTCTGGGAAGACAGGGAGCTCAAAACAAAAACGCAAAAAAAAAACTAAAAACTCCGGGGGTGAAAAGATTAATGAGATGGTCCGCTATGGAGGTCAGTGTTAGGGGAAGATTGCTATAGAGGCCACTGTTAAGGGGACGGGGTGTTGTGGAAATCACTGTTAAGGAGATGGGGTACTGTGGAGGTCACTAATAAAGGGGCGGCCGCTGTGGAGGTCACTGTTAAGGGGGCAGGATGCTGTGGAGATCACTGTTAAGGGGCGGGATGCTGTGGAGGTCACTGTTAAAGGGACGGGATGCTGTGGAGTTCACTGTTAAAGGGGCAGGGGCTGTGGAGATCTCTGTTAAGGGGCAGGGAACGAACAGTGGAGGTCACAGTTAAGGGAATGGTCCGCTATGGAGGTCAGTGTTAAGGGGCGGGATGCTGTAGAGGTCACTGTTAAGAGGGCAGGGTGTTGTGGAGGTCACATTATAAGTGAACGGAGCTCTGTGAAGGTCACTGTTAAGGGGGCTGGTTATTGTGGAAATCACGGTTAACGAGACAGGGTACTGTGGAGGTTACTAATAAAGGGGTGACCGCTGTGGAGGTCACTGTTAAAGGTGAGAGTGCTGTGGATGTTACTGTTAAGGGGGCAGGCCGCTGTGAAGGTCACTGTTAAAGGGGTGAGGTACTGTAGATGTCACTGTTATAGCGGATACTGTCGATATCTTTTAACGACACACACAAACATTAAATTAAATAGATAAAATATACACATGCGAAGCCGGGTCCTTCTGCTAGTTTCCAATATATTCCAGGTAGATAGACGACCCTTTATTTTTGGAATCGGTCCTTTGTGTTCAGTACTGCAAACATTTTCATGCACAGGTAAAAATCTGAAAAAACTGCTTCATTTTACCAAGTGCTTCGGCCCCTTTTTTACAATGTCAATGGAGCCCACCAATACACCATTGTGTTATGACATCCTAGATATATCTAATCAATCTATGCCCAAGGACAAAACCTTGTCTACAGTCACCCAATCATAATTCAAGAAAGTCACACTCACTTAATATCAAATAGTAAATCAGTAACTTACGTCCATAAAAACCCTTCAAAAACTTCTTTGAAATCTCCCAACCACAGTCCTGATGGAGGTCAGATAAAGCAATATGCTGACCTTGCAGATAATTGACATAAGAATGGAGCCAGAACACCCAAGACAATAAATCCCGAAGAAACAAGCACCAGGTCCAGTGATAACAAGGCAATGGATAATTTTAGGTTGTCTTTGAGTATAGTGATTTATGACCCTGTAAGGTGAGTGGGTAGTAAGTTGAGCATGTTGTGTATAGAGTTGAGCGAACACCTGGATGTTCGGGTTCGAGAAGTTCGGCCGAACATCCCGGAAATGTTCGGGTTCGGGATCCGAACCCGATCCGAACTTCGTCCCGAACCCGAACCCCATTGAAGTCAATGGGGACCCGAACTTTTCGGCACTAAAACGGCTGTAAAACAGCCCAGGAAAGGGCTAGAGGGCTGCAAAAGGCAGCAACATGTAGGTAAATCCCCTGCAAACAAATGTGGATAGGGAAATTAATTAAAATAAAAATTAAATAAATAAAAATTAACCAAAATCAATTGGAGAGAGGTTCCATAGCAGAGAATCTGGCTTCCCGTCACCCACCACTGGAACAGTCCATTCTCAGATATTTAGGCCCCGGCACCCAGGCAGAGGAGAGAGGTCCCGTAACAGACAATCTGGCTTCATGTCAGCAGAGAATCAGTCTTCATGTCATAGCAGAGAATCAGGCTTCACGTCACCCACCACTGTAATAGTCCATTTTCATAAATTTAGGCCCAGCACCCAGGCAGAGGAGAGAGGTCCCGTAACAGACAATCTGGCTTCATGTCAGCAGAGAATCAGTCTTCATATCATAGCAGAGAATCTGGCTTCCCGTTACCCACCACTGGAACAGTCCATTCTCAGATATTTAGGCCCCGGCACCCAGGCAGAGGAGAGAGGTCCCGTAACAGACAATCTGGCTTCATGTCAGCAGAGAATCAGTCTTCATATCATAGCAGAGAATCAGGCTTCACGTCAGCCACCACTGCAACAGTCCATTGTCATAAATTCAGGCCCAGCACCCAGGCAGAGGAGAGAGGTCCCGTAACAGACAATCTGGCTTCATGTCAGCAGAGAATCAGTCTGCATGTCATAGCAGAGAATGAGGCTTCACGTCACCCACCACTGCAACAGTCCATTTTCATAAATTTAGGCCCAGCACCCAGGCAGAGGAGAGAGGTCCCGTAACAGAGGATCTGGCTTCATGTCACCAGAGAATCAGTCTGCATGTCATAGCAGAGAATCAGGCTTCACGTCACCCACCACTGCAACAGTCCATTTTCATAAATTTAGGCCCAGCACCCAGGCAGAGGAGAGAGGTCCCGTAACAGAGGATCTGGCTTCATGTCACCAGAGAATCAGTCTGCATGTCATAGCAGAGAATCAGGCTTCACGTCAGCCACCACTGCAACAATCCATTGGCATATATTTAGGCCTAGCACACAGGCAGAGGAGAGAGGTCCCGTAACAGACAATCTGGCTTCATGTCAGCAGAGAATCAGTCTTCATATCATAGCAGAGAATCAGGCTTCACGTCAGCCACCAATGCAACAGTCCATTGTCAGATATTTAGGCCCAGCACCCAAGCAGAGGAGAGAGGTCCCGTAACAGAGGATCTGGCTTCATGTCAGCAGAGAATCAGTCTTCATGTCATAGCAGAGAATCAGGCTTCACGTCACCCACCACTGTAAGAGTCCATTTTCATAAATTTAGGCCCAGCACCCAGGCAGAGGAGAGAGGTCCCGTAACAGACAATCTGGCTTCATGTCAGCAGAGAATCAGTCTTCATATCATAGCAGAGAATCAGGCTTCACGTCACCCACCACTGTAACAGTCCATTTTCATAAATTTAGGCCCAGCACCCAGGCAGAGGAGAGAGGTCCCGTAACAGACAATCTGGCTTCATGTCAGGAGAGAATCAGTCTTCATGTCATAGCAGAGAATCAGGCTTCACGTCACCCACCACTGCAACAGTCCATTTTCATAAATTTAGGCCCAGCACCCAGGCAGAGGAGAGAGGTCCCGTAACAGACAATCTGGCTTCATGTCAGCAGAGAATTAGTCTGCATGTCATAGCAGAGAATCAGGCTTCACGTCAGCCACCAATGCAACAGTCCATTGTCAGATATTTAGGCCCAGCACCCAGGCAGAGGAGAGAGGTCCCGTAACAGAGGATCTGGCTTCATGTCACCAGAGAATCAGTCTGCATGTCATAGCAGAGAATCAGGCTTCACGTCACCCACCACTGCAACAGTCCATTTTCATAAATTTAGGCCCAGCACCCAGGCAGAGGAGAGAGGTCCCGTAACAGAGGATCTGGCTTCATGTCACCAGAGAATCAGTCTGCATGTCATAGCAGAGAATCAGGCTTCACGTCAGCCACCACTGCAACAATCCATTGGCATATATTTAGGCCTAGCACACAGGCAGAGGAGAGAGGTCCCGTAACAGACAATCTGGCTTCATGTCAGCAGAGAATCAGTCTTCATATCATAGCAGAGAATCAGGCTTCACGTCAGCCACCAATGCAACAGTCCATTGTCAGATATTTAGGCCCAGCACCCAGGCAGAGGAGAGAGGTCCCGTAACAGAGGATCTGGCTTCATGTCAGCAGAGAATCAGTCTTCATGTCATAGCAGAGAATCAGGCTTCACGTCACCCACCACTGTAAGAGTCCATTTTCATAAATTTAGGCCCAGCACCCAGGCAGAGGAGAGAGGTCCCGTAACAGACGATCTGGCTTCATGTCAGCAGAGAATCAGTCTGCATGTCATAGCAGAGAATGAGGCTTCACGTCACCCACCACTGCAACAGTCCATTTTCATAAATTTAGGCCCAGCACCCAGGCAGAGGAGAGAGGTCCCGTAACAGAGGATCTGGCTTCATGTCACCAGAGAATCAGTCTGCATGTCATAGCAGAGAATCAGGCTTCACGTCACCCACCACTGCAACAGTCCATTGTCATAAATTCAGGCCCAGCACCCAGGCAGAGGAGAGAGGTCCCGTAACAGACAATCTGGCTTCATGTCACCAGAGAATCAGTCTGCATGTCATAGCAGAGAATGAGGCTTCACGTCAGCCACCACTGCAACAGTCCATTGGCATATATTTAGGCCCCGGCACCCAGACACAGGAGAGGTTCATTCAACTTTGGGTAGCCTTGCAATATAATGGTAAAATGAAAATAAAAATAGGATTGAATGAGGAAGTGCCCTGGAGTCCAATAATATATGGTTATGGGGAGGTAGTTAATGTCTAATCTGGACAAGGGACGGACAGGTCCTGTGGGATCCATGCCTGGTTCATTTTTATGAACGTCAGCTTGTCCACATTGGCTGTAGACAGGCGGCTGCGTTTGTCTGTAATGACGCCCCCTGCCGTGCTGAATACACGTTCAGACAAAACGCTGGCTGCCGGGCAGGCCAGCACCTCCAAGGCATAAAAGGCTAGCTCTGGCCACGTGGACAATTTAGAGACCCAGAAGTTGAATGGGGCCGAACCATCAGTCAGTACGTGGAGGGGTGTGCACACGTACTGTTCCACCATGTTAGTGAAATGTTGCCTCCTGCTAACACGTTGCGTATCAGGTGGTGGTGCAGTTAGCTGTGGCGTGTTGACAAAAGTTTTCCACATCTCTGCCATGCTAACCCTGCCCTCAGAGGAGCTGGCCGTGACACAGCTGCCTTGGCGACCTCTTGCTCCTCCTCTGCCTTGGCCTTGGGCTTCCACTTGTTCCCCTGTGACATTTGGGAATGCTCTCAGTAGCGCGTCTACCAACGTGCGCTTGTACTCGCGCATCTTCCTATCACGCTCCAGTGCAGGAAGTAAGGTGGGCACATTGTCTTTGTAGCGTGGATCCAGCAGGGTGGCAACCCAGTAGTCCGCACAGGTTAAAATGTGGGCAACTCTGCTGTCGTTGCGCAGGCACTGCAGCATGTAGTCGCTCATGTGTGCCAGGCTGCCCAGGGGTAAGGACAAGCTGTCCTCTGTGGGAGGCGTATCGTCATCGTCCTGCCTTTCCCCCCAGCCACGCACCAGTGATGGACCCGAGCTGCGTTGGGTGCCACCCCGCTGTGACCATGCTTCATCCTCATCCTCCTCCACCTCCTCCTCATCCTCGTCCTCCTCGTCCTCCAGTAGTGGGCCCTGGCTGGCCACATTTGTACCTGGCCTCTGCTGTTGCCAAAAACCTCCCTCTGAGTCACTTCGAAGAGACTGGCCTGAAAGTGCTAAAAATGACCCCTCTTCCTCCTCCTCCTCCTCCTCCTCCTGGGCCACCTCCTCTTCCATCATCGCCCTAAGTGTTTTCTCAAGGAGACATAGAAGTGGTATTGTAACGCTGATAACGGTGTCATCGCCACTGGCCATGTTGGTGGAGTACTCGAAACAGCGCAACAGGGCACACAGGTCTCGCATGGAGGCCCAGTCATTGGTGGTGAAGTGGTGCTGTTCTGTAGTGCGACTGACCCGTGCGTGCTGCAGCTGAAACTCCACTATAACCTGCTGCTGCTCGCACAGTCTGTCCAGCATGTGCAAGGTGGAGTTCCACCTGGTGGGCACGTCGCATATGAGGCGGTGAGCGGGAAGGCCGAAGTTACGCTGTAGCGCAGACAGGCGAGCAGCAGCAGGATGTGAACGCCGGAAGCGCGAACAGACGGCCCGCACTTTATGCAGCAGCTCTGACATGTCGGGGTAGTTGTGAATGAACTTCTGCACCACCAAATTCAGCACATGCGCCAAGCAAGGGATGTGCGTCAAATTGGCTAGTCCCAGAGCTGCAACGAGATTTCGCCCATTATCACACACCACCAGGCCGGGCTTGAGGCTCACCGGCAGCAACCATTCGTCGGTCTGTTGTTCTATACCCCGCCACAACTCCTGTGCGGTGTGGGGCCTGTCCCCCAAACATATGAGTTTCAGAATGGCCTGCTGACGTTTACCCCGGGCTGTGCTGAAGTTGGTGGTGAAGGTGTGTGGCTGACTGGATGAGCAGGTGGAAGAAGAGGAGGAGGAAGCCGAGAAGGAGGAGGTGGCAACAGGAGGCAAAGAATGTTGCCCTGCGATCCTTGGCGGCGGAAGGACGTGCGCCAAACAGCTCTCCGCCTGGGGCCCAGCTGCCACTACATTTACCCAGTGTGCAGTTAGGGAGATATAGCGTCCCTGGCCGTGCTTACTGGTCCACGTATCTGTGGTTAGGTGGACCTTGCCACAGATGGCGTTGCGCAGTGCACACTTGATTTTATCGGATACTTGGTTGTGCAGGGAAGGCACGGCTCTCTTGGAGAAGTAGTGCCGGCTGGGAACAACATACTGTGGGACAGCAAGCGACATGAGCTGTTTGAAGCTGTCTGTGTCCACCAGCCTAAATGACAGCATTTCATAGGCCAGTAGTTTAGAAATGCTGGCATTCAGGGCCAGGGATCGAGGGTGGCTAGGTGGGAATTTACGCTTTCTATCAAATGTTTGTGAGATGGAGAGCTGAACGCTGGCGTGTGACATGGTTGAGACGCTTGGTGACGGAGGTGGTGGTGGTGGTGTTGGTGGTACATCCCCTGTTTGCTGGGCGGCAGGTGCCAACGTTCCTCCAGAGGCGGAGGAAGAGGCCGAGGCGGCAGCAGCAGAATAGGCCGAGGCGGCAGCAGCAGAAGAGGTAGCAGGGGGAGCCTGAGTGACTTCCTTGGTTTTAAGGTGTTTACTCCACTGCAGTTCATGCTTTGCATGCAGGTGCCTGGTCATGCAGGTTGTGCTCAGGTTCAGAACGTTAATGCCTCGCTTCAGGCTCTGATGGCACAGCGTGCAAACCACTCGGGTCTTGTCGTCAGCACATTGTTTGAAGAAGTGCCATGCCAGGGAACTCCTTGAAGCTGCCTTTGGGGTGCTCGGTCCCAGATGGCGGCGGTCAGTAGCAGGCGGAGTCTCTTGGCGGCGGGTGTTCTGCTTTTGCCCACTGCTCCCTCTTTTGCTACGCTGTTGGCTCGGTCTCACCACTGCCTCTTCCTCCGAACTGTGAAAGTCAGTGGCACGACCTTCATTCCATGTGGGGTCTAGGACCTCATCGTCCCCTGCATCGTCTTCCACCCAGTCTTGATCCCTGACCTCCTGTTCAGTCTGCACACTGCAGAAAGACGCAGCAGTTGGCACCTGTGTTTCGTCATCATCAGAGACATGCTGAGGTGGTATTCCCATGTCCTCATCATCAGGAAACATAAGTGGTTGTGCGTCAGTGCATTCTATGTCTTTCACCGCTGGGGAAGGGCTAGGTGGATGCCCTTGGGAAACCCTGCCAGCGGAGTCTTCAAACAGCATAAGAGACTGCTGCATAACTTGAGGCTGAGACAGTTTCCCTGGTATGCATGGGGGTGATGTGACAGACTGATGGGGTTGGTTTTCAGGCGCCATCTGTGCGCTTTCTGCAGAAGACTGGGTGGGAGATAATGTGAACGTGCTGGATCCACTGTCGGCCACCCAATTGACTAATGCCTGTACCTGCTCAGGCCTTACCATCCTTAGAACGGCATTGGGCCCCACCATATATCGCTGTAAATTCTGGCGGCTACTGGGACCTGAGGTAGTTGGTACACTAGGACGTGTGGATGTGGCAGAACGGCCACGTCCTCTCCCAGCACCAGAGGGTCCACTAACACCACCACGACCATGTCCACGTCCGCGTCCCTTACTAGATGTTTTTCTCATTGTTATGGTTCACCACAACAACAAATATATTATTTGGCCCAATGTATTGTATTCAAATTCAGCGGGATATAAATTTGAGGCCTAGTATTTAGGCGCTGGGTGACCGGTATGGATTTAGTGACAGAATTAGACTTGGAAATGCACAGAAGCGTGTGTGTGAAGTTATTCTGAATGACCCTATGTGCACCTTCAATATGATCTACCCTTTTAGGGATAGATTTCAAATAGCTCTGATATAGCAGAAACGACTAAATTATGAAATTGCTAAATTGGGAATTGTATTTCAACCCAGAACAAAAAATGTGCTTTGACGGACACTAAATAACTTTCCCAGCCACAACAGGACAGCGGTAACGAGAGATTTAGCGGGATATAAATTTGAGGCCTAGTATTTAGGCGCTGGGTGACAGGTATGGGTTTAGTGACAGAATTAGATTTGGAAATGCACAGTAGCGGGTGTGTGAAGTTATTCTGAATGACCCTATGTGCACCTTGAATATTATATACCCTTTTAGGGATAGATTTCAAATAGCTCTGATATAGCAGAAACCACTAAATTATGAAATTGCTAAATTGGGAATTGTATTTCAACCCAGAACAAGAAATGTGCTTGAACGGACACTAAATAACTCGCCCAGCTACAGCACTAGGGACAGATTTAGCGGGATATAAATTTGAGGCCTAGTATTTAGGCGCTGGGTGACAGGTATGGGTTTAGTGACAGAATTAGACTTGGAAATACACAGTAGCGGGTGTGTGTGAAGTTATTCTGAATGACCCAATGTGCACCTTGAATATTATATACCCTTTTAGGGATAGATTTCAAATAGCTCTGATATAGCAGAAACCACTAAATTATGAAATTGCTAAATTGGGAATTGTATTTCAACCCAGAACAAAAAATGTGCTTTGACGGACACTAAATATCTTGCCCAGCAACAACAGTACAGCGGTAACGAGAGATTTAGCAGGATATAAATTTGAGGCCTAGTATTTAGGCGCTGGGTGACAGGTATGGGTTTAGTGACAGAATTAGACTTGAAAATACACAGTAGCGGGTGTGTGTGAAGTTATTCTGAATGACCCAATGTGCACCTTGAATATTATATACCCTTTTAGGGATAGATTTCAAATAGCTCTGATATAGCAGAAACCACTAAATTATGAAATTGCTAAATTGGGAATTGTATTTCAACCCAGAACAAAAAATGTGCTTTGACGGACACTAAATATCTTGCCCAGCAACAACAGTACAGCGGTAACGAGAGATTTAGCAGGATATAAATTTGAGGCCTAGTATTTAGGCGCTGGGTGACAGGTATGGGTTTAGTGACAGAATTAGACTTGAAAATACACAGTAGCGGGTGTGTGTGAAGTTATTCTGAATGACCCAATGTGCACCTTGAATATTATATACCCTTTTAGGGATAGATTTCAAATAGCTCTGATATAGCAGAAACCACTAAATTATGAAATTGCTAAATTGGGAATTGTACTTCAACCCAGAACAAAAAATGTGCTTTGACGGACACTAAATATCTTTCCAAGCAACAACAGTACAGCGGTAACGAGAGATTTAGCAGGATATAAATTTGAGGCCTAGTATTTAGGCGCTGGGTGACAGGTATGGGTTTAGTGACAGAATTAGACTTGAAAATACACAGTAGCGGGTGTGTGTGAAGTTATTCTGAATGACCCAATGTGCACCTTGAATATTATATACCCTTTTAGGGATAGATTTCAAATAGCTCTGATATAGCAGAAACCACTAAATTATGAAATTGCTAAATTGGGAATTGTACTTCAACCCAGAACAAAAAATGTGCTTTGACGGACACTAAATATCTTTCCAAGCAACAACAGTACAGCGGTAACGAGAGATTTAGCAGGATATAAATTTGAGGCCTAGTATTTAGGCGCTGGGTGACAGGTATGGGTTTAGTGACAGAATTAGACTTGGAAATACACAGTAGCGGGTGTGTGTGAAGTTATTCTGAATGACCCAATGTGCACCTTGAATATTATATACCCTTTTAGGGATAGATTTCAAATAGCTCTGATATAGCAGAAACCACTAAATTATGAAATTGCTAAATTGGGAATTGTACTTCAACCCAGAACAAAAAATGTGCTTTGACGGACACTAAATAACTTTCCCAGCTACAACAGGACAGCGGTAACGAGAGATTTAGCGGGATATAAATTTGAGGCCTAGTATTTAGGCGCTGGGTGACAGGTATGGGTTTAGTGACAGAATTAGACTTGGAAATACACAGTAGCGGGTGTGTGTGAAGTTATTCTGAATGACCCTATGTGCACCTTCAATATGATCTACCCTTTTAGGGATAGATTTCAAATAGCTCTGATATAGCAGAAACCACTAAATTATGAAATTGCTAAATTGGGAATTGTATTTCAACCCAGAAGAAAAAATGTGCTTTGACGGACACTAAATAACTTTCCCAGCTACAACAGGACAGCGGTAACGAGAGATTTAGCAGGATATAAATTTGAGGCCTAGTATTTAGGCGCTGGGTGACAGGTATGGGTTTAGTGACAGAATTAGACTTGAAAATACACAGTAGCGGGTGTGTGTGAAGTTATTCTGAATGACCCAATGTGCACCTTGAATATTATATACCCTTTTAGGGATAGATTTCAAATAGCTCTGATATAGCAGAAACCACTAAATTATGAAATTGCTAAATTGGGAATTGTACTTCAACCCAGAACAAAAAATGTGCTTTGACGGACACTAAATATCTTTCCAAGCAACAACAGTACAGCGGTAACGAGAGATTTAGCAGGATATAAATTTGAGGCCTAGTATTTAGGCGCTGGGTGACAGGTATGGGTTTAGTGACAGAATTAGACTTGGAAATACACAGTAGCGGGTGTGTGTGAAGTTATTCTGAATGACCCAATGTGCACCTTGAATATTATATACCCTTTTAGGGATAGATTTCAAATAGCTCTGATATAGCAGAAACCACTAAATTATGAAATTGCTAAATTGGGAATTGTACTTCAACCCAGAACAAAAAATGTGCTTTGACGGACACTAAATAACTTTCCCAGCTACAACAGGACAGCGGTAACGAGAGATTTAGCGGGATATAAATTTGAGGCCTAGTATTTAGGCGCTGGGTGACCGGTATGGATTTAGTGACAGAATTAGACTGGGATATGGCCAAAAAATAACCACACTATTGCTGGTTAAATGCACTTGGTGACGGGCGCAGCTTGCCCCTGATGTAGTATATGGCCAAAAAATGAACAGACTATTGCTGGTTAAATGCACTTGGTGTCACAGCTTGACCAACCACACTACTGAGGGTTAAATGCACTTGGTGACGGGCGCAGCTTGCCCCTGATGTAGTATATGGCCAAAAAATAAACAGACTATTGCTGGTTAAATGCACTTGGTGTGACAGCTTCACCCTGATGTAGGCTTTAGCCAGAAAACAACCACACCATTGAGGGTTAAATGCACTTGGTGACAGGCGCAGCTTGCCCCTGATTTTGTATATGGCCAAAAAATGAACAGACTATTGCTGGTTAAATGCACTTGGTGTGACAGCTTCACCCTGATGTAGGCTTTAGCCAAAAAACAACCACACCATTGAGGGTTAAATGCACTTGGTGACAGGCGCAGCTTGCCCCTGATTTTGTATATGGCCAAAAAATGAACAGACTATTGCTGGTTAAATGCACTTGGTGTGACAGCTTCACCCTGATGTAGGCTTTAGCCAAAAAACAACCACACCATTGAGGGTTAAATGCACTTGGTGACAGGCGCAGCTTGCCCCTGATTTTGTATATGGCCAAAAAATGAACAGACTATTGCTGGTTAAATGCACTTGGTGTGACAGCTTCACCCTGATGTAGGCTTTAGCCAAAAAACAACCACACCATTGAGGGTTAAATGCACTTGGTGACAGGCGCAGCTTGCCCCTGATTTTGTATATGGCCAAAAAATGAACAGACTATTGCTGGTTAAATGCACTTGGTGTGACAGCTTCACCCTGATGTAGGCTTTAGCCAAAAAACAACCACACCATTGAGGGTTAAATGCACTTGGTCGCAGCTTGTGCTGGCGCACCACAAGACACAAAATGGCCGCCGATCACCCCAGAAAAATGTGACTGACAAACGGTCTGGGCAGCCTAAAAACAGTGAGCAATTGAGGATCAGCAGCTCAATGATCCACAGCTGCAGATCGATCAGTTAATCAAGTCCTTTGGAGGAGTTAATCTGCCTAATCTCGCCCTACTGTCGCAGCCGCAACCTCTCCCTACGCTAATCAGAGCAGAGTGACGGGCGGCGCTATGTGACTCCAGCTTAAATAGAGGCTGGGTCACATGGTGCTCTGGCCAATCACAGCCATGCCAATAGTAGGCATGGCTGTGATGGCCTCTTGGGGCAAGTAGTATGACGCTTGTTGATTGGCTGCTTTGCAGCCTTTCAAAAAGCGCCAAGAAAGCGTCACAAAAGCGCCAAGAAAGCGACGAACACCGAACCCGAACCCGGACTTTTACGAAAATGTCCGGGTTCGGGTCCGTGTCACGGACACCCCAAAATTCGGTACGAACCCGAACTATACAGTTCGAGTTCGCTCATCCCTAGTTGTGTAGTGTTTGCTATAGAAAATGGATAAGGAGCAACCGTTGCAGCTGGATTTAGTCAGTAGCTGGCAGTACAGGAGGCTCAGGAAGATAAACCCTCTAGTGGTGGGGTAGTTAGTAAAGGTAGAGTGTGTGTATACGTTTATGAGCAATATGATGCCAAGGAGTGTCGCCTCAGATACCATTATCGTGGGGAGAGAGATACATGCCAGCCTCAATGACCATCCTGGGGTGCTCTGATGTGTCCTGACGTTGCATCATCTACGTGGACTTGGCCTGGATTCCTATCAGGCGACGGAAAATGGCAGCCATATAGTTGGCTGTGTGGCCCTGTGCAACCTGAAATTCGGGGGCTTTCAGCTAAATAAAGGTGGGACAAATGGTGTGTGTTGGAGAGAGCAACCACAGAGTCCTTTCTGGAGAAAGACAGGAATAGGGCCCAAGGATTGTGTGGCCTGCCACTGAAGCGCTATAATCCCTACCAAGTTGACTGTCCAAGCTGATATAAAGTTATTCCAGCCAGAAACTATTTGTGTGGCCTGCAAATCTTTGGTTCCTCCTCCTGGTGAGTGACGCTTGACATCATTATGGAAAAACAATCCCAATACTTCCTAAGACATGTCATAGTTCAACCAGAAGTGTGTATAACTTGCATATTTTTGGCCTTTTCTTTCCCCTCTGCTACTTTCTAGATGTACATTTCCTGTCTCCATTTTGCTGAGTGGTCAGGCGCTTCCTGGAATGACATCACAGATGTCTCCAACCAGCTACTTTCCCTCTCATAACATGCAGTCTCATGCCCACTAGCAGAAAGATTGCATCTGCACCCCCCTTTTTTCAGTATAAAATTTACTTTCTTATATTACATGGACACATTTGGTAGGTGCAGGGATTTATGAATATTTACAAGGAGACCAAAGACAGAGAAGAGGGGAAAGGAGGTGAAGTAATCCAGAAGGGTGAGGAAGAAGACAGTTTCCTTTAATTTAATGTACACTGCCAGAAAATGAAAAAAGAATAGGGATGAGCGAACTTGTGTTTTCAAGTTAGGCGTACAAGGTTCGGGTTATCTAAGAATTCTGTTATGGATTCTGCTACCACGACCCATAAGTTATGATCCGTGGTAGCGGAATCCATAACGAAATGGTTATATAACCCGAACCCAAACCTTGTACGCCAAACTTGAAAACACAAGTTTACTCATCCTTAAAAAAGAGCACCCAGAAAACTTAATGCTAAACTGCTAAAGGTGCTTGGTCAATGATTACACAAGGTGGTGCCCATTTTATTTTGGGTTCTGCATAAGGGTTTACATATGTTGAGGCAGGGTCACATTAATTCTGGGTGGCATCTTCCCTTGCAGCTATACAGGCGGCCACTCTGGAATGGTACAGGTCATACAGATGCAGGATGTCCTTCTGGGGTCATTCCAAGGTCTTTCAACTTGCACCTCTAGTTCGGCCACTTTGGTTGTTGGCTGCTGTGTATAGAGATCTGTCACCCCATCCAGTCCCAGACATTCTTGTTGGGGAGAGATCCAGAAATCGAGCTGGGGAGCTGTGGGAAACCCTGAAGAGCACATTCTGTAGCGTGAGCACTGTGTGGGCAAGTGTTATCTTGTTGGAACACCACATCTTCGAACTGAATCTACAAAGGCAGTAGGACTGGTTCCACAATGTCCTGAACATCCCGAAGGTTGGTCAATGTGATCTCAATGAATACCAGATGGAAGCAGGCATGGTAGCTAATGGTGACCCACACCATGACGTCTGGTGTTGGTCCCATGTGTCTACTCACTATACACAATGGCAGTAAGTGCTCTCCATCCCTCCTTCAAACTCTGATGCAGACCATCTTTAATAACAAGGCAGAACCTGTTTTTAACACTGAACACTACCTTTTGTCGTTAATGGCTGCCTCAGGTTTCGCAGGAGAAGTAGCTGTCACGTCTACCCCTTTAACATCTTAGTATGAAAAACCTATATACCGGCGAAAAGAAATAGATAAATGTCTTGAAACTGTGAAATGATTCACCCCGCAGAGCGCGAAACATCCCCTAATGTAATCTGTCATTGCAGCTCTTTGTATCTTGTACCAGGCCTGTCCATGCACAAGCAGAGCGCGCACACACAATGCTGCCGGGGAAACTTTTGTTTAATAGAAAATTATGCAAATAGTTTAATAACCAGCTAACCAGTGTTCTGACATGACAGAAAGAAACCACTAATTAGTTTATGACCTCCTTAAGTGCTCGCCTCAATCAGTAAGTTCCTTGTTATCGACTCCAGAGATGTGATAACAGGAAAGGCACATGTAGTGAATCCTGTCCTCACACGCAGATAAAAGCTGATTATTATTATTATAATATCCCTATAATTAGAGCATATATCAGTGTTTTAGATTGTCGCAAATATTTATCCATTTCTATTCCATCCGAATGTAAAGTTGGTCGTCTGCCGGCCAAACTACGTTTATATGGTCACCGTTCAGAGTGTGCACAGTCCATCAGCACTGAAAGGTTCATCTGAAAGGCTGCAAAAGGCTAGTCCTGGAGTACCGTAAATGCTTCTTGCGCAGTGACCCAGGGGCTCGCTGTTAAAGAGTTAAATATTTCATGCTAAAAAGTTAAATGTTGTGATTTATCCCCCAAAGCACTCTAATGTTAAAGTATACATTTTTTTACTTGTGCAATGTGAATTCCGAATGGTTGTGTATGGGCAACATATAGTTAAATTGCAATTTTTTTTAATGCGGTTGCCTAGGTGATGGACTGGTCCATGAATGGGAGCTAAGCAAACAGCATAGCAGAACAAACTACACTGCTTCTGAAACTCTGCTTGTGAAAATGATGAAATGGGACAATCCCTCTAATAGGAAACCTGATGGCAGGCCTGGGAGCATTCACAAGGCTCCTGGGTCTATAGTAACTAAACAGTTGAGGATGGGGTTGGCGTACGGTCTTCGGAGGTGGGCACTCTCCCTATAGATGTGTTTACACAATGTCCATGATCGGAGTTGTTTCTGTTCAAGCATCCAACATTAACATGTACAGAGGATGTTGGGAAGGAGTTAAAATCAAACAATGAACAGATCGAGACTTTATGCCTGAAAGAGGCTAAATGTATGCGAATGAGCCAATTTAAATATTTTCATATTGTATCATTCTTCATTAATGTATCAGCTGAGAGCTCATACAACTGTACTATGCCTTCAAAATAAACTTAGACCAGTTAAAACCACAAAGGGAGCTCACTACACATGGATTTATACAGCTATCGTTAAACTCAATGGAAACTGTATAAATATGTATGCAGGTAGCTTCCCCTAGTTGTAGCTGCAGATAGCCTCTATAAAAGAAGAAGCAGTTCAGTGTCATCTCCCACCACAGGGCCCTTAGCTATATTAGATATGTCACTGATTTCAACTTGCATTGATTTCCTGCTCAGCTGGTGGTGGGTTCACATTGAAGAGGACACAGCGCTCACACAAGCACCATGATCCGAAACAGATTGGGAAAGCAGAGCACCCCTTTCCCAATATCCACCATGCATGTACGGTGAATGTCGGGTCTTTAAAGATGGCGTCCGCTCAGGAGCTGAGGTGGCACCATATACTCGCAATGCCTGGTATTTTTCACAGCAGACACTCTGTGGAAAGTCCATGCGTGGCAATAACGCCGATCATGTACTTTGGCCTTCTAAAGGCTCCTAAGATTGTCATAGCGCCGAACTTTGACCCATGACACATCTATCAGGTGGGACAGGACAGCTAATTGAGACATTTCAACACGTGGACATACTCCCTACCCTATAACAGAACCCAATCTGGCAGCCATTTTACATTATGTGTTTTGCCAGTGTAGGGAGAGGTTGCATTTTGGAGCAGGGACAGTTAGGGACACCAAACACTAGCTAATAGGGCCACAAAAGTCCTTTTAAGGTATAGGTGTGCTATCGATAGGAGTGATATAGAGGGGTGTGATATATGCACAATAGAAAGAGTAAAAGTCCAGCTCACCAGTAATCCAAGCCTGGCTCAGTATAGACACTTGAAACAGAAGAAATGTCCAGCACGTAGTATGTTAAAACGCTGCATCATCTTTATTCCATTGTAGATACAGTCAATGTACAAAAGCAGTCGTCATCACCTCCCATCACCTCCCTTTAGACCGACATGTTTCGAACCAGACGGTTCTTAATCATGATCATTTCTTCTGTTTTGGGTGTGATATACTTATAATATACTTTCTAACATAAACATTATATTATAGTGTATTTGTATTGTGCAGCAGTTGTGTGCTTTTCTGCTGCGATACTGCAGCTAGATAGAAGGACAAACGCTATTGGATTAACTAATTGCAACAGGTGTGATATACCTGTTGCCCCCCCCCCCCCCCCCCAAAAAAAAAACCTGCGATATACCTTCTTCCACAAAATCCTGATTGAGGAGTGCTATATACCAATTTCCTGCCAAATAATGATTGAGGGGTGCCATATACCTTCTTCCACAAAATTACTGATTGAGGGGTGGTATTGCTATATACTGTACCTTCTTCCACCATATACTGATTAAGGGCTGTGATACACCTGCTTCCACAAAATACTGATTGAGGAATGCCATATGCCTGTTTCTGCCAAATACTGATTGAGGGGTGCTATATATCTGTTTCTGCTAAATACTGATTGAGCGGTGCTATATATCAGTTTCTGCCAAATAGTGATTGAGGGGTGCCATATACCTTCTACTAAATACTGATTGAGGGGTGCTACTACTATATACCTTTTTCCATCAAATACTGATTGAGGGCTGCGATATACCTTCTTCCACAATTACTGCTCTTCTCTACGGACTTAGGCAGAGGGTCATTTAGAAAATGACAGGCAGAAGAAGAGGCAGACCGTTCTGCAGGGATGGTAGGGGTCGGGCAGGTGCACCATGGCCAGAGCCTAAGTGGGAAGTTGGAGAAGGCGCGTGTGATAACTTCAAAGGGCACACCAGAGTTGGTTGAGTGGCTCACTCAGCCTTCCGCTTCTGCACCCTCCTCATCCTCTGTATCTGCACCCTCCTCACTCTCTGATGTGTGCACCCCCAAAGACACCACCACCATAGCCCCTCCACTCGAGTCAGAGGAATTATTTTCCCATCCATTCCCAGACCTTACTGATTCGCAGCCATTCTTGGCATCAGATGAGGAAGAGGAGGTAGCAACGGCCGCACCCAGCGGTCTGACGACAGTACCCAGATGAGCCCAAGGAGGGTAGTCCCCGCTGTTGCTGCCTACTCCGAGATCTCTAATGCCAGTGATGGTGAAGGTGACGATGATGACGTGTCGATGGACGTCATGTGGGTGCCCACAAGAGAGGAAGAGGAGGGGAGTTCAGAGGGAGAGATGGAGTAGCAGATAGGGAGGAGAAACAGGCAGATGCACAGAAGGCAAAAAGCAGACTGCAAATGCATCTGCAGCGAGCCATCCACCATGCACGGTCACATCTGGCGCTCCCAGGACGCCGGCACATGGCTCCACAGTGTGGGCTTTTTTTTTAACGTGTCAGCTGCTGATAATAGTGTTCCAATCTGCAGCCTGGGCTGTCAACGCATAAGTTGTGGTAAGCCCAACACTCACCTAGGGACGACCGCCTTAAGAAGGCACCTGGCCTCCCATCACCGAGCCCAGTGGGATCAATGCTGTCAGAACCCACAAAGCCACACTTCCGACGCTCCCCGTCCTGCCTCTTCTCCTTCCCCTAACATTTGTCCTCCACCGTGGCGTTGTTGCGTTCATCTGGCACAAGGCAGGCTTCCGTGGCCCAAAATGTTCGAGCATAAAAAAATGATGACGCCGAATAATCCTCTTGCCCAATGGCTGACCGCTGGCTTGTCGGAAATGCTAGCCCGCCAACTACTGCCTTATAAATTGGTGGACTCGGAGGCCTCTAGAAAATTTGTGGCCATTGGCACACCGCAATGGAAGGTCCCCGGAAGGAAATATTTCTCCCAGAAGGGCATCCCTGAACTATATGGCCATGTTCAGCGGCAAGTTAACATATCTCTGGCACACAGTTTCGGTGCCAAGATACATCTGACCACAGACACATGGTCTAGCAAACACGGGCAGGGAAGGTACATAACTTTTACTGCCCACTGGGTGAACCTTCTGATGGCCGTCAAGCATGTAACCCATGGCACCCGTGTGGATTTGGTGTTACCACCATGGATTGCATGCAGGCCTACCTCTTCTTCTCCTCCTCCTACTCCATCCTCTGTTTCATCCTCGGCTGACTCCTCCTTTTCCACTGCTACCACCTATTCCGCTGCACCCCCCAAGCTCCACAGAACCTATTCGATGTGCCAGGTAAGATGTTGCCTGGAAGCCAAGAGCCACAGCGGTCCTGGACTCCTTTCAGCTCTGTGGTCACAGGCCGATCAGTGGCTAACCCCACTCAATTTGACAGTTG
Source organism: Bufo gargarizans (assembly GCF_014858855.1). Lineage (NCBI taxonomy): Eukaryota > Metazoa > Chordata > Amphibia > Anura > Bufonidae > Bufo > Bufo gargarizans. The sequence continues at coordinate 6,457,281 of NC_058088.1, forward strand.
GTAAAGTGGTGTGCGACAATGATGCCAATCTGCTGAGTGCGCTGAAACAGGGCAAAATGACACATGTGCCGTGCATGGCACACGTCCTGAACTTAGTCGTGCAGCGATTCGCTTCCAAATACCCCGGGTCCAGGACGTCTTGCGGCAGGCCAGGAAAATCTCTGGCCATTTTAAAATATCTTACATGGCCATGGCTTGCCTTGCTGACATTCAGCGGCGACACCACTTGCCTGTCAGACGTCTGATTTGTGACTGCTCGACATGATGGAACTCCACCTTGTATATGCTTGATAGGCCGCTCCAGCAGAGACGTGCCGTTAACGACTACCTGTTGCGAATTCTGCGGCAGGACAGATTCTGGGGAGCTTGGTTTCTTTTTCACTGCGCCAGTGGCTGCTCATGCGCAACGCATGCAGACTTCTGCGGCTATTTGATGAGATCTCCAAACTGGTCAGTCGTAGCCAGGGCGCCATCAGTGACATCGTACCTTACACCTTCTTTCTGGAGGGTGCTTTGCTTTGTGTCATTGATCTAGCAGTCAAGGAGCAGGAGCTGGAAGATGAGGAAGTCGCAATGCTGAATAAATTCCAAGGGGGATCTACTCCATCTGAGACAAGTCAGCAGGAGTCTGAAGAGGAGTCAGAGGAGGATGTGTAGTGTCCCACCAGGTAAAGGTGGGCACTGCACAGGTTAATGTGTTGCATTGCATTAAGTGTCATGTGCATGTTTTTCCCTGTATTATCTGGGTGTCAGGCCTGTTAGGGTGTAGTTTAGCCTCCCAGACGTTAGAGGGAGCTGGAGAGCCCTAGTTACATATAGGAAGGCCCAGACAGGGAAGAGTTAGTTCATTCCAGGGGACTAGAGGAGTCAGCTCGTCCACCTGAAGCTCCTGAGGCTAGGATCAGCTCAGTAGAGACACCCCAGTTGTAGGATCCAACCTCCTGGGAGAAACTTACAGTTATTTACCTGATAAGAGGAGGCGTCCCAGGGTAAGTGAAGTGACCCTGATAGGCAGAAGATCTTAGGAATCATAGCAAGCAGTATAATACCTGAGGAAGGAAGTAACCAAGGATATAAGCCACCCTTTTAGGCATCCGGGCCTTGGGAGATATAAAGCCAGAGCAGGAGTTCTATAAAGGACAGTGTACAGTGATTCTGGGAAAAGTACAACCTGCTGCTGAGTGCTTGTGGAATTTACCCTCAGTGTAACTTGCATGACTATTGCCTGCCATATTTGTGAATAAGCCCCTTTTGTGGAACTGTAATATCAAGACTGTGCTACACCTGCTGTACAAAGTTGGATTGTTCAGTAAAGTTGCGTTTTGGTTCACTATATACTTGTGTACCTTCATCATTCCAACCACCAACCGGCGTGCCACCGTCTAAAGGCACTGGCGTCACGAATACCACAGGGACCTTGCCCCAGGCACACAAAATACCTGTAACATCCAGGGCACCTCAACTACCATCAGGCCTGGTCCCTCTCTACAGAGCGTGCCCCAGAGGAACTGTGTCTACCTCTCCTTCACTGCCACGCGCCAGCCCAGGGTTCTTCAAATATAGTGAGTACCCTCGATTGCCCATAACTGTGACCTCACTTCGTCATACCCTGCAGGTCTGGCGTGTTGCATAAATTGGCGTCACGAACAGGATCCGAATATTCCTGCGCCATTGCGGATACAAAAACTGTGTGCTGAAAATTGTCTTAAAGTGACATGCCCCAATTGTTTTATTGAAAATTGCTGGGCCAAAGTGAACTGTAATAATTGCGGTGTGAAGATTGTGCTATATGGACTGTTTTCTGCTTGTTTGAGTCACCGCTTGCTGTCAGTGAATAGACAGCCATATTGCCCATTTAACCTGATTGGATTACAAGTGCGCCTCGTGGAGCTTTTTGGCGCGAAAAAAAGGACTTTGGCGCGAAAAGAATCAGGCGGAGCCATCGCCCAACCAACCAGGAAGAAGAACCCCGCCTACCTGAGTCCCGGAGCTACGAGAGGCCGCGCCCACCTGCTGACGCGGTACACAGGACGTCCCGACACCCGGAGCTGCGCATCTCGCGAGACTTGGAGCGAGCACCACCGGAGTGAGTACCAACTTTAAAAACTTTTACCGGCTTCTCCGCTTACCTGTCCGGAAGCTCCCCGACCCCTGCCAAGGCACCGGAGGGATCCCCGCTAGTCGTGAAAGACTTGTCTAAAAAAAAAAAAGTTAAAGTTGCTGCCATAGCCGCTCCGGTCCGCTCCGCTACATTTAAAGGGCCATACCCACCTAGCAACGCCATGTCCGCGGTCGAGGAAATCGCACAGGCAGCCCCAGTCGTGCCTGCTGAAGTACCCGCAGCCGACTCTGGGCCCCCTGCCGCCGCGGCACCGCCAAGCCTGATGCCGCTAACCATGCCGTACTATTTTGGGGCCCCCTGGTTCCCACGTTATTCAGGGGAAGCCCACAAGTTAAAAGACTTTAGGGAACAGATACTGGCTCTGTTCTGGCTTTATCCCATCAATGCTGAGCAGCAAATGGAGATCCTCTTAGCTCAGTTAGAAGGGGCCGCCCGCAGGGAAGTAATGTCTTGGCCCCGTTCTGAGAAAAATAGCCTGGAACAGATCTTTGAACGTTTGGGCACCACATTTGAAGCCAGAACGGTGTCAGAAGTTAAAATGCGTTTCTTCAGCAGAAAACAGCAGCCTGGAGAGTCGCTCCGTGATTTTGCCCTGTCCTTACAGGAGACGCTGAGAGCTGTAGTCCAAGTGGATCCTAAAGAAGCTGAGGACCAGGACCGGACTCTTAGAGAGCAATTCATTGCAGGCATAAGTACTGAACATTTAAAGGGCCAGCTACGGATGTTGTCAGCTCAACACCCTCACTGTACATTCTTGGATTTTAAAGAATTGTCCATCAGCATACTGGGCCAGAACCCTGCTCCAGGGCCAGCAACCTTCCCTGAACCCCAGGCTTGTCAGCCAAAGACTATTAATGCGGGGTCTGCAGGAGTCGGTCAAGCCACCCAAGCTCCAGTCACAGATGTAGTGGCAGCACTAATGGAGCAAGTGAACTATCTTACTCTAAGTCTAGAGAAGGTGTGCAAAAAGATAGAGGAGTGGGAGAGACCATTGTTACTAGAAGATAAGGATCCTCTTCCTCCAAGGCTCCCACCTGCATATGGAAATGTGTATCCAAAAGAGCCTGATGGGCGACTGAAGTACCGGCCCAGAAGTAGAAAACAGCCTGTCTGCCAGCATTGCAAGAAATATGGGCATACCGAATCCATGTGCTGGCAGTTAAACGACTAACCCCTGAGGCAGAGGACCGCCCCTCGGGAGGTAGAACAGAAGGTCCAAAGGATCCAAACTGGATGCCTAAGTATGTCGGGTCCCGTCCGAAAATTAATATATGTATCAACGGGATATCCTTTGAAGCCCTGTTGGACACCGGGTCACAGGTCACCACCATTCAACGGCCTGCCTTTGACAAGTTCTGGGATCCAAGTCTCCTCACCCAGCCACCAGAGTCCTGGCTAGATATTATCGCTAGCAACGGTAAGCCAGTGAAAGTGCATGGGTATTGGGAACCTACTCTTCAGGTGGGAGAAGCCACCCTGCCACAGCAAGGCGTGATTGTGGTACAAGCCGGAGGATAAAGGAGGACACCCCGTGATCTTAGGGACTAATGTTCTTAAAAATTGTTACTCCGAAGTGCTTGAAGCATTGAACCAAACCATATCATCCGCCTCACCTGCTTCCAGAAGAGTTATTCAGAAAACTATTAGCGTGCTGTGCGCTCAACAAAGGTTCGCCAACAAGAAAGGAGAAATTTGCACTGTCCGGATCCGGGATAACCGGCCGGTGGTTTTGCCTCCAAATTCCCAGATCATCCTGTGGTGCCGTGCTGTATTAGGGATCCAGGGCCAGGACTATCAAGCCCTAGTGGAACCTATCCCTATTAAGGATCATCCTTTCGTACGGACAGCCAAGAGCATGGTGACCGTGTCCCAAGGTAAAGTGCCTGTTCGTTTAATCAACTTTGGTGATCACCCAGTTACCCTCTTTAAACACTGCCCCGTTGCTCAGCTTTTACAGGTGTCTTTCCAGGATGTGATCCGTCTGCCTGCCACGGAGGCGTTCCAGACCGCGCAGAACAGCAGCACCCCTACGGCATCCTGGTGGGAAGAACTACATGTGGGGAACGAATCCACCCCAAAGGAGCAAATAGAGGGGGTCCTGAAGCTGGTGAAGGAGCACCACCAGGCTTTCAGCAAACACTCTACAGACTATGGAGAGGTCAGTGTGATCAAACATACCATACCCACTGGCTCTCACCCTCCTATTAAGGAGAGGCACAGACCCATACCACCTACTACCTATCAGTCTGTGAAAGAGATGATACAAGAGATGAAAGACTCTAACATAATCCGGGACAGCCATAGTCCCTGGGCTGTGCCCCTAGTACTTGTTCGAAAAAAAGATGGCGGCATAAGGTTCTGCGTGGATTACAGGAAAATTAATCAAATCACCCACAAGGATGCATATCCATTGCCACGCATCGAGGAGTCCTTGACTGCCCTGGGGTCATCAGCCTATTTCTCCACCTTGGACTTAACCAGCGGGTACTGGCAGGTACCCATGGCCCCAGAAGACTGCTTTCACTACACCTATGGGCCTGTTTGAATTTAATTATATGCCATTTGGACTGTGTAATGCTCCAGGAACGTTCCAGAGGCTGATGGAACGTTGTTTAGGCCATAGGAATTTTGACGTCATTATATACTCCAAGACGTATGAGGACCATCTAAAGCACCTGGGTGAGGTGTTTCAAGTTCTTTCTAAATATGGCCTCAAAATCAAGCCATCCAAGTGCCACCTGCTGAAACCAGCCGTCAGATATCTCGGGCACATTGTCAGTGCCGAAGGAGTACAGCCTGACCCTGACAAACTTGCTGCTGTCCGTAACTGGCCTACTCCTACGACCGTGAAAGAGGTGAGAAGCTTTCTCAGTTTTGCAGGGTACTATAGGCGATTTATCCCGCATTTCGCACAAATTGCGGATCCCATCCAGGAACTCTTGAGAGGGCATCCAAAAAAGAGCCCAAAGACTCCTATTCCTGTTGAATGGAATGAAGAACGGGAAATTGCCTTCCAACTCCTAAAGAAGAAGTTGACTGAACCCCCTGTTCTGGGTTACCCAGATTATCAGAAGCCATTCTACCTCTACACAGATGCCAGTAAAAGAGGCCTGGGGGCCGTGTTGGCTCAAGTGCAAGATAACAAAGAAAGGTTAATTGCCTATGCCAGCAGATCCCTGAAGGGAGCTGAGAAGAACGATCAGAATTACAGTTCTTTCAAGCTGGAGTTTCTTGCCTTAGTGTGGGCTGTGACCGAAAAGTTTAAGGACTATCTCGCTGCCACACCGTTTGTTGCCTTCACAGATAATAATCCCCTGGCACATCTGAATACGGCCAAATTAGGGGCACTGGAGCAAAGATGGGCCTCCCGCCTGGCCAACTATGATTTTACTGTGAAGTACCGGGCAGGCCGCTCCAATGATAACGCTGATGCTCTGTCACGACTCTCCACTACAGAAGCCCCAGATGAACCGAAAGATGCCTGGGAAGAGGTGGAGATGCCAGCGTTCTATAATAAATTTACCCAGCAGGATAATATACGTGCTGGAGATTCCCCTGCTGCTGATCCTTCCTCATCAGATGGTCCTGAGTCCAGAGGCGATCAAGAAAGATGGATTAAACTCCAGTCCGAAAGTAGAGTCCTCGGTGAACTGCTCGACTTCCTTACTAGTGGAAAAGTCCCTGAGAGGATCCGCAGGAAGAGTGCAGACCCAGAGCTAGTGAGACTGTGGAGACATCGCCATCAACTATTCCTTCAAAAGGGCCTGTTGCTCAGAAGGAGTCTGGATCCAGTGTCCTATGATAGAGTGTATCAAATTCTCCTGCCACGTCGGGATGCCAGCCTGGTGCTGGATATGTACCACAACCAGTCCGGACACTTCGGTGTGCAAAAGACTGAGGCCACCATTCGCAGAAGATTCTATTGGATCGGGATGAGAGAAGATATTGAGAAATGGTGCCGAGAATGCACTGCCTGTGCTGTGGGGCGAACTGAACGCCATGACCAGAGGGCGCCTCTCCATCCCATCGTAAGTAAGGCTCCTTTAGAACTTGTTGCCATTGATCATGTAAAGTTAGAGCCAAGTCGCTCAGGGTATACATATGCCATGACTATAATTGATCACTTCACTAAGTTTGTTGTAGCAGTGCCAGTGAAAGACCTAACAGCAAAGACCACAGCGGAGGCGTTCTGGAAGCATTTCCTGCTGCCCTACGGTTGCCCAGAAAGGATCCTCACCGATCAAGGGTCTGCATTTGAGTCACAGCTGTTCCATGAGATGTGCCTGCTACACAACTGCCAGAAGGTCCGGACCACCGCCTATCATCCGCAAGGTAACGGACTCTGTGAGAAAATGAATAAGACTCTCATCGAAATGCTGAGAGCAGTACCCCCTGAGACGAGGGGAAATTGGCCTACTTTGTTGCCGCAGCTTATGTACACTTACAACAACACCATCCACTGTTCCACCGGTTACACCCCGTTCTATTTGATGTTCGGCCGACAAGGGAGATTGCCTGCGGACCACTCCCTAGGGGTACAAGTGCCGGATGAGATCAACCCACTGCCCAAGACTGACTGGGTAGTGGAGCACCAAAGGCGTCTTCTTAATGCTAAGGAGATTGTCCAGGAACGGATGGAGATTGTCTGAGAAAGGCAGCAGAAAGACTTTGACCAGACTGCCCATGCGGGACCCCTGGCTCTGGGAGACAAGGTATGGTTGAAAAACAACCACCGGACCAGCAAGTTGGACAGCAAATGGGAAAGGATTCCCTATCTTATCACTGCCATACCTAATGCTGCGGCCCATATTTACCAGATCTCCAGGGAAGGAAAAGGTCCCCAAGTTGTTCACAGGAACCGCCTCAAGCCCTGTATAGAAGGAGAACCAGCGGCGGAGGAGATGGAACCTGAGCCTACTGAGGAAGAGTTGCTGGCTCCACCTATGGACCCCATGCAGGCTGTGGAGAACTTGATCCATGATAAAGAGCCGCTCCACTGGGCCCTCACGCCTTGGTTGAATCTATTGGTTCCTGCTCCTGTTCCTGTTAGCCCTCAGCCTCCTGAAGAAGTTCCAGAGGCAATGGGCTCCTCTGACATTCCTGAAGCCAGGCAGGAAGAATCCCTGCCAGTCAGGAGGTCTACCCGTTCTACCAGGGGGCATCGTCCTGTGAGGTTTGTGGACTACGTTATGGGACCAGGTAGCCCCTCACGGGAAACCCCTGTTTAACCATTGCAAGCCTGGGTACGGACTCATGTTGTTCTTTGAGCCTCCAAGGACTTCTGTTTATCTACATTTTATATGGACTATCCTGGGTTATTGATACGCTGTGCCAGGTCAGCGCCCCTGTTCCCTCACCTTATCCTGAGAGAAGAGAACGACGCCCCTTGTCATCACTCCTTTCAGTGCATTTAATAATTGTTACATTGTTAATGTGGTGAATCTTGCATATGTATGTTCTCTGCTATCTTTCAGGTTGCCGTTCCAGATGGGCGGACCCTCCATGTTGCGCCGAGGACGGGCAACGTTATAGCGTGGGGGTATGTAGTGTCCCACCAGGTAAAGGTGGGCACTGCACAGGTTAATGTGTTGCATTGCATTAAATGTCATGTGCATGTTTTTCCCTGTATTATCTGGGTGTCAGGCCTGTTAGGGTGTAGTTTAGCCTCCCAGACGTTAGAGGGAGCTGGAGAGCCCTAGTTACATATAGGAAGGCCCAGACAGGGAAGAGTTAGTTCATTCCAGGGGACTAGAGGAGTCAGCTCGTCCACCTGAAGCTCCTGAGGCTAGGATCAGCTCAGTAGAGACACCCCAGTTGTAGGATCCAACCTCCTGGGAGAAACTTACAGTTATTTACCTGATAAGAGGAGGCGTCCCAGGGTAAGTGAAGTGACCCTGATAGGCAGAAGATCTTAGGAATCATAGCAAGCAGTATAATACCTGAGGAAGGAAGTAACCAAGGATATAAGCCACCCTTTTAGGCATCCGGGCCTTGGGAGATATAAAGCCAGAGCAGGAGTTCTATAAAGGACAGTGTACAGTGATTCTGGGAAAAGTACAACCTGCTGCTGAGTGCTTGTGGAATTTACCCTCAGTGTAGCTTGCATGACTATTGCCTGCCATATTTGTGAATAAGCCCCTTTTGTGGAACTGTAATATCAAGACTGTGCTACACCTGCTGTACAAAGTTGGATTGTTCAGTAAAGTTGCGTTTTGGTTCACTATATACTTGTGTACCTTCATCATTCCAACCACCAACCGGCGTGCCACCGTCTAAAGGCACTGGCGTCACGAATACCACAGGGACCTTGCCCCAGGCACACAAAATACCTGTAACATCCAGGGCACCTCAACTACCATCAGGCCTGGTCCCTCTCTACAGAGCGTGCCCCAGAGGAATTGTGTCTACCTCTCCTTCACTGCCACGCGCCTGCCCAGGGTTCTTCAAATATAGTGAGTACCCTCGATTGTCCATAACTGTGACCTCACTTCGTCATACCCTGCAGGTCTGGCGTGTTGCAGATGGTGCCGGGGGAGGAGAAGGAGGACCAAGAAGAGCAGGCTTCAAACTTTTTCTGGGATCCCTGGTGTTGTCCGTGGCTGAGGGGAGGAGACCGAGGACGACATTCTCCTGGGCGATGAGCAGAAGCCAGGACACTCCACCGCTTCCAATTTAGTGCAAATGGGGGCCTTCATGCTCCAGTGTTTAAAGAGGAACCCTTGTATTAAAAGCATAAAGGTCAAGGACCTGTACTGGGTGGAAATGTACTCAGGCCCCCGGTACAAACACAAAATGGCGGACATTTTACCAGCATCACAGAAGGCTGTCAGAATGCAGCATTTCCAGACCTTGCTGAGAGAAATGCTGCATTCTGCTGTTGCGGGCATTAGCAGAGGAATTTCCACCCACAGCGAAACAGGTGCGGGTACCAATCGTACCCAGATATGAGATCATTCTTGAAGACAACATATCGACTGCCGCCCTCTGGATCCAGCCTCAGGAAATGCCTAGACAGACAGGTGTCTGACTACATCGGGTTAACGTCCGATGTGGACGCTCTGAGAAGCGAGGAACCCCTTGACTACTGGGTGTGCAGGCTTGACCTGTGGCTAGAGCTGGCACGATTTGCCATGGAACTCTTGGCTTGACCAAAAGGACATTCAGCACAGCAGGGGGGATCGTGACCGATAAGCGCACTCGCCTAGCTCATGAGAGTGTAGACTACCTCACATTTTTAAAAATGAATGAGACATGGATCTCGGAGGAATTCAACACCTGTGATGACCATGTGTAATTGAATTTCCTCATGCTAGACCACACATATCCGCCACAACCCAGAACAAAGAATGGTCCTTGCCTTATGTATATATACATAAGCTTAATAATATTACAGGCTATAGCTACTAGAGAGGGGTCTTCCTCTGGATCAACTTGCGGGATAACAGGCCAAACTGGATGGACAAATGTCTTTTTTCGGCCTTATGTACTATGTTACTATGTTACTATGTTTATATACAGCGGCATAAAAGACCTTTTATGTCAGGTGAATGCCTAATTTTTGGGGCCTGTACTGGCCGACAGTTACATGTTTATCCTGTGACCGCCTAATGTACCTCCAGCCACAAAATCCAAAGTTCTTTGCTATCAGGTGAATGACTATTGCCTAATTTTTGGGGCCTGTACTGGCCGACAGTTAATTTTTTTATCTCTGGCCACATAATCACAACCCTGTCTCACTCCTTTGCCTCTCATTATGTTGGCGTATGAACCGCATTCACCATAAGAAACTTCTACTGTCACAGGGTCATGTTACTGTGCCCCCCACCCCATACTGTGCCCCTCACACTGTACTGCGCCCCCTTATACCCTACATTGTGCCCTCTTACCACACCCTGTGCAGTGCCCATAGTCATTTCGTGCCCTCTTATACCCTTTTATCCCGTCACGGTATGGCGGTGTTATCCAGTCACTGTACAGAGGTGTTATCCGGTCAATGTATGGCGGTGTTATCCAGTCACTGTACAGAGGTGTTATCCGGTCAATGTATGGCGGTGGTAGCCAATAACTAGATGGCCATAGCTGTATCCCTTTCCATGCCCACGCCATCCTTTTTTAGACCTGGCATGAGCGGGAAAAATATGCAGATTGCCGTTCTAAGGATCTTTGCGCCACAATCTGTGTCAAAAATACGCCTAACATAGACATATTTCTATATAATAAATGACCACCTAATTCTATTATAATTCGGGGGTAGGGCTAATATCTTTATAGTATATAGATTCTAGTGTATTATACTGTGCCCTGTATTTCCCAGTAGAAAATGATCCTTGGGAAACACAGTCCTCACCCCTGACCACCAGGACCAGGCAGCGCTCTGTCAGTACATGGCGGCCTCCCCTCTCCGCCACGCTGCTCCGCTGTGTACTGGTGCTTATTCTGACACTGGGGCTGGGTTCACATCCTATTTTTACCATCCATTTGATGCATACCAAAAATGTATGTGTTACAGATGCCTCAGACTGATGCCGTACAGTGGCGTCCGTTCACCATACAGTTCCATGGTAGAAAAAAAAATTGCGATAACGTATGCATTTTTTTAATATACTCTGCAGGATACAAAAACCTGGAGTGCTGCACATTTGTATACATCAAATTTATAGGAAATAAACATTTTTTAGGCTCCAGCAGGGCACCTTTTAGTTTTCCTTTAAGACGCATAAAAATGGTCTTTGATTAAAATACATATTTTTTGTGGGAATTTTTGCAAATGATCCCCCTCTGGTATGACACTGTCCATGTTGTGGGACTATTTGTGCACTCATAGTTTGTATTTGGTGGCTGCAAATATGACTTGAAGGTTTTTTCAGGTTTAAAGTCAATGGGCGCAATGCTAATGAGCGGTTTGTGAACATTTGATCGCAAACGAGCATTCGGGAATCGTCCCGGCCGATGTTCGTCCATCACTATTAATTACTCTGCGCTGCTCCATGAACGGAAAAATAAACAAGTTATGGCTCTGGGAAGGCGGGGAGTAAAAAAAAATTAAAATCTCTGCATCAGTAAGGGGTTAAAGGTTTTTATTTCTGAGCCTTCTTTCCATAAGAATCCTATTGTGCATATGGTATAGTATATTGCTATACTATTTATGTTGCCTTTTAGCTGCAACCAGCGATCGGTGCTCAAAGAACGTGAAGATCATGTCAGGCCCATGTGGCTTCACATCAAATTACAGCTGCCGCTGACATCTCACTATTACGCGCCATAAATAACGGAGAGCACATTGGAAATGTCCAGATCGCCCTGCAGCCAGGCCTGAGATTTACACACCGCGTGGCTTAATTTATTGCTAATCAATTAGTACGTTTTTCAATGTAGATACTGAATCTTTGCCCAGCGAAGGCAGCCGCTCCTGATTTAATGCTACAGACTGGCTCCATCAACCCCATTAATGTATTTTCTGACAGGCCTGTGCACATTTAACATATTTGCATGGCTGAGTCCCGTAAAAAACTAGAGCGAACATGGGCCGTGATTGAAAACAAGCCGCCTGCAGAAGGTATTTAACAAGGACTGTGAGTAATAAATAAGACAAGAGGCCGTCCACGTGCCCAAGCAATGAATTCTCAATTGTCCGCCTTTCCATCACATATTGGATAGAAGACTCATTTCATCGCCGGGAAACTTCCAGGCAGAGCTGAAAATTGTTTTCAGTCTCTTCTTGCACAATATGCCCGGGATTCTTCTCACAACCTTTTTTTTTTAGTTCGCGCCTGAAAGCCGTGTCTGCCGTTAGAAAAAAATAAAATTCCGCAAATCATCAGTACATGTGAATATATGTGTCTGTAATTCCGTTTATCATAGAAATGAGTGTCTTCCTTCCTATAGTTACCTTTTCTTGAATGCTATTTCTATGGAAATCTTTAAAAAAACTCCTTAGTCTGCAATGGGGTACATATAAGAAGGGGAGGAGGGGGACGCAGCTGCAGAGAGCAAATGGAGTAAAGGAGAAAAATAGCACACAAATACAGATACTTTTCCACACTACATTTTTTGCAACAATATGTACAGATTACCGATTAGTTGTCATGGCAGTCGGAGTCCTTCCCTCTGGCAGGGTATAATAGAATAGAAAATTGCCATTCACAGCATTACAAATTTGTCATTGTGAATAGCGCAAGCACAAAAACAATTGCAGCTTCAAAGTCCCTAGGTCTACGGCTACACGGCGACAAAAAGGGTACAACTACATTGTGATGTGTCGCTTGATACTTGTGTAGCCCCAGTCTAAGAGGACTAATTTAAAAAAGTTATTTAAAAAAAATCAATTGAACCAAGTTTTTTTTTATATTTAAAAAAATGAAAAAAGTACCGTAACTTTTCCCATGTATAATATTATAAGTAAAAAAGACAATAAAATTGGCATCGAAGTGTCCAAAATTGTCTGATCTACTAAAATATTTGCAAGGTGAAAAACACATCAATGGCCTGGGTGGGGCTAAGCTCTGTTCACTTGCATGGAGCTTAGCCACGACCAGGCCAGTGATACTACTCATGACGTCACTGGGCCTGCGGTAAACAACGAGAAGGCCGCGGCGCTACTGCCAGCACCGCTGCCTTCTCAAACAGCTGATCGGCAGAGGTCCCGGGGTGTCGGACCCCCGCCGATCAGATGCTGATGATCTATGATCCAGAGGATAGATCATCAGTTTTAAAAAACTGCAGAACCCCTTTAAGGTTGTCATGTTATTTTTACCAAACAGTGAACACCGTAAAAATGAAACCCAAACAATATCGGCAGAATTGCGTCTTTGTTTTTCACCTTGCCAATAATTTTTGTTACACTTTCGCAATAATTTGCATGGAACATTAAATGGTACAATTAAAAGGGTTGTCCGGGTTCAGAGCTGAACCTGGACAGAACCCCTTCTTCACTCATTAAGTTTGAATGAGTGGAGCATCGAAGCATTTCACACTTTGATGCTCCCACTTGCCCTACGCTAAATCGTGCAGAGCAAGGGCTGTTTTGTTTACATTCTCACAATGCTAGGCAGAGGCTTCTGCCTAGCAGTGATCCCGGTGATGTAACTGACACTAATGGGCGGTCTATAGCAATGCCTTAGTTTGTTTTTTATAGGCTAGGGCAGCGCTAAAGACCGCCCATTAGTGCCGTTGACATTACCGTGATCACTGCTAGGATGAAGTCCCTGCCTAGCATACCCGAAGTGAGACCTGGTACATCACCGGATCTAAAGAAAAAGCCCTTGCTCAATGAGAGAAGAAGAGGTTATGTCTGGGTTCAGCTCTGAACCTGGACAACCCCTTTAAAATATATAACTCGGAACACAAAAAAACAAGGCTTCATATGGCCGTGTCATGCAAAGCAAGGAAGAAAAATCAAAAACATAATTTCCAAAATCGATCTGTCCCTGAGGGGGTAACCATGACATATTACAGTGTACAGAACATGGTTTATGAATACACTTTGCACGTATGGAGTGGATAAGTGTTTTTTGCTGCAAATCAAGACCAAAGGACAATAAAGTCACAAGACCTTATGTGAGCAGGTCCTGTAACCATTCAAAGTCCTTAACAGATGACATCACATGACCATAGGTGTGCAGGTCCTGAAACCACAGAGGAGAGTAGCAAGAAAGCAGAAAGAAGAAAGTATGAGATGCTGTGTAAATGTATTGGGGCTGGCCCGGGATTCATATTAGTTTAGGAGGCCTGCTCTGGGGTCTGTAGAAGTCTGGGGTCTTACGTTTTTTAGGGTGGCTGCTCTGAGTTTAATTTTGGATTATTTATTTGTTGACTGTTGATGACAAAATTTATTTAAATTCGTTTGAATCAATCATGTGATTCGGGTATAAATCGATTTTACCCGAATAGAAAGTGCTTTAAAAGCCTAGAGAAGAGTTTCTTCCAAATTAAATCTCAAGAAATTCTAACAAATCCAATTTTTTTTTAAAATTTGAGTCCAAATTAGAATCTTAAGAATTGATTCGCTCATCTGTAGTGAAGAGCCAAACATAACTAGATGACATCAAACTCTGCAGTTATCAGGAAAAGTCATCATAGCGGTCTGGGCTGGATGGAGACGATGAGGAAAGAGAACGTCTACAAGGCTTAGCGTGGTCCTTTCCTTATTGACAACTGAACGTTACTATTCCCTTTGTCAAGTGGATGTCCCCTTAAACAGTGTGATAAAGTCAGAAATAAAATGACACTCTCAGTGTGTAGGGACATGGCCTCTTTATATGGAAAATGGTATCAGCCCGTTGTGGATGCTATCACAAAACAGTCGTGATGTCTGTAAACGGAACATGGAGGCAGTGGGCCTCAGGGACCAACTCAGGGCCTATGGTCTACTTAATCTGCCAATGCCAGTCGCAACTTCCGTTCTGCACCTCCTATAACTATGCCTGGAAGAGACTACAGTATGTCAGGGTTGTAACCATATAACCATTTAGGGGCTGCAGTAGTAGAAGTCACAACGTCACTTTGGAGGTTGATGTTTCACCCAAACATGTATGAGAACAATGACTTTCTATGACTTTGCATTCTTATCATGCAGCATGGATGGGGAGTCTTCTCATGTCATGTTCATAGGCTGTGACCGTATAGCTCCCATCATGTGGAATGAAGTGAGGTCTCCGGACAGTGATGAGAAGTGACTGCTGAGTGTAGAGATGTCAGAGCCGGCAGGTATGTATCTTTGAAGACATGAATTACAAACACTTTATAGGCCACTCTCTGTCAGTCTGACATAGGGCAGCCAGTGGCAGGTGGAGCGGAGGTCTCTGATCCATATGCTGATGCCACTTCAAAAAATTAGGAGAAATTGTCAGTTTAGATAGAGCAGATTGTGGTGCTCCACGACACAATGAACTTCGCTACATCAATGTCACCTAGCCCAAATTATTGTGAAAAGGGGACACAGATGTTCCTGATACAAGACACATTTGTCACCCGACCTCAGCCCCGATTGATCCTACGCTTGCCCTTGAGACTCGATGGTCCCCAGCTCCATCTGAGACCTGAAGACTTTCAGCATCTTGGGCAGAATATGATCAATGTTTAATCACAAGGCGTGAAAGCTGTACTCGAGAAGGGTACGACCAGTCCTATTAATCACAGCATTGATCCAAACCTGCTCACCATCGCCCGGCCATGACGGATGGAAGAAAGAATGGGAAACAGAGAAGACAGGATGAGTGCATAGAACCAGTTATCACAAAAATAGCTCTGTAATAAAATAAAGAAAGTATACTCAACTATTTTGCCCCCTGCCGCTTCTGCTCCCATCCCCCCTCCCACCCTTTCTGAGCTTTATTTGGTTGGAGCTGTGACCTGCCCATATTTTCCATGTGACCATTGCAGCCAATCACTGGACTCAGCATTCATATGTCATATAACACTGAGGCCAGTGATTGACTGCAGCAGTGTCCTGGGTATACACCATCGAGGACATCATTCTGTAGCAGTGGACAGGGCAAGCTGCTCGGGAAGAAGATGAAATAGGTGAGTATCTATTCTTTTATTATTTTATCATAATTAAAAGAGTTATGGACATATCCCCTTAAAGGGGTTCTGTAGTTTGTTTAAACTGATGATCTATCCTCTGGATAGATCATCAGCATCTGATCGGCGGGGGTCCGACATCCAGGACCCCAGCCGATCAGCTGTTTGAGAAGGTAGCGGCGCTCCAGCAGCGCCGCGGCCTTCTTACTGTTTACCGCTTGCCCAGTCACGTCACGACTAGCATCAACTTACCTGGGCATGGCTAAGCTCTGTTCACTTGAATGGAGCTTAGCCCCACCCAGGCAAGTTAATACTAGTCGTGACGTCACTGGGCCAGCGGTAAACAGTGAGAAGGCCGCTGCGCTGTTGGAGCGCCGCTGCCTTCTCAAACAGTGGTCTCGGGTGTCGGACCCCCGCCGATTAGATGTTGATGATCTATCCAGAGGATAGATCATCAGTTTAAACAAACTGCAGAACCCCTTTAAAGTAGACCTGCTGCCACCTCCACACTGTCACTGTGCACCCTGTGGCCTCCTCCTGATGCTGCTGCCGCCACCTCCACACTCTGTCATTGTGCCACTCTGTTGCCTCCTGATGCTGCTGCCACCTCCACACTGTCATTGTGACACTGTCATGGAACCATGAACCAGACGTACAACAAGAGATGAGTGGAAATAAGAAGGCTTTATTGAAAATAAAGCTGTAAGGCAAAAGTCCAAACGGATGGCTAAACCGAAGCAGGGTCTTGCGAAACCAGAGATCAGGAACCAGAAGGGTAGTCAGATGAAGCCAGGATCAGGAACCAACAGGGTAGTCAGACGAAGCCAGGATCAGGAATCAGCAGGGTAGTCAGACGAAGCCAGGATCAGGAACCAGAAGCAGCAGCAGTCTTAGAAGCATGTGAGCACAGGAGGACCAAGCAGGGAACTGAAGCCACAGACCTCCTATATATATGAGCTAGGCATCCAGCTCCTCCCAGTGGGAAGGAGGAGCCGCAGGGTGGGAGGCTACAAGAAACCCAGAAACCAAGATGGCCGCCAGCACATGTCAAACGAAGGAGAACAGCAAGGAGGTAAGACCATGACAGTACCTCCCCCTCAAGGGCCCCTCCTCCGCGGAGTAAGGAACGGTTTCTGAGGGAAGCGTGCGTGGAAGGCTCGGAGCAAGGCAGGAGCATGGACATCTGCGGAGGGAACCCAGGAACGCTCCTCTGGACCATAACCACGCCAATGGACCAAAAACTGCACCCGGCCGCGGACCAGGCGTGAGTCCAGGATATTGCTCACCTCATACTCCTCACGATTGCCCACTTGGACCGGACGAGGCCGAGGAATCGAGGAAGTGAAACGATTACACACCAGTGGCTTCAAGAGGGAGACATGAAACACGTTGGAGATCCGCATGCCAGGAGGAAGCGCAAGGGCATAGGCTACCGGGTTTACCCTGCGAAGCACTCGGAAGGGACCAACAAAGCGAGGCGCCAGCTTGGGAGTGGGCACTCGAAGGTTGAGGTTGCGGGTGGACAACCATACGCGGTCTCCGACCTGGTAGGAAGGAGCGGGCGCTCGTCTGCGATCAGCCTGGAGTCTCTGGCGCTGCGCAGAGACCTCAAGGGACCTCTGGATCTGTACCCAAGAAGCACGTAGGACGGAAAGGTGATCCTCCACAGCCGGAATATCCTGGGGAGAGAATACCTCCGGTAACACGGCAGGTTGGAACCCATAATTGGCCATGAAGGGAGACGTCCCAGAGGAAGAGTTCACCGCCGTGTTCCTGGCAAACTCAGCCCAAGGCAGGAGGTCAACCCAATTGTCTTGGTGATCGGAGACATAGCAACGAAGGAATTGCTCCAAGGCCTGATTGGATCGTTCTGCGGCCCCATTGGACTGAGGGTGGTAGGCTGATGAGAAAGAGAGATGAATCCCCAACTGGGAGCAAAAGGCGCGCCAGAACCTGGACACAAACTGACTCCCCCGATCCGACACAATCTCCTTGGGCAAACCGTGCAACCGGAAGACCTCCCTGGCAAAAATCGAGGCCAACTCTTGTGCAGAGGGTAACTTCTTGAGAGGTACACAGTGGCACATTTTGGAAAACCGATCCACTATCATGAGAATGACCGTATGGCCTCGGGATGCAGGGAGGTCCACAATGAAATCCATCCCCAGGTGTGACCATGGATGCTCCCCGGTGGCTATGGGTTGCAAAAGGCCCAACGGAAGGTGCCGAGGGGACTTACTCTGGGCACAAACAGAGCATGCCGCTACATATGCGGCGATGTCGGAACGTAGAGAAGGCCACCAGAACAGACGTGAAACAGCCCAGGACAGCTGATTCTTTCCAGGATGCCCCGCGGCCTTGGAGTTATGGTAGGTTCGCAACAACCGAGTGCGCAACTCCTCAGGCACAAAACACCTGCCGTTGGGTCTCTCAGAGGGAGCACCAGATTGAGCCGCCAAAATCTGCTCACCCAGGGGAGAGGTCAGGCTGGTGCGAATGGCGGCCAGGATCTGATTCGGAGGTATGACCGAAGTCGGAATCGACTCCTCCCCGGACAGCTCGGAGTACTGCCGTGATAAGGCATCCGCTCTGATGTTCTTGGAACCGGGTAGGTAGGAGACCACGTAATTAAAACGTGACAAGAACAGAGCCCATCTGGCCTGACGTGGTGTCAATCTCTTGGCCTCAGAGAGGTAGGTCAGATTCTTGTGGTCCGTCAGGATGAGAACCGGAACTACCGAGCCCTCGAGCAAGTGCCTCCATTCTTTAAAGGCCTGCACGATGGCCAATAACTCCCTGTCACCAATCTGATAGTTGCACTCCGCGGAAGACAGTTTCCGGGAGTAAAACCCACAAGGAAGCAGAGGACCCTCTGGTGTTCTACGCTGAGACAGGAGGGCGCCTACTCCCGTCTCAGACGCGTCCACCTCGAGGACAAATAGCAACCCAGGGTTGGGATGCGACAGAATCGGAGCCGACACAAAGGCGGACTTTAGAGCCTCAAAAGCTCGGATGGCCTCGGGCGGCCAGACCTGGGGATTACTGCCCTTCCTGGTCAGATCCGTGAGAGGCTTGGCTAGCATGGAAAAGTCCCTGATGAACTTCCGATAATAATTGGCGAAGCCCAAAAAGCGCTGCAGGGCACGAAGACCACTGGGCTGGGGCCACTGTAAGACAGCCGAAACCTTCTCAGGATCCATGGAGAACCCCTCAGCGGAAATGATGTAACCTAAGAAGGTTACCTGGGATCGGTGAAATTCGCATTTCTCAAGCTTACCGAACAGCTTGTTCTCTCGTAACCGTTGCAACACTCGTCTGACATCCAGAATGTGGGCCTCCATGGATTCAGAATATACCAAGATGTCATCCAAATAGACCACCACACACTGCTGCAACAGGTCACGGAAAACATCGTTGATGAATTCCTGGAAGACTGCGGGCGCATTGCACAACCCAAAGGGCATAACCAAGGATTCATAATGACCGGTCCTGGTGTTAAACGCGGTCTTCCACTCATCGCCCGCCTTGATCCTTACCAGGTTATATGCCGCCCTCAGGTCGAGTTTGGTAAAGACCGTGGCCCCTTTGAGGTGATCGAACAGCTCGGAAATCAAGGGTATCGGGTAAGCGTTCTTGATCGTGATGCGATTGAGACCCCTGTAATCGATGCAAGGCCTCAACTCACCGCCCTTCTTTTTCACAAAGAAAAATCCAGCCCCTGCCGGGGACGAGGATTTGCGAATGTGTCCGCGTGAAAGCGCCTCCCTCACGTACTCCTCCATGGCCTCATTCTCCGCTACCGACAGTGGATAGACTTTGCCACGAGGAGGAACGGCACCAGATTGTAACTCTATGGCACAATCGTATGGGCGGTGCGGAGGTAGGGCAACCGCACGCACCTTATCGAATACATCCCGGTACTCCTCGTATTCAGGAGGCAACAGAGAGTCCGAGGAAGTACACAGCAACTTGACAGGCCCATGGATGCAACTAGCCCCACACTGCGGTGACCACGAGAGGATCTCGGCCGATTTCCAATCGAAAGTCGGATTATGCTTCTGGAGCCAGGGGTACCCCAAGACCACCGAGTAGTGTGGAGACGAAATAACCTGGAGACAGACCGACTCTCTGTGAACGGCACCAATGGCCATCCCCACTGGAAGGGTCTCATGAGTCACGTGTGGCGGCAGAAGGGGTCTGCCGTCTATCGCCTCAAGAGCCAGTGGGGAACCTCGAGGCTGCAGAGGAATGGAATTGGCGGCAGCGAACACACTATCAATGAACAAACCACCAGCACCAGAGTCCACCAACGCCTGGGTCGTCACCGAGCCCCCGACCCAGGAGAGGACAACAGTAATCAGTGGTTTGTCAACACGGGAAACCGGGGACGAGGAGACTCCACCCAAGATCTGCCCCCGACAGGATCTCAGGTGCGAGCGTTTCCCGGACGGTTCGGGCATGCTAACCGAAAATGCCCACCGAGACCACAGTACATGCATCGGCCCTCGCGTCTCCGGAGTACCCTCTCCCCCTCGGACAGGCGAGCAAACCCCAGCTGCATGGGTTCACCCCCAGACAAGTCATCCCCAGGAGGCGTGGGAGGAGAGGGAGGCACGGGTGGGACAGCAAACGTAGGCGCCAATCTGTTAGAAGGCCTCCGCAGGCTCTCCTGAAAGGAGGGTCTCTCCCTGAGTCTGGTGTCAATCAAAATCAGGAAAGAAATAAGAGACTCGAGCTCCACAGGTAGGTCCTTAGCTGCAACCTCATCCTTCAAGGCATCCGAGAGACCATGAGAGAAAGCAGCGACCAGAGCCTCATTATTCCAGCCCACCTCTGCTGCCAGGGTACGAAACTCAATGGCGTATTCAGCTACGGATCGTGAACCCTGTCTGATGGACATAAGGAGCTTCGCAGCAGAGGCAGCACGAGCCGGCACATCGAATACCTTCCGAAGAGAAGCAACAAAACCGGAAAACTCAGCAACCACCGGATTGTTGTTCTCCCATAAAGGGCTGGCCCAGGCCAAGGCCTTGTCCGAGAGCAGCGAGATCAAGAAGCCCACCTTTGATCTCTCAGTAGGAAAGGCATGTGGCAGCAACTCGAAGTAAATGCCCACCTGGTTAAGGAAACCTCGGCACTGAGTTGGCTCTCCCCCAAAGCGCTGTGGAAGGGGGGCAGAACCGGTCATACCCCGAAACACCGCAGGCGCAGCAACAGGTGTCGGGGTAGACTCTGGCGCAACAACCGGAGCGGCAGTAGGAGCGGGCCCAGGAGCGACAACCGACCCATCGGCAACGGAAGCTAAATGAGCCGTGCGTTCAAGCAGGGTCTGCAACGCCACAGCGAACCGACCCAACAGGTGATCCTGCTGATCAAGTCTGGCAACCAGCGTAGGTAGCGAGGATGGCCCTGTACCGTCAGAATTCATGGCTTGGTCCTAATGTCATGGAACGATGAACCAGACGTACAACAAGAGATGAGTGGAAATAAGAAGGCTTTATTGAAAATAAAGCTGTAAGGCAAAAGTCCAAACGGATGGCTAAACCGAAGCAGGGTCTTGCGAAACCAGAGATCAGGAACTAGAAGGGTAGTCAGATGAAGCCAGGATCAGGAACCAACAGGGTAGTCAGACGAAGCCAGGATCAGGAATCAGCAGGGTAGTCAGACGAAGCCAGGATCAGGAACCAGAAGCAGCAGCAGTCTTAGAAGCATGTGAGCACAGGAGGACCAAGCAGGGAACTGAAGCCACAGACCTCCTATATATATGAGCTAGGCATCCAGCTCCTCCCAGTGGGAAGGAGGAGCCGCAGGGTGGGAGGCTACAAGAAACCCAGAAACCAAGATGGCCGCCAGCACATGTCAAACGAAGGAGAACAGCAAGGAGGTAAGACCATGACAGACACCCTGTGGCCTCCTCCTTATGCTGCTACTGCCGCCACTTCCACACTCTGTCATTGTGCCACTCTGTGGTCTCCTGATGCTGCCACCTCCACACTGTCATTGTGCCACTCTGTGGCCTCCTCCTAATGCTGATGCTTCTGCCACCTCCACACTCTGTCATTGTCCCACTCTGTGGCCTCCTCATGCTTCTGCCACCTCCACGCTGTCATTGGGGCACTCTGTGGTCTCCCCATGCTGCTTCCACCTAACCACTATGTCATAGGGCCACTATGTGGACTTCTCATTCTATTCCCACCCTCCCCACTTCATGACTTGGCCACTATTTTGCCTTTCGGCCTGGCTGACATCATCATTTATTTGACCCTTCTTCTGATCTGTCAGAAGGAAGGAAAAGTGACGTCAACACAAACTTACTGCTGACACCCTCTCCACTCTATACTACAAGAAAATTTAGACTGGAAACTTCAGAATCACAGGTGCATATCCATGAAGCACACATGATTATAAAAAAGAAAATGGCTGCACATTATTATACATACAAACAATAGAGCTAAGAAATGGGGATCATTCTAAATAAAAGTGGTATAATACCTACTTTAAATGAGTCAATGGAAGCTGTTAGCGCACATATTTGATCAAATGTGAGTCGGGCCCATCTACCAGGCGTCAAGGTGGCTTCCGCAGATGGGTCCCTAACACTAGTATACTGCCTCTCTTTGGACTTACTTAAGCCTACAATATTCAGTGCCGTGTAGGAACCAGCTACATAAGTACTCTGCTCAGAAGCCCCAGGTAGATGGGCGTGTTCAGTCTAAAAGAGGCGCTACCCTCAATTAATACTACAAGAGAGTTTAAACTAGAACCTTCAGAATCACAGGTGCATATCCATGAAGCAAACATGATTATAAAAAGAAAATGGCTGCACACCATTATACATAAAAACTACTGTTCCCGGAGCACCCCCTTGCAGGAATCTCCCTTGCTAAGGGGTAGGTGTTCCGCAGTCTGGTGCTTTTTTGAGGAAAGTGCGGATGATAAAAGAATTATCATTTGCAACCTGTGCCATACCAAAAGGAGCAGGGGTGTTAACACTACCAACCTCACCAACACCAACATGAACCGCCACATGGCATCAAAGCACCCTAATAGGTGGGCCGAACGCCTGGGTCCACAATCAGTGTCTGTGGGTCACACCACTGCCTCCTCTTCCCCTGTGTTACATGCTGGCCAATACCCTCTCCAAGACGCAGGCCCGGATGCCTCCCGCCCTGCACCTGGTTTGCAAGCACCATCAGCTAGCACATCCACTTCTGTGTCCCAGCGCAGCATACAGATGTTCATACCCCAGGCCTTTGAACAAAAGTGCAAATACCCAGCCACCCACCCACAGGCCATAGCACTAAATGCACACCTTTCCAAATTGCTGGCCCTGGAAATGTTGCCATTCAGGCTTGTGGACACAGAGGCTTTCCGCATCCTGATGGGGATGGCCGTCCCTCATTACTCAGTCCTTATTTTTCCCAGTGTGCCGTCCCCGCCTTACACCAGCATGTGTCCCGTAACATCACCCGTGCCATGACCAACGCAGTTATTGGGAAGGTCCACTTAACGACTGACACATTGAGAAGTGCTTGTGGCCAGGGACACTACATTTCCCTGACACTGGCTGAACATTGTGGAGGCCGGGAGCGAGTCGTACCCCGGGATGGCATAGGTGATACCGACGCCAAGGATTGCGGGCCCTACTTCATTCAGGATTTCCGCGTCATCACCTACATTAGTGGCTCCAACCCCCCCTTCTCCTCCTCCGCCTCCTCCTCCACTTCCACCTCTGAATTGTCATGTTGCAGCACCAGTCAGACATCAGTCAGTAGCAGGAAGCAGTGTAGCACTGCAGTGGGGAAGCGGCAACAGGCCGTGCTGAAGCTTGTTTGCTTAGGTGACAAACAGCACACCACCAAAGAGCTGTGGCAGGGTATAAGGGACCAGACTGAGCTGTGGCAGGGTATAAGGGAGCTGTGGCAGGGTATACTGAGCTGTGGCTCTCGCCACTCAACCTACAACCAGGCATGGTTGTGTCTGATAATGGCCGTAACTTGGTGGTGGCTTTGGAGCGCGGCTAGCTCACACACATACCATGCCTAGCCGACGTGTTAAACTTAGTGGTTCAGTGGTTTCTCAAAACCTACCCCAATTTGCCTGAGCTACTGGTGAAGGTGTACCGCGTGTGTGCCCATTTCCGAAAGTCATCTACAGCTTCCTTCAGCCGGTCTGGCAACTCCATGTTCCACATGTTGGCCAGGCTTTGTGAGCAGCAGTGGGCAGTAGTGGAATACCAGCTGTAACATGGTCGTTGCCTTTCCAGTCAGCTTCCGCTCTTCACAAGCGATGAGTGGGCATGGATGTCTGACCTCTGTGAGGTTTTACGCAACTTTGAGGAATCAACACAGATGGTGAGTGGTGATGCTGCTATTATCAGCGTAACCATCCCACTTCTGTGTCTACTGAAATGCTCGCTGCTCACAATGAAGGTGGTTGCTTGCATGTGAAAGAGGTGGAAATAGGGGAAGACAGTACACAGGGTGATAGCCAGACCACCCTAATTTCGTCTTCCAAGCGCGAATTGGATAATGATGAGTAGGGGTACTTTAAAGTCTGGGTATTTGTAGACATTTGCCTATTTCCCCAATGCAAAGTTATAAACCCCATACAAAATTTCACTTAAGAGGGTTAACTTGCACTGTTTAATACTGTGTAACTGCATTTTATATGTATGTTGTAATATATATCCTGTATATTTGCACTGTATTTGTGAAGCTCTGTGAAAAGGGTTAATGAACACTGAGAGACTGTTAGGATGTTGAATTAGAAGCTGGTAATTTTCCACAGCTGGCATAGGGTTTAAAGGGAACCTGTCACCTCCAAAACACATTTTACACCGACATCATTACCTTACAGTAGCCCCCAGTGTGTTTCTAATCATGTTTTTCATTCCTCCACTGGTTGTTGTGTACTTTATAAAATCGCTGTTTTAATCTGTGTTTTCGCTATCCTCAGAGTCATCTTGAAGTCAAGGGGGCAGCGGCCTCCTTGCTTCAAGTCAAGCTAAGCCTGCCCCTTACCCATCCTCCCTTCACTGTGATTGACATCCTGCTGTAAGGCTGGGATCGTGCAAGTCTTGCGCATGCGCGGTGCGCTCCTTGTCACTCCATGATCCCGGCTCCTGCACTCAGCTGGCCGCTTTCTTCTCTCTGCGCATGCGCCGGGCACGCACGATGGAAAAGCCCGGCGCATGCGTAGAGAGAGGAAAACGGCCAGGTGAGTGTGTGAGCCGGAGACGGGATTGCGCAGTGACAAGGAGCACACCGCGCATGCGCAAGACTTGCACGATCCCAGCCTCACAGCAGGATGTCAATCACAGTGAAGGGAGGACGGGTAAGGGGCGGGCTTAGCTTGAATTGAAGCAAGGAGGCCGCTGCCCCCTTGACTTCAAGATGACTCTGAGGATAGCGAAAACACAGATTAAAACAGCGATTTTATAAAATATACAACAACCAGTGGAGGAATGAAAAACATGATTAGGAACACACTGGGGGCTACTGTAAGGTAATGATGTCGGTTTAAAATGTGTTTTCGAGGTGACAGGTTCCCTTTAAAGAAGAGCATGTTTTGAATGTCTTGTTTTAGGTCTGTTATGTCTGAAAAACTGTTTGTGTCTGTAAAAACAGCTGTTTCATTGCTATTGAGTATCACTGAAGCTCTAATGTGAGTTTATGAGACGGAAAGTGTTACAATGTATCTGTTTGTGCTGAGTTTCTCCACTCCACCCCTCCCACTAGAAGGTTCTAGTTCAGCTAGAAATTGTATATAATGAGAGCAGTCAGAGTCCCTAGTGTTCTGCAGTTAGGGACCAGTGCTTAGAAGAGAGGACTCTGCCAGACTACTGAGTGACCAGAAGAAGATGCTGAGACGGGGATACTCCGATCACCAAACTTTTGCAAAGGTACCAACCTTTTGCGAGAGTGAAAGCGACAGCTAGTTCAGCATCAAACCCTTCTTCTGCCAAGTAAGAGACTGGAGAAGCTAGCCCTATGCCTTGCATGTATTGTTTTGCAGTTGAGTTCCTCCAGTAAAGAAGCACACTTGTTTACTGCAAACCCTGACTCTCTGGACTTATTTTCTATTAAGGTGCACCACGCCTTACCATCCCTTCCAGAGAGCAGCAACACGTGGTGATGCAGCGTACTGGACACCCTAGGGGTGATATGTCGTGAGTGAGTGTGCTTGTGATGAGGTGTAGAGGATAGCAGTACTTACACATCAGTTGTCCCCTGGGGCCGGCGTGCAGTGGATGGGAAGACAGCACTAAATCCTCTGGGGCACTCTCTATCAAAGGGAAAACTAGCCAGATGGAAGTTGAGGTGCCCTTGTTGGTAATGGGTATTCTTAGGATGTTTTGGTGGCTGGGCCCCTGTGTTGAGTTTGTGACGCCAGCACTGCTAGGTGTAATGAGGAGATAGAGTGGAATGATGAGGGAGGCAATGGTTGAACCAAACAGGAACTTTACTTGTAAATTGTAGTCTTGCAATAAACACCATCCATTAGCAGCACTTTGTCATAAATACAGGTGGTAAAGCTGTACATTCCCATACTACGTTTAGTGAGGTGGTGTCTATAGGTTCCAGCTCCACTGTATAGAAGTGATGATCTTACTTGTACTTGGTTCCTGATCTTGCTTTTGTTACTCAGCCTTTCAATAGTAGTTTAGATCCTCTGTAAATAAGTATTCTGACAGATGGCTTTTCTGTCCTTGGTTATGGTGGGCAGCCTGTATCTTAAAAACTCTCCACCTAATGCAAAGGTGACTAAAACCTAATAAGCGGCAGTCATCTTTCTTTGCCAATAGTCTATAGTTGAGTAATCCAGCAACCCAAGGGCAGTCTCCCTTATGGCAGGCAAACTCTCTGCTCCATTCTTTGAAGAGGTTTCAGTAGATACAGCAATTATTCCCTAAGTCCCCGGAAGGGTTCCTAGTAGGGATATTACAGTTACGGATCAATACGTCCTAGGCTTGAACTACATGGGCTGAAGTAGATTCACTCTCTGGGGCAAGGCCCAGAGGACAGAGCCAAGCCTGGCTCCTCTCCTCCTAACTCCTCACTCCTAAACTCCCATTTCTAATCTCCTGTCTCTTCCTGTGTGCTAACCTATATATATATATATATGGTGTGAGGGTGACACCTAGTGTTGGATATGTGGAGTGCATCCTCCAGCCTGTAATAGGAACTTAGCAACTGTGACAAAGGAAAAATACATTCAACATAGAATGGCATAGAATGACATAGAATGGCATATAAACATTTTGGAGTTGCCCATTTACCCATAAGTGGGACACTACAGTGATACCTCAACAGTGTCCGGGGGACCCAGCGTATCGTTGGGACCACCCCAAACCTGGACACTGCAATAGGTCATCCATATAAAACAAAATTTGGAATACCCCTTTAAGAGAAACATTTGGATGCAACGTGGTTTCCTTCCAGGTATTTAATTTCTGCAATTTATATGGTAGAAACAACAAGCCATTCCTGAACATTTCTGAAAAGTTGTGTAACATAAACAAGTGACTTGCGCCAGAAGCAATCTGTCAGCCTGATTTATTGCAGTACAGAGAGATGGAGGCTAGCCATGGCCGCAACAGTTTTCTTCTATGCCCAGTTTATAAGCTTCCACAGCTATAGACCAGTACATGGACTAGTACAGTAAGGACAACACATGAGTGACAACCCCAGTGGTGCCACACCACAAGGATAAGGCACGTAGTGATGTCATAGAGCAGACATTACTTTTTGAAAAGGTCTACATACCTGGGTCTGCAGTTGGGTTAAGGTACGAGCAGCAAAAATTGCCCCCAACACAAGTAATGCCCCCTTATGTGTATCCCACACAGTATGATGCCCTCTTAAGTGCCCCCCTGACAGATTGATGCTCCGTCAAGTGGTCTCCAATGCAGGATGATGCCCCCTTAAGTGTCCCTTCATAGTTAGGCCACCTTAAGTGCCTTGTCACAGAGTGATGTCCCCTTAAGTGGCACCAACACAGTATGATAATCCCTTAACTGCCCCCCAAAGGGTGTGCCCTTAAATTCCACCCCCCCAACCGAGTGATGCCCATAATGCCTCCAAATAAAATACCCACCTCTCTGCTTCACCAATTGCAGTAGGCACGATTCAGTGAGGCATTGATGCCTGATGAAGAAGGCAGACCGCTTTCAAAATATCTTGCAATTTTATATGCATTCTTTTAATTGAATTCATTAAAATTTGCAGTTTTTAGCAAACTGCACCCCAAAGATCATGTTTTTACCCCAATTATTCCTGAAGGAATCCCAAACCAGGTAGGAGCCCCGATTACTGTGATTTCTCTATGCATCTTTACTTAGTATGGAAAGTGCTCTACCAGGGTTGGGCTGGCCCACCAGAGTACCAGAGAATCCTACTGGGGGCCCAGTATCTGAAGCCATAGTGGGCTCCAAAGGTTGAGAATTCCATTTGGAGCTCCTTTTGGAGCTAAATATTAGGCACAAGGGTCTATTTCTTTGATGCTAAACCTGTTAGACTTTACTGATGACATAGGGTTGAGCTCTGGTGGGCCCAAGGAAGCCAAGTTCAACACTGCGCTCTACTACTATGTCAGTTATTTTACTGTGATTCACTGGGAAACGCATTGACACTCCTTTTTCTCTATTCAATCACTGTGTTTATTATCCCTGTACTGTGACATCACTGTGTTTATTATCCCTGTACTGTGACATCACTGTGTTTATTATCTCTGTACTGTGACATCACTGTGTTTATTATTCCTGTACTGTGACATTACTGTGTTTATTATCCCTGTAGTGTGACATCACAGTGTTTATTATCCCTGTACTGTGACATCACAGTGTTTATTATCCCTGTACTGTGACATCACTGGTTGTATTATCCCTGTACTGTGACATCACTGTGTTTATTATCCCAGTACTGTGACATCACTGTGTTTATTATCCCTGTACTGTGACATCACTGTGTTTATTATCTCTGTACTGTGACATCACTGTGTTTATTACTCCTGTACTGTGACATCATTATGTTTATTATCCCTGTACAGTGACATCACTGTGTTTATTATCCCTGTACTGTGACATCACTGTGTTTATTATCTCTGTACTGTGACATCACTGTGCTTATTACCCCTGTACTGTGACATCACTGTGTTTATTATCCCTGTACTGTGACATCACTGTGTTTATTATCTCTGTACTGTGACATCACTGTGTTTATTCTGTACTGTGACATCACGTGTTTATTATCCCTGTACTGTGACATCACTGTGTTTATTATCCCTGTACTGTGACATCACTGTGTTTATTATCTCTGTACT
Source organism: Bufo gargarizans (assembly GCF_014858855.1). Lineage (NCBI taxonomy): Eukaryota > Metazoa > Chordata > Amphibia > Anura > Bufonidae > Bufo > Bufo gargarizans. Next base: position 6,486,247 of record NC_058088.1, read on the forward strand.
GTGACATCACTGTGTTTATTACTCCCTGTACTGTGACATCACTTGTTTATTATCCTGTACTGTGACATCACTGTGTTTATTATCCTGTACTGTGACATCACTGTGTTTATTATCTCTGTACTGTGACATCACTGTGTTTATTATCCTGTACTGTGACATCACTGTGTTATTATCCCTGTACTGTGACATCACTGTGTTGTTATTATCTCTGTACTGTGACATCACTGTGTTATTATCCCTGTACTGTGACATCACTGTGTTTATTATCCCTGTACTGTGACATCACTGTGTTTATTATCCCTGTACTGTGACATCACTGTGTTTATTATCCGTGTACTGTGACATCACTGTGTTTATTATCTCTGTACTGTGACATCACTGTGTTTATTATCCTGTACTGTGACATCACTGTGTTATTATCCCTGTACTGTGACATCACTGTGTTTATTATCCTGTACTGTGACATCACTGTGTTTATTGTCCCTGTACTGTGACATCACTGTGTTTATTATCCCTGTACTGTGACATCACTGTGTTATTATCCCTGTACTGTGACATCACTGTGTTTATTATCCCTGTACTGTGACATCACTGTGTTTATTATCCTGTACTGTGACATCACTGTGTTTATTATCCCTGTACTGTGACATCACTGTGTTTATTATCCCTGTACTGTGACATCACTGTGATTATTATCTCTGTACTGTGACATCACTGTGTTTATTATCCCTGTACTGTGACATCACTGTGTTATTATCCCTGTACTGTGAATCACTGTGTTATTATCCTGTACTGTGACATCACTGTGTTTATTATCCCTGTACTGGGACATCACTGTGTTTATTATCTCTGTACTGTGACATCACTGTGTTTATTATCCCTGTACTGTGACATCACTGTGTTTATTATCCTGTACTGTGACATCACTGTGTTATTATCTCTGTACTGTGACATCACTGTGTTTATTATCCCTGTACTGTGACATCACTGTGTTATTATCCCTGTACTGTGACATCACTGGTTTTATTATCCTGTACTGTGACATCACTGTGTTTATTATCCCTGTACTGTGACATCACTGTGTTTATTATCCTGTACTGTGACATCACTGTGTTATTATCCTGTACTGTGACATCACTGTGTTTATTATCCTGTACTGTGACATCACTGTGTTTATTATCCCTGTACTGTGACATCACTGTGTTTATTATCCCTGTACTGTGACATCACTGTGTTTATTATCCTGTACTGTGACATCACTGTGTTATTATCCCTGTACTGTGACATCACTGTGTTTATTATCCCTGTACTGTGACATCACTGTGTTTATTATCCCTGTACTGTGACATCACTGTGATTATTATCTCTGTACTGTGACATCACTGTGTTTATTATCCCTGTACTGTGACATCACTGTGTTATTATCTCCTGTACTGTGACATCACTGTGTTTATTATCCCTGTACTGTGACATCACTGTGTTTATTATCTCTGTACTGTGACATCACTGTGTTTATTATCCCTGTACTGTGACATCACTGTGTTATTATCTCTGTACTGTGACATCACTGTGTTTATTATCCCTGTACTGTGACATCACTGTGTTTATTATCCCTGTACTGTGACATCACTGTGTTTATTATCCCTGTACTGTGACATCACTGTGTTTATTATACCTGTACTGTGACATCACTGTGTTTATTATCCCTGTACTGTGACATCACTGTGTTATTATCCTGTACTGTGACATCACTGTGTTTATTATCCCTGTACTGTGACATCACTTGTGTTTATTATACCTGTACTGTGACATCACTGTGTTTATTATCCCTGTACTGTGACATCACTGTGTTATTATCTCTGTACTGTGACATCACTGTGTTTATTATCCCTGTACTGTGACATCACTGTGTTATTATCCCTGTACTGTGACATCACTGTGTTTATTATCCCTGTACTGTGACATCACTGTGTTATTATCTCCTGTACTGTGACATCACTGTGTTTATTATCTCCTGTACTGTTGACATCACTGTGTTTATTATCCCTGTACTGTGACATCACTGTGTTATTATCCCTGTACTGTGACATCACTGTGTTATTATCTCCTGTACTGTGACCATCACTGTGATTATTATCTCTGTACTGTGACATCACTGTGTTATTATCTCTGTACTGTGACATCACTGTGTTTATTATCCCTGTACTGTGACATCACTGTGTTATTATCCTGTACTGTGACATCACTGTGTTATTATCCCTGTACTGTGACATCACTGTGTTTATTATCCCTGTACTGTGACATCACTGTGTTTATTATCCCTGTACTGTGACATCACTGTGATTATTATCTCTGTACTGTGACATCACTGTGTTTATTATCCCTGTACTGTGACATCACTGTGTTTATTATCCTGTACTGTGACATCACTGTGTTTATTATCCCTGTACTGTGACATCACTGTGTTTATTATCCCTGTACTGTGACATCACTGTGTTTATTATCCCTGTACTGTGACATCACTGTGTTTATTATCCCTGTACTGTGACATCACTGTGTTTATTATCCCTGTACTGTGACATCACTGTGTTTATTATCCCTGTACTGTGACATCACTGTGTTTATTATCCCTGTACTGTGACATCACTGTGTTTATTATCTCCTGTACTGTGACATCACTGTGTTTATTATCCCTGTACTGTGACATCACTGTGTTTAATTATCCCTGTACTGTGACATCACTGTGATTATTATCCCTGTACTGTGACATCACTGTGTTTATTATCCTTCTGTACTGTGACATCACTGTGGTTATTATCCCTTACTGTGACATCACTGTGATTATTATCTCTGTACTGTGACATCACTGTGTTTATTATCCCTGTACTGTGACATCACTGTGATTATTATCCCTGTACTGTGACATCACTGTGTTTATTATCCCTGTACTGTGACAGCACTGTGTTTATTATCCCTGTACTGTGACATCACTGTGTTTATTATCTCTGTACTGTGACATCACTGGTTATTATCCCTGTACTGTTACATCACTGTGTTTATTATCCTGTACTGTGACATCACTGTGTTTATTATCCCTGTACTGTGACATCACTGTGTTTATTATCCTGTACTGTGACATCACTGTGTTTATTATCCCTGTACTGTGACATCACTGTGTTTATTATCCCTGTACTGTGACATCACTGTGTTTATTATCCCTGTACTGTGACATCACTGTGTTTATTATCCCTGTACTGTGACATCACTGTGTTATTATCCTGTACTGTGACCATCACTGTGTTATTATCCTGACTGTGACATCACTGTGTATTACCTGTACTGGACATCACTGTGTTATTATCCTGTACTGTGACAATCACTGTGTTTATTATCCCTGTACTGTGACATCACTGTGTTTATTATCCCTGTACTGTGACATCACTGTGTTTATTATCCCTGTACTGGGACATCACTGTGATTATTATCCCTGTACTGTGACATCACTGTGTTTATTATCCCTGTACTGTGACATCACTGTGTTTATTATCTCTATACTGTGACATCACGTGGTTATTATCCCTGTACTGTGACATCAACTGTGTTTATTATACCTGTACTGTGACATCACTGTGTTTATTATCTCTGTACTGTGACATCACTGGGTTATTATCCCTGTACTGTGACATCACTGTGTTTATTATCCCTGATACTGTGACATCACTGTTGTTTATTATCCTCTATACTTGTGACATCACTGTGTATATTTTTTAATACCTGTACCTGTGACATCACTGTGTTTTATTATCCCTGTACTGTGACTCACTGTGATTTATTATCCTCTATATCTGTGACAATCACTTGTGTTTATTATCCCTGTACTGTGACATCCCGTGTGTTATTATCCCTGTACTGTGACATCACTGTGGTTTATTATCCTCTATCTGTGACATCACTGTGTTTATTATACCTGTACTGTGATCATCAACTGTGTTTATATATCCCTGTACTGTGACATCCCACCTGTGTATTATTTATCCCTGTACTGTGACATCACTGTGCTTATTATCCCCTGTACTGGTGACATCACTAGTTGTTGATTATCTCTGTACTGTGACATCACTGTGATTTTATTATCCTCTGTACTGTGACATCACTGTGGTTTATTATCCCTGTACTGTGACATCACTGTTGTATTTATCTCTGTACTGTGACATCACTGTGGTATAGATCCCTTCGTACTGTGACATTCCACTGTGGTTATTATCTCCTTCCTGTGACATCACTTGTTAGATTATCCTCTGTATCTGGTGACATCACTGTGTTTATTATCCCTGTACTGTGACATCACTGTGTTTATTATCTCTATACTGTGACATCACTGGGTTTATTATCCCTGTACTGTGACATCACTGTGTTTATTATCCCTGTACTGTGACATCACTGGGGGCAGTATCTCTGTACTGTGACATCATGCGTCTTTCTATTTATCCCTCTGTCCACCGTGTAGTGCTAGCTCTGTGCTCGCACATGCTGACACTATCTATATCTTGGCTGAGTGATTCTTAATGTCAATTTATATTACATGAAGCAATGTCACTACTTGTAAGTAGAGGCCATCAATGCTCATCTGAATTAAACTCAATGATACGCAGCATAAGCTCTTTCTGATATAGAGGGACAACCACAGAGCAATATTTCATTTACCTCCCCTAGGAAGTACAATGGTGTAATTATCAGCATTCTGCTGTGATCTGTACATAGAGCACACAGGATAATGCACTCATAAATATTAGGCTTATAGGGGACAGTGAAGAATGGTGTCATCATGTAAAAGTACAAAGAAATGACTTCAATGAGAAATGTAATAAATAGTATAGAGAGATAGATACAGATGCAGCCATTATCACCATTATCTATTAACGCAGCACGTTATCCCATTACACTTAGAATGGCGCACTACATTAATCTAAAGCGCCATTTGTTAATAACGGCTGATAGGTCTGTATATAGATAGATACCTGTAAGATCAGAGCGACCACACATAGCGTAGTATGCTGGCAGCTGCAAGATCTGTATGATAGATAGTGTGAGGTGTGTATTATGAGGTTCTGCAGCAGCTGAGGTGTGTATTATGAGGTTCTGCAGCAGATGTGTGTATTATGATGTTCTGCAGCAGCTGAGGTGTGTATTATGAGGTTCTGCAGCAGCTGAGGTTAGTATTATGATGTTCTGCAGCAGCTGAAGTGTGTATTATGAGGTTCTGCTGTGGTTAAGGGTCTGTATTGTCAGGCTCTGCAGCAGCTGAGGTATGTATTAGGAGGTTCTGCAGCAACTGAGGTGTGTATTATGAGGTTCTGCAGAGGCTGAGTTGTGTATTATGATGTTCTGCAGCAGCTGAGGCATGTATTAGGAGGCTCTGCAGGAGCTGAGGTGTGTATTATGATGTTCTGAAGGAGCTGAGGTGTGTATTATGATGTTCTGCCGTGGCTGAAGTGTGTACTATGATGTTCTGCAGCAGCTGAGGTATGTATTAGGTTCTGCAGCAACTGAGGTGTGTATTATGAGGTTCTCCAGAGGCTGAGGTATGTATTATGATGTTCTGCAGCAGCTGAGGAATGTATTATGATGTTCTGCAGCAGGTGAGGTATGTATTAGGAGGTTCTGCAGCAACTGAGGTGTGTATTATGAGGTTCTCCAGAGGCTGAGGCATGTATTAGGATGCTCTGCAGGAGCTGAGGTGTGTATTATGAGGTTTTGCAGCATAGGTGTGTATTATGATGTTCTGCAGCAGCTGAGGCATGTATTAGGAGGTTCTGCAGCAACTGAAGTGTGTATTATTAGGTTCTGCAACAGCTGAAACTGCATTAGTGCCGTGGACCTGTGATGAAGTCGATACAAAGGATGATCTTGACATTGTGGTCATAGTGGGACGTTGTCTCATTGCCAGCCAATAGTGTGTGGGAGCTGTACTGGTGCTGGGGATGGGGGGCTGTAAGGAGAACTTTGGGGTTGGGGAGGCCTTAAAGAGACTTTGCCAATTATGCAATGATGCCCCCATAGTGGTACGGCCACACGGTCAGGTTCCCTGATGTAGTTTTGGAAGCCAAAACCAGGAGTAAGTAAAAAAAAAAGAGATGGAGTTGGATCTGTCCTTTATACTTTCTCTCCTTTTATGATCCACTCCTGATTTTGGCTTCCAAAACTGCATCAGGAAACCTGACCGTGTGACCCGTGCCCTAGGAGGGAAATGAGGTGCAACTGATCGAAGCTGTGCACAGAGAGAAACCAGCATGGCCGATGGGCAGCGGTGACATTTGAGAGTGTTTGGACCTCTGTGACCGCGGAGTGACACCGCCCGCCACTGCTTTCACATATCTTCCCTTTCTCTAGGGCACTCTTCAGTAGACAGCACTTTGCCGAGAGGCGCACCTTAAGGGCCGACTCCGAATCTTCTGCTGGAAACCGCTTGTTGTAATCCCTTGATCTTTATGTCGGTTCCTGTCATGTCTTCAGTCGTATGTAGAGGAAGCAGCGTCCCGCACATCACAGCGAGCAGACCCAGCAGAAGGAGACATGACCGCTTTGCCTTCCTTCCCTTTGATAGGAGCCAGAACGGTGGGGTGGGGATTTATTTACATGGCTTTGTAAGAGGGACTAAATCAAAGCAAGGAAATATTGAAATCTTCCCTACTGAGTCCCCACCACTTGCGGAGCCTTTGGAGAGCAAACCGCTATACGAATCCACAGAGGAGCACCATACATCAGAGGATGGATCTTCACACGGCAGTTTTTCACCCCCCGGAGCTGTCGCTCAGGGCCTGGAGGAAGGGTTAATAATGGTTATGCAATAGCCGGACTTGCTGTGCGTGCAATAAAACATGTGATATGGAAACTTCGCGAATATCGCTGATAGTTTACGGCGTAATCAATTAGAAGAGAATGGAAAATAATGTAAAAACATCATAGCGAGCGTTTACAGCATCGATCTGGTTTGTTGCAATAGGAGGAGCACCAGAGGATACCGGATCTGCGATAGATAATTTTTCTAGAAAAATATCAAGTCTGGTCAATAGGATTAGATATTTCACCATTTAAAGGGACAACAACCCCAATCCTCCCTTTTCAGAAGGGGTCGTTCTGTACGTAATTAGCTGCTAATGTCATTCACTCATATGAAAGTTAAGGGTTCTGCAGGCCCTCAGTGACGCAGGAGCTTAATATGAAGCTTCTGGGCTCCAAATAAGGCCTCATGCACCACAACCGTATGTATTTTGCTGTCCGCAAATAAACAGATCCACAGAAAATATCTGCATTCCGTATTTTGCAGAAAAGAACAGCCGGCCCCTAATAGAACAGTACTATCCTTGTCCGTAAGACGCGGACAATAATAGCGGAAATACAGGCATACTTGCGTTTTTTTTTGTGCGGATCTATTGAAATGAATTGTTCTGTATCCAGTCCGCAAAAAAAAACAAAAAACGGAACGGACACGGAAAGAAAATACGTTTGTGTGCATGAGGCCTAGGGTTGCTACTTTTAAAGGGATCCCCCAGTTCAAGAAAAAAAATATATCACATTAAAGGGGCTATCCTCTGGATAGATCTTCAGTATTTGATCAGAGCGGGGTCTGACACCCAGGACCAATCAGCTGTTTGAGAAGGCACGGTGCTCCCAGTAGTGCCGCGGCCTTCTTCAGCTTTTCCTAGGCCGTGTGACATGACGTTCATCAGTTAAATGGCTTAGGAGGAGCTCCACGGAAGTGAATGAGGCTGAGCGCAATACCAAGCACGGTCACTATACAATGTACGGCGCTGTGCTTGGTGAGCACAGAAAAGGCCGCAACGCTCACCGGTGCCTTCTCAAACAGCTGATCGGTGGGGGTTCCTGTTGTCCTGTAGAACACTTTCATTAAAGGGGTTCGACTCATCCCAGACACATTTTTAATATCATGGCTGGGGGAAATTGCTGTCGACAGAAAAAATGAATGGCTGCCACTAGAGTGAGAGCTGCAGCTTGTTGACAGTATCCCCCAGGACACTCCTGACATTCATATGTCCTAATGTCCTACAAGGAAATATGGAAAGGCTTGTGGAGAAAAGATATGGGGGAAATTTATCAAAACCGGTATAATAGAAAACGTATGCTCGGACTGTCATTACTGACGTCATCAGTTTATCATTACAAACACTGATGGGAGAGATTTCTCAAAACTGGTGTAAAGTAGAACCACCTTAGTCGCCCAAAGCAACCAATTAGATTCCACCTTTCATTTTCCAAAGGAGCTGTGAAAAATGAAAGGTGAAATCTGATTGGTTGCTATGGGAAACTAAGGCAGTTCTACTTCACACCAGTTTTGAGAAATCTCTCCCATCAATGTTTGTAATGATAAACTGATGACGTCAGTAATGACAGTCCGTTTTCTGCGAGGCTCCTTGGCCGTCTTCATGATTGGGAGGTAATCACATACGCGCTGAACCGTACTGTACTGTATGTGAGATGAGGGCGGACGTCCTATTACGTCATTTATATCATTTGTGGTTGTGATTAGTGATGCAAGAACATCGGCCGGGACGGTTCGCAAATCCGTGTTCACGATCAAATGTTTGCGAACCGTGCGTTCGCATCGCGCTCATTGACTTTAATAGCAGGCGAACCTGAAAAACCTTAAGGTCATATTTGCAGCCACCAAAGACAAACTATGAGTACACGAATAGTCCCACAACATGGACAGTGACATACCAGAGGGGGGTCATCGGCAAAAATTCCCACAAAAAATATGTATTTTAATCAGGGGCCATTTTTATGCGTCTTAAAAGGGAAACTCTCAAAAATGTGCCCTGCTGGAGCCTAGAAGATTGTGATTTCCTATCGGTTAATGTATACAAATGTGCAGCACTCCACGTTTTTGTATCCTGCAGAGTCCATTAAAAAATGCATACGTTAGCTACCATGGAACTGTATGGTGAACGGACTCCACTGTACGGCATCAGTCTGAGGCATCTGTTAACGCATACATTTTTGGCATGCATCAAATGGATGGCGAAAATAGGATGTGAACCCAGCCCCAGTGTCAGAATAGGCACCAGTGCACAGCGGAGAGGGGAGGCCGCCATGTACTGACAGAGCGCTACCTGGTCCTGGTAGTCAGGGATGAGGACTATGTTTCCCAAGGATCATTTTCTACTGGGAAATACAGGGCATACAGGGCACAGTATACTGTAATACACTAGAATCTACCCCCGAATAATAGCCCTACCCCGAATAATAATACAATTAGGTGGTCATTTATTATATAGAAATACGTTTGTTAGGCGTATTTCTGACACAGTATCACGATCGGCGTAACTGTCACATACGTGACACGGAGGGAGGAAAAGAGGGAGGCCCTGCCCTAGTGAGAGGGAAGGTGGTGACCCCTGACTCACCTAGCGGCTGGCGCCTGGCTGCCCTGTCGTCCCTAGACGGGTTCCTCACCCGTACGCCGATCACGTGCCTAAAACCCTGGCTTTCCCTAGGATGAGCCCTAGATAGTGAACAGGGCGGTGGGAACACTAGTCCGCACCACTAGCTCTAAAGGAAAACACCAAGGGGAGGACAGACAATACAAACTAAACATATAATCCCAGGTGGGCAACAACAGGAGACAACAAAAGCCCAACAGGGATCCGGAGGGTAGCACTCTGGAACAACAACCAGATTCTCAGCTCCAGTGGGTCAGCATAGATGTCCAGGCAGGAAGCTCTTTGATCCTTGTCACCAATAAGGCAGATTGCACGGATTGAGGGCACCCATCTTTTGAATTCAGCCATCCAATTGTGCAAGGTAGACTTAGGAACCAACACCATATGTGGTCCAGGAATGCTCCTGTAGTGTTTCATATACCCAAGAAGACTAATTGTCTGCAGAGTCTTGCCGAGACCCATTTCATCAGCCAGTATGCCATTAATGCCATTCTCGTACAATGATACAAGCCAGTTCAAGCCTCTGACCTGGTAATCTCTTAACGTACCACCTTTAACATATGATGGAGACTGTTCAAATCTGGTGCAAATATTAGTAGTCTTGGAGCTTTCAGTTAAAAGTTCTTCATCCTCTTCCTGCTCTGTTCTCCGATGGCGGTTATCTCCTGCAGATATCAGATTCTGCTTCTCATCTATCTTCAACCTAGGACGACCAGGCTTCATTTTTAATGGAGATGTGGGTGTCTTCTGTGCTGCTGGTTGAATGAAGTGAGCAAACAACTCGGTTTGCTTCAGAAGGTAATCAAATCTATTGGTGCGGCCTTCTTTCCTTTTCTCTTCATAACCAGGATCCATTTCATTGCTCTCTTTTGATTTATTAGGGGAGTCGCTCTCATCTTGTCCAGGGTCCTCCACCGCTTCCTCCTTCGCCGCGGCTTCATCTTTCCCCGGCTGCGGTTTGTTCCCGTCAGCATCCGTCGCCTCTTCCACCGTCAACCCGTCTAGGGACGACAGGGCAGCCAGGCGCCAGCCGCTAGGTGAGTCAGGGGTCACCACCTTCCCTCTCACTAGGGCAGGGCCTCCCTCTTTTCCTCCCTCCGTGTCACGTATGTGACAGTTACGCCGATCGTGATACACAGATTGTGGCGCAAAGGTCCTTAGCACCTCAATCTGCATATTTTTCCCGCTCATGCCAGGTGTAAAAAAGGATGGCGTGGGCAGGGAAAGGGATACAGCTATGGCCATCCAGTTATTGGCTACCACTGCCATACATTGACCGGATAACGCCTCTGTACAGTGACCGGATAACACCGCTATACTGTGACCAGATAAAAGGGTATAAGAGGGCACAGTACAGATTGAGGGGCACAGTACGGGGCGGGGGACACAGTCACATGACCCTGTGACATTAGAAGGTCCTTATGTTAAATGCGGTTCATATGCCACCATAATGAGAGGCAGAGGAGTGAGACAGGGGTGTGATTATGTGGCCAGAGATAAAAAATTTAACTGTCGGCCAGTACAGGCCCCAAAAATTAGGCAATAGGCATTCACCTGACAGCAAACAACCTTGGATTCTGTGGCTGGAGGTACATTAGGTGGTCACAGGATAAAAATGTAACTGTTGGCCAGTACAGGCCCCAAAATTTAGGCAATAGGCATTCACCTGACATCAAAGAACTTTGGATTCTGTGGCTGGAGGTGCATTAGGCCGTCACAGGATAAATATGTAGCTGTCGGCCAGTACAGGCCCCAAAAATTAGGCATTCACCTGACATAAAAGGCCTTTTATGCCGCTGTATAAACATAAGGCAAGGACCATTCTTTGTTCTGGGTTGTGGCGGATGTGTGTGGGCTGGCATGAGGAATTTCAAATACACATGGTCATCACAGGTGTTGAATTCCTCCGATATCCATGCCTCATTCATTAAAAAAAATGTGAGGTAGTCCATACTGTCGTTAGCTAGGCGAGTGCGCTTATCGGTCATGATCCTCCCTGCTGCGCTGAACGTCATTTCGGACAGGACACTCCACGAGGGGAAAGCCAAGAGTTCCATGACAAATTGTGCCAGCTCTGGCCACAGGTCAAGCCTGCACACCCAGTAGTCAAGGGGTCCCTTGCTGCTCAGAACGTCCGCATCGGCCGTTAACCCGATGTAGTCAGACACCTGTCGGTCTAGGCGTTCCCTGAGGCTGGATCCAGAGGGTGGCTGTCGATGGGTTGGCTGCAAGAATGATCTCATATCTGAAGTGACCAACATATCTTCAAACCGCCCTCTTTTTGCAGGCGCAGTAGGATTGGTACCACACCTGTTTCGTTGTGGGTGGAAATTCCTCTGCCAGTGCCCGCAACAGCAGAATGCAGCATCTCTCGCAGCAAGGCCTTAAATGCTGCATTCTGACAGCCCTCTGTGATGCTGGTAACATGTGCGCCATTTTGTGTTTGTATCGCGGGTCTAAGTATGTTGCCACCCAGTACAGGTCCTTGACTTTTATGCTTTTTATATGGTGGTCCCTCTTCAAACACTGGAGCATGAAGGCCCACTTTTGCACTAAATTGGAAGCGGTGGAGCGCCATGGCTCCTGCTCATTGCCCAGGAGAATGTCATCCTCGGTCTCCTCTCCCCAGCCACGGACAACACCAGGGATCCCCGAAAAGTTTAAAGTTTGCTCTTCTTGCTCCTCCTCCTCCCCCAGCCACCATCCTCCTCTGACTCCTCTTCAGACTCCTGCTGACCTGTCTCAGATGGAAGGCGTAAGGTACAATGTCACAGAACAGGTAGTTGTTAATGGCACGTTTCTGCTGGAGCAGCCTATCAAGCATATACAAGATGCGTGTCGGCAGTCACAAATCAGACGTATGATGGGCAAATGGTGTCGCCGCTGAACGTCATTAAGGCGAGCCATGGCTGTGTAAGATCTTCAAAAATGGCCAGAGATTTTCCTGGCCTGCCGCAAGACGTCCTGGCCCCCGGGGTTCCTCGCAACAAATTGCTACACGACTAAGTTCAGGACGTGTGCCATGCACGGCACATGTGTCCTTTTGGCCTGTTTTAGCTCACTCAAAAGATTGGCACTGTTGTCGCACACCACTTTACAAACTGTCAAATTGAGCAGGGTTAGCCACTGATCTGCCTGTGACCGCAGAGCTGAAAGCAGTGCAGGACCGGTGTGGCTCTTGGCTTCCAGGCACAACAGCCGCAGCACAGCATGGCAACGTCTCACCTGGCACGTCAAATAGGTTCTGTGGAGCTTGGGGGGTGCAGTGGAAGAGGAGGTAGCAGTGGAAAAGGAGGAGACGGAGGATGGAGGAGGAGAAGAACAGGCAGGCCTGCATGCAATCCATGGTGGTAACACCAAATCCACATGGGTGCCACGGATTTCATGCTTGACGGCCGTCAGAAGGTTCACCCAGTGGGCAGTAAAAGTTATGTACCTTCTCTGCCCGTGTTTGCTAGACCACGTGTCTGTGGTCAGATGTATCTTGGCACCAACACTGTGTGCCGTTGGGCAAGAGGATTATCCGGCGTCATCATTTTTTTTATGCTCGAACATTTGGCCCAGGGAAGCCTGCCTTGTGCCAGATGAACGCAACGACGGCACGGTGGAAGGTGGAGTGGAGGACAAATAGGAGGAGAGAGAAGAAGGAGAAGAGGCAGGACGTGGAGCGCCGGGAGTGTGGCTTTGTGGGTTCTGATGGCGTTGCTACCACTGGGCTTGGTGATGGCCAGGTGCCTTCTTAAGGTGGTCGTCCCTAGGTGAGTGTTGGGCTTACTGCGACTTCTGTATTGACAGCACAGGTTTCAGATGGCGACACTATTATAAGCAGTTGACACGTTAAAAAAAGCCCTCACTGCAGAGCCATGTGCCGGCATCCTGGGAGCGCAAGATGCGACCGTGCATGGTGGATAGCTTGCTCCAGATACATTTTCAGTCTGCTTTTTGCCTCCTGTGCACTGCGAGTTCTACCTGCTTCTCCTCCTTCTCCTCCCTATCTGCTGCTCCGTTTCTCCCTCCGAACACCCCTCCTCTTCCTCTCTTGTGGGCACCGACGTGACGTCCATCGACACGTCATCATTGTCACCTTCACCACCACTGACATTAAAGATCTTGGAGTAGGCAGCAACAGTGAGACCACCCTACTTGGGCTGATCTGGGTACTGTCGTCAGACCGCTGGGTGGCGGCCGTTGCTACCTCCTCTTCCTCATCCGATGCCAAGAATGGCTGCTCATTGGTAACGTCTGGGAATGGATGGGAAAATAATTCCTCTGACTCGAGTGGAGGGGCTATGGTGCTGGTGGTGTCTTTGGGGGTGCACACAGCAGAGAGTGAGGAGGGTGCAGAAGCGAAAGGCTGAGTGAGCCACTCAACCAACCGTGGTGTGTCCTTTGACATAATCACATGCACCTTCTCCAACTTCCCACTTAGGCTCCGGCCTGGTGCACCTGCCCGACCCCTACCACCCCTGCAGAACGGCCTGCCTCTTCCTCTGCCTGTCATTTTCAAAATGACCCTGTGCCAAAGTCCATAGAGAAGAGCAGTATTTGTGGAAGCAGGTATATCGCACCCCTCAATCGGTATTTTGTGGAAGCAGATATATAGAACCACTTAATCAGTATTTTGTAGAAGCAGGAATATTGCACCCCTCAATCAGTATTTTGTAAAAACAGGTATATAGAACCCTGCAATCAATATTTGGTGGAAGCAGGTATATCGCTTTCCTCTATCACTATTTTGTGGAAGCTGATATATGGCAGGCCTCAATCAATTGTTAGTTGAAGCAGGTATATCACCCTCAAGCAGTAATTTTGTGGCCGCAGGTATATGGAAAACCTCTATCACTATTTTGTGGAAGCTGATATATGGCAGACCTCAATCAGTTGTTAGTTGAAGCAGGTATATCAAAACCTGTAATCTGTATTTTGTGGACGCAGGTATATGGAAAACCTCTATCACTATTTTGTGGAAGCTGATATATGGCAGGCCTCAATCAGTTGTTAGTTGAAGCTGGTATATAACCCTCAAGCAGTAATTTTGTGGACGCAGGTATATGGAAAACCTCTATCACTATTTTGTGGAAGCTGATATATGGAAGGCCTCAATCAATTGTTAGTTGAAGCTGGTATATCAACCTCAAGCAGTAATTTTGTGGACGCAGGTATCTATCTATCTATCTATCTATCTATCTATCTCTCTATCTATCTCATATCTATCTATCCCATATCTATCTATCTCATATCTATCTATCTAGCAGTATCCAAAGGCTAGGCAGCACACCGTTCTTAGTGTAAAAAAGTGGATCTTTTATTCCAGCCCAATGCAACGTTTCAGCTCTTCAATGGAGCCTTTGTTAAGCAATGAAAACAGTGCTCAGATAGGTGTACAGTCATGTGAAAAAATTAGGACACCCTTTGAAAGCATGTGGTTTTTTGTAACATTTTTAATAAAAGGTTATTTCATCTCCGTTTCAACAATACAGAGAGATTAAAGTAATCCAACTAAACAAAGAAAACTGAAGAAAAGTCTTTTCAAGATCTTCTGTAAATGTCATTCTACAAAAATGCCTATTCTAACTGAGGAAAAAGATAGGACACCCTCACATGTATTCCCTCTTAAATTGGCTCAGATCTCACACAGGTATATCACACCAGGTGCACATAATTAGTAGATCGTTACTCTGCATGTTGAATCAGGCTTGCCCTATTTAAACCTCAGACATTTAGTTTGGTGTGCTCCTGACTGTTGAAGTGAGAGTGAGCACCATGGTGAGAGCAAAAGAGCTGTCAGAGGACTTCAGAAAAAAGATTGTAGCAGCCTATGAGTCTGGGAAGGGATTTAAAAAGATCTCAAAAGATTTTGAAATCAGCCATTCCACTGTCCGGAAGATAGTCTACAAGTGGAGGGCTTTCAAAACAACTGCCAACATGCCCAGGACTGGTCGCCCCAGCAAGTTCACCCCAAGAGCAGACCGCAAGATGCTAAAAGAGGTCTCCAAAAACCCTAAAGTGTCATCTCGAGAACTACAGCAGGCTCTGGCTACTGTTGATGTAGAAGTACATGCCTCTACAATCAGAAAGAGACTGTACAAGTTTAACTTGCATGGGAGGTGTGCAAGGAGGAAACCTTTGCTTTCCAAGAGAAACATCGAGGCCAGACTGACACTTGCCAGAGATAAAGTTGACAAAGACCAGGACTTCTGGAATAATGTTCTTTGGACAGATGAGTCCAAAATTGAATTATTTGGACACAACAGCAGAGGACATGTTTGGCGTAAACCAAACACAGCATTCCAAGAAAAGAACCTCATACCAACTGTGAAGCATGGAGGTGGAAGTGTCATGGTTTGGGGCTGCTTTGCTGCAGCAGGACCTGGTCAGCTCACCATCATAGAATCCACGATGAATTCTACTGTGTATCAGAAGGTGCTTGAAGAACATGTGAGACCATCAGTTAGAAAATTAAAGCTGAAGCGGAACTGGACCATGCAACATGACAATGACCCAAAACATACTAGTAAATCAACCAAAGATTGGCTGAAAAAGAAAAAATGGAGAGTCCTGGAATGGCCAAGTCAAAGTCCAGATTTGAATCCCATTGAGATGCTGTGGGGTGACTTGAAAAGGGCTGTACGTGCAAGAAACCCCTCAAACATCTCACAGCTGAAAAAGTTCTGCATTGAGGAGTGGGGTAAAATTTCCTCAGACCGATGTCGAAGACTGGTAGATGGCTACAAGAACCGTCTCACTGCAGTTATTTCAGCCAAAGGAGATAACACTCGCTATTAGGGGCAAGGGTGTCCTATCTTTTTCCTCAGTTAGAATAGGCATTTTTGTAGAATGACATTTACAGAAGATCTTGAAAAGACTTTTCTTCAGTTTTCTTTGTTTAGTTGGATTACTTTAATCTCTCTGTATTGTTGAAACGGAGATGAAATAACCTTTTATTAAAAATGTTACAAAAAACCACATGCTTTCAAAGGGTGTCCTAATTTTTTCACATGACTGTATATAAACAGGTGGATATACAAATTCAAATCAATACAATTAATCAATCAATAAACATGATTTTCCATAGAAAATACATAGTGAATACATAATACATGGTTTCACATCACGTGCATCAATAGTATATTGTTAATTTTTATGTGATAATCCTTATATTCAAAAAAATTGACGTGGTATATACACTCACCTAAAGAATTATTAGGAACACCTGTTCTATTTCTCATTAATGCGATTATCTAGTCAACCAATCACATGGCAGTTGCTTCAATGCATGTAGGGTTGTGGTCCTGGTCAAGACAATCTCCTGAACTCCAAACTCAATGTCAGAATGGGAAAGAAAGGTGATTTAAGCAATTTTGAGCGTGGCATGGTTGTTGGTGCCAGACGGGCCGGTCTGAGTATTTCACAATCTGCTCAGTTACTGGGATTTTCACGCACAACCATTTCTAGGGTTTACAAAGAATGGTGTGAAAAGGGAAAAACATCCAGTATGCGGCAGTCCTGTGGGCGAAAATGCCTTGTTGATGCTAGAGGTCAGAGGAGAATGGGCCGACTGATTCGAGCTGATAGAAGAGCAACGTTGACTGAAATAACCACTCGTTACAACCGAGGTATGCAGCAAAGCATTTGTGAAGCCACAACACGCACAACCTTGAGGCGGATGGGCTACAACAGCAGAAGACCCCACCGGGTACCACTCATCTCCACTACAAATAGGAAAAAGAGGCTACAATTTGCACGAGCTCACCAAAATTGGACTGTTGAAGACTGGAAAAATGTTGCCTGGTCTGATGAGTCTCGATTTCTGTTGAGACATTCAAATGGTAGAGTCTGAATTTGGCGTAAACAGAATGAGAACATGTATCCATCATGCCTTGTTACCACTGTGCAGGCTGGTGGTGGTGGTGGTGTAATGGTGTGGGGCATGTTTTCTGGGCACACTTTAGGCCCCTTAGTGCCAATTGGCCATCGTTTAAATGCCACGGGCTACCTGAGCATTGTTTCTGACCATGTCCATCCCTTCATGACCACCATGTACCCATCCTCTGATGGCTACTTCCAGCAGGATAATGCACCATGTCACAAAGCTCGAATCATTTCAAATTGGTTTCCTGAACACAACAATGAGTTCACTGTACTAAAATGGCCCCACAGTCACCAGATCTCAACCCAATAGAGCATCTTTGGGATGTGGTGGAACGGGAGCTTCGTGCCCTGGATGTGCATCCCTCAAATCTCCATCAACTGCAAGATGATATCCTATCAATATGGGCCAACATTTCTAAAGAATGCTATCAGCACCTTGTTGAATCAATGCCACGTAGAATTAAGGCAGTTCTGAAGGCAAAAGGGGGTCCAACACCGTATTAGTATGGTGTTCCTAATAATTCTTTAGGTGAGTGTAGTAAACAATGTCGTAGTTAATGACCCCCATTCCTAATAATGATAAAGTGTACTTGTGCTAATTAAAAAAGGCTATACATATAATACTTCATGAGGCGCTCACCCATTTGATTCCAAGTCACGTGTGCGATATACGGCGTTCCAACAAATTCAATGCGCCTGCGTTGAAAACAAATAGCACAAGAACTTCACACATTCCCACGCATTCATTTCAATGGGTCCGCAAAAAAACAGAAGGTACTCCGCGTGCATTCCGTTTCTGTATGTCCGTATTTCCGCCAAAAAATAGAACATGTCCTATTATTGTCCGCATTACAGACAAGAATAGGACTGTTCTATTAGGGACCAGCTGTTTCGTTCCACAAAATAAGGAATGCACACGGATGTCATCCGTATTTTTTGCGGATCCGTTTTTTTTTGCGGGCCGCATAATACATACGGTCGTGTGCATGAGGCCTAACGCACAGACGTTCTGAGTCCTCCAGCTCTGTGTAGGTTTACTCCGAGCTCTCACGTCCTGATCTAGGGACCCCCCCCCCATCCCACTTTCCAGCAGGGTACTGCCAAATGGGCTTTCAGGACGGCAATCCCTATAGTCCGTGCTGAAATTAGAACAGAGGTCTACCTACAGCCGCTCCTCATGTCACCCCGACACCCCCCCCCCCCCTTCCCCGTCATCCTTGTTTACTCAGTCCACTTACGAGGAGACCTGAACTGCTCCTGAGGACACATGAATGCGTCTCTTCGCTTGTTCTCCACGTCCCACTGTCTTATTGGAATATTTCGCATTCCCCATCATGTCCTCCTTGAGCTTCATAACAAGTGACACTTATTCCGCTCTACAGTCTGTAAGTCACAGGAAAGAACTAAGAAGAAAAGAAGAAAGTGAAGAAACCGAGTTAAAGTCAGAGAATTTATGCATGATGCTCTTCGGCGTTGATTTATCGAAGGTATTTAAGAGCTGCGGAGGCTGTGTAGACATAAAAGCGCCAGGCTCTGCTCCCGGACCTCACTCAGATGTGATGACAATTGCTCTCTATGGTGGAAAGCGCTAAAATATACATGGGTCATAAATGCCTGGATTCTGAGGTTATAACACCTGTCACTGCAATTTATATCATTGTATAAAGCTCCATCAAGATCAGCAGCACCTGGAGAAGCTCCCCGCACATCCACCCATCGGGGGGAGCACCTATTAATACAGAAGATGTCAGGCCTGGAAATCCGTGTGGGATCCGGCTCCTGCTGCATCCTGGGATATCTGCCTACTGCTTTTTCATTAAAGATCGCAGGCATTAAATACGGCTTTGCTGTTCACGATTTACATCTTAATTAATTAGCAGCTCTTGTAGAAACAATTGCTTTACATTCTCCCGATGTATTCGAGGGTGAGAATCCCAGCAGACGAAATTTGCCTTGTTATGATCATCATTATCGAAAGGCCTAAAGAGCAATCACTGTCAGAGGGATCTGCAGCCAGACATTACTTACGTGTCTTATAGGCCCCATCCGCCAGATTTATGGTCCTACAGAGGTTCTCCGGATGTTTAAGCGATAGCCTAAGCTTAGGTTTGATCTCGGAGCCTCCTGCAATCAGCACTCATTGTGTGTTTCCAGGCACACTGGCACAGCGCCATGCATAGTGTTGTGGCAGTTCAGGATACTGCAGATTAGCTCATTCCGGAAGGGGGGGGGGGGGGGTAGCTGCAGTACTAAGCTTAGCCACAACACCATAGGTGGCGTTGTGTCTGGACAAGCAACGGCACATTGTGAACCCTTCATTCGGAGAGGGTTGGATGCTCGCCTATCGTGTAGTAATAGAAACATAGAAACATAGAATGTGTCGGCAGATAAGAACCATTTGGCCCATCTAGTCTGCCCAATATATCTGAATCCTATGAATAGCCCCGGCCCTATCTTATATGGGCTAATGGGCTAGGAACCCAGGAAAATACTAGCTAAAGGGGTTGTGTCATAAAGCATATTCTACAAATCATTTGCTGCAATGCATGGGATTAAATGCTTCAAAGCTTAAAGGGGTTGTCCCACGAAAAGTTTTCAAACCAGCGCCTAGATCTGAATACTTTTGCAATTGCATGTAATAAAAAATTGAGTTTAGCCAGTGAGCTATTTAACAAAATCTATGTGTATAGCGCCACCTGCTGTTTGTTATTTTCCTTATTTGTTTTGTCCATCTTACTAAGACTACTTTCCCACTAGCGTTAATGTTTTCCGGTATTGAGCTTCCGTTTTGTCCCCATTCATTGTCAATAGGGACAAAACGTAACTGAACAGAACGGAATGCTCCAAAATGCATTCTGTTCCGTTCTCATACCGGAGTGCAAACTGCAGCATGCTACGGTTTGCTCTCCGTCCTGGGATGCGGAGCAAGACGGATCCGTCATGACCCACAATGCAAGTCAATGGGGACGGATCTGTTTTCTCTGACACAATAGAAAACGGATCTGCCCCCCATTGACTGTCAATGGAGTTCATGATGGATCCGTCTTGGCAATGTTAAAGAAAATCCAACCAGATCTGTTCATAACAGATGCAGACGGTTGTATTATCAGTAACGGAAGCGTTTTTGCTGCACCCTGCCGGATCCAACAAAAACACTACTGAGAAAGTAGCCTAAGCTGGTCGAACGTGCTCAGTTTTCATCTTCAAATGGCACCAGCCCTATGTTCTGTTAGAAGGTGTGACGGTCAGTGATCAGTTTGCAGTGTTCGCCAGCGAACACATGCGGGCTGCCATCTTTAGTAAGGTAGACTCACCCGTCCGGCGATGCACAGGTAAGCCCTTACCTGTGGCGGGAGCAGGTCTGAAATCAAACGCAGTCACAGGGAGCAGGCAGTTCCGAGAACAGCCGCCAGGGGCCTTCATCGGGCTGTTCTCGGAACTGCCTGCTCCCGGTGACTGCGTTTGATTTCAGACTGGGTCCTGGCACAGGTAAGGGCTTACCTGAGCATCGCCGGACGGCTGAGTCTACCTTACTAAAGATCCGTAAAAATCATGCGGATGTCTGAATGGAGCCTTACAGGGGGGGTGATCAGTGACAGGGGGGTGATCACCCTGATCACCCCCTGTCATTGATAACCCCCCTGTAAGGCTCCATTCAGACGTCCGCATGTGTTTTGTGGATCCGATCCATGTATCCATGGATCCGTAAAAATCATGCGGATGTCTGAATGGAGCCTTACAGGGGGGGTGATCAGTGACAGGGGGGTGATCACCCTGATCACCCCCTGTCATTGATAACCCCCCTGTAAGGCTCCATTCAGACGTCCGCATGTGTTTTGTGGATATGATCCATGTATCCATGGATCCGTAAAAAATCATGCGGATGTCTGAATGGAGCCTTACAGGGGGGGTGATCAGTGACAGGGGGGTGATCACCCTGATCACCCCCTGTCATTGATAACCCCCCTGTAAGGCTCCATTCAGACGTCCGCATGTGTTTTGTGGATCCGATCCATGTATCCGTAAAAAATCATGCAGATGTCTGAATGGAGCCTTACAGGGGGGGTGATCAGTGACAGGGGGGTGATCACCCTTATCACCCCCTGTCATTGATAACCCCCCTGTAAGGCTCCATTCAGACGTCCGCATGTGTTTTGTGGATCCGATCCATGTATCCATGGATCCGTAAAAAATCATGCGGATGTCTGAATGGAGCCTTACAGGGGGGGTGATCAGTGACAGGGGGTGATCACCCTGATCACCCCCTGTCATTGATAACCCCCCTGTAAGGCTCCATTCAGACGTCCGCATGTGTTTTGTGGATCCGATCCATGTATCCATGGATCCGTAAAAATCATGCAGATGTCTGAATGGAGCCTTACAAGGGGGGTGATCAGTGACAGGGGGGTGATCACCCTGATCACCCCCTGTCATTGATAACCCCCCTGTAAGGCTCCATTCAGACGTCCGCATGTGTTTTGCGGATCCGATCCATGGATCCGTAAAAATTATACGGACGTCTGAATGGAGCCTTACCAGGGGGGTGATCAATGACAGGGGGGTGATCCGGGAGTCTATATGGGTGATTACTAGGGATGAGCGAACTCGAACTGTATAGTTCGGGTTCGTACCGAATTTTGGGGTGTCCGTGACACGGACCCGAACCCGGACATTTTCGTAAAAGTCCGGGTTCGGGTTCGGTGTTCGTCACTTTCTTCGCGCTTTTGTGACGCTTTCTTGGCGCTTTTTGAAAGGCTGCAAAGCAGCCAATCAACAAGCGTCATACTACTTGCCCCAAGAGGCCATCACAGCCATGCCTACTATTGGCATGGCTGTGATTGGCCAGAGCACCATGTGACCCAGCCTCTATTTAAGCTGGAGTCACATAGCGCCGCCCGTCACTCTGCTCTGATTAGCGTAGGGAGAGGTTGCGGCTGCGACAGTAGGGCGAGATTAGGCAGATTAACTCCTCCAAAGGACTTGATTAACTGATCGATCTGCAGCTGTGGATCATTGAGCTGCTGATCCTCAATTGCTCACTGTTTTTAGGCTGCCCAGACCGTTTGTCAGTCACATTTTTCTGGGGTGATCGGCGGCCATTTTGTGTCTTGTGGTGCGCCAGCACAAGCTGCGACCAAGTGCATTTAACCCTCAATGGTGTGGTTGTTTTTTGGCTAAAGCCTACATCAGGGTGAAGCTGTCACACCAAGTGCATTTAACCAGCAATAGTCTGTTCATTTTTTGGCCATATACAAAATCAGGGGCAAGCTGCGCCTGTCACCAAGTGCATTTAACCCTCAATGGTGTGGTTGTTTTTTGGCTAAAGCCTACATCAGGGTGAAGCTGTCACACCAAGTGCATTTAACCAGCAATAGTCTGTTCATTTTTTGGCCATATACTAAATCAGGGGCAAGCTGCGCCTGTCACCAAGTGCATTTAACCCTCAATGGTGTGGTTGTTTTTTGGCTAAAGCCTACATCAGGGTGAAGCTGTCACACCAAGTGCATTTAACCAGCAATAGTCTGTTTATTTTTTGGCCATATCCCAGTCTAATTCTGTCACTAAATCCATACCGGTCACCCAGCGCCTAAATACTAGGCCTCAAATTTATATCCCGCTAAATCTGTCCTTAGTGCTGTAGCTGGGCGAGTTATTTAGTGTCCGTTCAAGCACATTTCTTGTTCTGGGTTGAAATACAATTCCCAATTTAGCAATTTCATAATTTAGTGGTTTCTGCTATATCAGAGCTATTTGAAATCTATCCCTAAAAGGGTATATAATATTCAAGGTGCACATTGGGTCATTCAGAATAACTTCACACACACCCGCTACTGTGTATTTCCAAGTCTAATTCTGGCACTAAACCCATACCTGTCACCCAGCGCCTAAAAACTAGGCCTCAAATTTATATCCCGCTAAATCTGTCCTTAGTGCTGTAGCTGGGCGAGTTATTTAGTGTCCGTTCAAGCACATTTCTTGTTCTGGGTTGAAATACAATTCCCAATTTAGCAATTTCATAATTTAGTGGTTTCTGCTATATCAGAGCTATTTGAAATCTATCCCTAAAAGGGTATATAATATTCAAGGTGCACATTGGGTCATTCAGAATAACTTCACACACACCCGCTACTGTGTATTTCCAAGTCTAATTCTGGCACTAAACCCATACCTGTCACCCAGCGCCTAAATACTAGGCCTCAAATTTATATCCCGCTAAATCTGTCCCTAGTGCTGTAGCTGGGCGAGTTATTTAGTGTCCGTTCAAGCACATTTCTTGTTCTGGGTTGAAATACAATTCCCAATTTAGCAATTTCATAATTTAGTGGTTTCTGCTATATCAGAGCTATTTGAAATCTATCCCTAAAAGGGTATATAATATTCAAGGTGCACATAGGGTCATTCAGAATAACTTCACACACCCGCTACTGTGCATTTCCAAATCTAATTCTGTCACTAAACCCATACCTGTCACCCAGCGCCTAAATACTAGGCCTCAAATTTATATCCCGCTAAATCTCTCGTTACCGCTGTCCTGTTGTGGCTGGGAAAGTTATTTAGTGTCCGTCAAAGCACATTTCTTGTTCTGGGTTGAAATACAATTCCCAATTTAGCAATTTCATAATTTAGTGGTTTCTGCTATATCAGAGCTATTTGAAATCTATCCCTAAAAGGGTATATAATATTCAAGGTGCACATTGGGTCATTCAGAATAACTTCACACACACCCGCTACTGTGTATTTCCAAGTCTAATTCTGGCACTAAACCCATACCTGTCACCCAGCGCCTAAATACTAGGCCTCAAATTTATATCCCGCTAAATCTGTCCCTAGTGCTGTAGCTGGGCGAGTTATTTAGTGTCCGTTCAAGCACATTTCTTGTTCTGGGTTGAAATACAATTCCCAATTTAGCAATTTCATAATTTAGTGGTTTCTGCTATATCAGAGCTATTTGAAATCTATCCCTAAAAGGGTATATAATATTCAAGGTGCACATAGGGTCATTCAGAATAACTTCACACACACCCGCTACTGTGCATTTCCAAATCTAATTCTGTCACTAAACCCATACCTGTCACCCAGCGCCTAAATACTAGGCCTCAAATTTATATCCCGCTAAATCTCTTGTTACCGCTGTCCTGTTGTGGCTGGGAAAGTTATTTAGTGTCCGTCAAAGCACATTTTTTGTTCTGGGTTGAAATACAATTCCCAATTTAGCAATTTCATAATTTAGTCGTTTCTGCTATATCAGAGCTATTTGAAATCTATCCCTAAAAGGGTAGATCATATTGAAGGTGCACATAGGGTCATTCAGAATAACTTCACACACATGCTTCTGTGCATTTCCAAGTCTAATTCTGTCACTAAATCCATACCGGTCACCCAGCGCCTAAATACTAGGCCTCAAATTTATATCCCGCTGAATTTGAATACAATACATTGGGCCAAATAATATATTTGTTGTTGTGGTGAACCATAACAATGAGAAAAACATCTAGTAAGGGACGCGGACGTGGACATGGTCGTGGTGGTGTTAGTGGACCCTCTGGTGCTGGGAGAGGACGTGGCCGTTCTGCCACATCCACACGTCCTAGTGTACCAACTACCTCAGGTCCCAGTAGCCGCCAGAATTTACAGCGATATATGGTGGGGCCCAATGCCGTTCTAAGGATGGTAAGGCCTGAGCAGGTACAGGCATTAGTCAATTGGGTGGCCGACA
This sequence comes from Bufo gargarizans, assembly GCF_014858855.1. Taxonomy (NCBI): domain Eukaryota; kingdom Metazoa; phylum Chordata; class Amphibia; order Anura; family Bufonidae; genus Bufo; species Bufo gargarizans. The sequence continues at coordinate 6,511,297 of NC_058088.1, forward strand.
GTGGATCCAGCACGTTCACATTATCTCCCACCCAGTCTTCTGCAGAAAGCGCACAGATGGCGCCTGAAAACCAACCCCATCAGTCTGTCACATCACCCCCATGCATACCAGGGAAACTGTCTCAGCCTCAAGTTATGCAGCAGTCTCTTATGCTGTTTGAAGACTCCGCTGGCAGGGTTTCCCAAGGGCATCCACCTAGCCCTTCCCCAGCGGTGAAAGACATAGAATGCACTGACGCACAACCACTTATGTTTCCTGATGATGAGGACATGGGAATACCACCTCAGCATGTCTCTGATGATGACGAAACACAGGTGCCAACTGCTGCGTCTTTCTGCAGTGGACAAGCTGACGTTCATAAAAATGAACCAGGCATGGATCCCACAGGACCTGTCCGTCCCTTGTCCAGATTAGACATTAACTACCTCCCCATAACCATATATTATTGGACTCCAGGGCACTTCCTCATTCAATCCTATTTTTATTTTCATTTTACCATTATATTGCGAGGCTACCCAAAGTTGAATGAACCTCTCCTCTGCCTGTGTGCTAGGCCTAAATATATGCCAATGGACTGTTGCAGTGGTGGCTGACGTGAAGCCTCATTCTCTGCTATGACATGCAGACTGATTCTCTGCTGACATGAAGACAGATTCTCTGTTACGGGACCTCTCTGCTCTGCCTGTGTGCTAGGCCTAAATATATGCCAATGGACTGTTGCAGTGGTGGCTGACGTGAAGCCTCATTCTCTGCTATGACATGCAGACTGATTCTCTGCTGACATGAAGCCAGATTGTCTGTTACGGGACCTCTCTGCTCTGCCTGTGTGCTAGGCCTAAATATATGCCAATGGACTGTTGCAGTGGTGGCTGACGTGAAGCCTGATTCTCTGCTATGACATGCAGACTGATTCTCTGCTGACATGAAGCCAGATTGTCTGTTACGGGACCTCTCTGCTCTGCCTGTGTGCTAGGCCTAAATATATGCCAATGGACTGTTGCAGTGGTGGGTGACGTGAAGCCTCATTCTCTGCTATGACATGCAGACTGATTCTCTGCTGACATGAAGACAGATTCTCTGTTACGGGACCTCCCTCCTCTGCCTGGGTGCTGGGCCTAAATATATGCCAATGGACTGTTGCAGTGGTGGCTGACATGAAGCCTGATTCTCTGCTATGACATGCAGACTAATTCTCTGCTGACATGAAGCCAGATTGTCTGTTACGGGACCTCTCTCCTCTGCCTGGGTGCTGGGCCTAAATTTATGACAATGGACTGTTGCAGTGGTGGCTGACGTGAAGCCTGATTCTCTGCTATGACATGCAGACTGATTCTCTGCTGACATGAAGCCAGATTGTCTGTTACGGGACCTCTCTGCTCTGCCTGTGTGCTAGGCCTAAATATATGCCAATGGACTGTTGCAGTGGTGGCTGACGTGAAGCCTCATTCTCTGCTATGACATGCAGACTGATTCTCTGCTGACATGAAGCCAGATTGTCTGTTACGGGACCTCTCTGCTCTGCCTGTGTGCTAGGCCTAAATATATGCCAATGGACTGTTGCAGTGGTGGGTGACGTGAAGCCTCATTCTCTGCTATGACATGCAGACTGATTCTCTGCTGACATGAAGCCAGATTCTCTGTTACGGGACCTCTCTCCTCTGCCTGTGTGTGTGCTGGGCCTAAATATATGCCAATGGACTGTTGCAGTGGTGGCTGACGTGAAGCCTGATTCTCTGCTATGACATGCAGACTGATTCTCTGCTGACATGAAGCCAGATTGTCTGTTACGGGACCTCTCTCCTCTGCCTGTGTGTGTGCTGGGCCTAAATATATGCCAATGGACTGTTGCAGTGGTGGCTGACGTGAAGCCTCATTCTCTGCTATGACATGCAGACTAATTCTCTGCTGACATGAAGACAGATTCTCTGTTACGGGACCTCTCTCCTCTGCCTGGGTGCCGGGGCCTAAATATCTGAGAATGGACTGTTCCAGTGGTGGGTGACGGGAAGCCAGATTCTCTGCTATGGAACCTCTCTCCAATTGATTTTGGTTAATTTTTATTTATTTAATTTTTATTTTAATTCATTTCCCTATCCACATTTGTTTGCAGGGGATTTACCTACATGTTGCTGCCTTTTGCAGCCCTCTAGCTCTTTCCTGGGCTGTTTTACAGCCTTTTTAGTGCCGAAAAGTTCGGGTCCCCATTGACTTCAATGGGGTTCGGGTTCGGGACGAAGTTCGGATCGGGTTCGGATCCCGAACCCGAACATTTCCGGGATGTTCGGCCGAACTTCTCGAACCCGAACATCCAGGTGTTCGCTCAACTCTAGTGATTACCCCCCTGTCATTGATCACCCCCCTGTCATTGATCACCCCCCCTGTCATTGATCACCCCCCTGTCATTGATCACCCTCCCCCCCCCCGTAAGGCTCCATTCAGACATTTTTTTTGGCACAAGTTAGCGGAAATTTTTTGTTTGTTTTTGTTTTTGTTTTTTCTTACTAAGTCTCATATTCCACTAACTTGTGTCAAAAAATAAAATCTCACATGGACGCACCATACCCCTCACGGAATCCAAATGCGTAAACATTTTTAGACATTTATATTCCAGACTTCTTCTCACGCTTTAGGGCCCCTAAAAAGCCAGGGCAGTATAAATACCCCACATGTGACCCCATTTCGGAAAGAAGACACCCCAAGGTATTTGCTGAGGGGCATATTGAGTCCATGAAAGATTGAAATTTTTGTCCTAAGTTAGCGGAAAGTGAGACTTTGTGAGAAAAAAACCAAAAAAATCAATTTCCGCTAACTTATGCAAAAAATAAAAAATTTCTATGAACTCGCCAGGCCCCTCATTGGATACCTTGGGGTGTCTTCTTTCCCTGGCTTTTTAGGGGCCCGAAAGTGTGAGAAGAAGTCTGGGATCCAAATGTCTAAAAATGGAATATGAGACTTTGTAAGGAAAAAAGAGAAAAAAAAACTCATCATTTTCCGCTAACTTGTGACAAAAAATAAAAAATTCTAGGAACTCGCCATGCCCCTCACGGAATACCTTGGGGTGTCTTCTTTCCAAAATGGGGTCACTTGTGGCGTAGTTATAGTGCCCTGGCAATTTAGGGGCCCAAATGTGTGAGAAGTACCTTGCAATCAAAATGTGTAAAAAATGGCCTGCAAAATCTGAAAGGTGCACTTTGGAATATGTGCCCCTTTGCCCACCTTGGCAGCAAAAAAGTGTGACACATCTGGTATCGCCGTACTCAGGAGAAGTTGGGGAATGTGTTTTGGGGTGTCATTTTACATATGCCCATGCTGGGTGAGAGAAATATCTTGGCAAAAGACAACTTTTCCCATTTTTTTATACAAAGTTGGCATTTGACCAAGATATTTTTCTCACCCAGCATGGGTATATGTAAAATGACACCCCAAAACACATTCCCCAACTTCTCCTGAGTACGGCGATACCAGATGTGTCACACTTTTTTGCTGCCAAGGTGGGCAAAGGGGCACATATTCCAAAGTGCACCTTTTGGATTTCACCGGTCATTTTTTACACATTTTGATTGCAAAGTTCTTCTCACACATTTGGGCCCCTAAATTGCCAGGGCAGTATAACTACCCCACAAGTGACCCAATTTGGAAAGAAGACACCCCAAGGTATTCTGTGAGGGGCATGGCGAGTTCCTAGAATTTTTTATTTTTTGTCGCAAGTTAGTGGAATATGAGACTTTGTAAGAAAAAATAAAAAAATAAAAATCATCATCATTTTCCGCTAACTTGTGACAAAAAATAAAAAGTTCTATGAACTCACTATGCCCATCAGCGAATACCTTAGGGTGTCTACTTTCCGAAATGGGGTCATTTGTGGGGGTTTTCTACTGTCTGGGCATTGTAGAACCTCAGGAATCATGACAGGTGCTCAGAAAGTCAGAGCTGTTTCAAAAAGCGGAAATTCACATTTTTGTACCATAGTTTGTAAATGCTATAACTTTTACCCAAACCATTTTTTTTTTGCCCAAACATTTTTTTTTTATCAAAGACATGTAGAACAATAAATTTGGCGAAAAATTTATATATGGATGTCGTTTTTTTTGCAAAATTTTACAGCTGAAAGTGAAAAATGTCATTTTTTTGCAAAAAAATCGTTACATTTTGATTAATAACAAAAAAAGTAAAAATGTCAGCAGCAATAAAATACCACCAAATGAAAGCTCCATTAGTGAGAAGAAAAGGAGGTAAAATTCATTTGGGTGGTAAGTTGCATGACCGAGCGATAAACGGTGAAAGGAGTGTAGTGCCGAAGTGTAAAAAGTGCTCTGGTCATGAAGGGGGTTTCACCTAGCGGGGCTGAAGTGGTTAAGTGAGTGTCACGGTGCTCCTACCTGGATACGGCAGGACCCCGGACATTGGCTCTGAAGCAGACAAATAGGGGGGAATAGTTGAGTCCAGACCTTGTCATGCAGTTGAATAGCAGCTTTACTTTGGTAAACTTTAATCAGACACAATCTTCAAACTTTGTCTTGGTCCTAGCAGTCTTTAGCATTAAAACTCTGGCAGGCAAACTCAACTCTGCTACACCTGTTGCTCACTGGCTCTGCTGTACTGACAGGCTTGATGTGTGACTTAGCTTCTTCTTTATGCTGCAACTTCTCTCTTTGTAGTCTGTCTCTAGAATAGGCCAGGGAACTCTCCTCCTGGCTCCTAAGGCTCTAAGCTGTGGCCTCCACATCCAGCAGAGCTGAAGGTGCTCTAGCTGGCTTGGCCTGGGCACGTCTAGCAGAGACGTGTCCAGCACACCCTCCCTTGTCAGGGGGTAAGCTCTTACTGCTCCTAGAAACTGGTCCCCACCTTTCCTGCAGGAAGTGGGACTCACCCACTCCTCCACAGAGGGGGGTTAGAATGGAATGGAAGGTTCCATTCTACCTAACTGTAGCTCTGCCATATTTGCTGCTACCTACTGGTAAACCAGGCACATTATACTTGAACGTTACAAACAGATTAGGAATGAACAGTGTGGAGGACTTGGAATAAATGCATAAGATGACATTATATTAGCACATTAAAGACAGTAGCGGGGTGAAGAAGTGGTAATGCCACTCTGGGGCATTACACATCTGTCATGGGATAACTGCTTATTTTTTTTTAATCAAATCTTTTTATTGAAGATCACAATTTTATTTTATTTTTTTTGTCATGTGAACAAAAGTAACAACACACATAAACCCACCCTGAACCCCCCCCCCCCCTTCCCCAGCCCCCAAGTCCAGGTGCAGTCCATTTCCGAAAAAGTCCACAGCATGTAGCAGAATGCAATCCAATACACATTCAAACCACAAGCACATCAGCTCATACCTATTGCGTTATAAAGTACATTATATCCATTTTCTTTTATTAATGCCTATGACTTCCACTCCCCTTTCCATTCTCAATCCTTCGTACTAAACAGTAAGATGAAAGTGTTCAATCCACGTATACCATATTTTGTTAAACTTTTTGTTATTCCCCCTCTTTTGATAAACATAACTCTCAAGTTGCACCAAGGTGTGTGTCGTTGTTATTAATTCACTTAACTCCGGTGGATCTTGAGCTATCCAACGGGACGCTATCCTCTTCCTAGCCTGATATAGAATGCGCTGAATTGCCAGCTTAACCTCTCTGGATCCTGACACTCCTCCAACATATCCCAAAATACATGAAATAGGAGAACATTCAATCGTAATCTTATAAACCTTCACAATGAGATTTACCACCTCCCTCCAATATCTACGTAGACGCGGACAGTTCCACATTAAGTGTATTAAGTCAGCCGACGAAGCCCCACATCTCGGACATGTATCATGTAATCAATCCTATTCTATATAACATTTTCGGCGTCCTATACACCCTGTGAAGCAGCAGCAATTGCGAAACTCTATGAGCCTCACTCACCGCTATATCAGGAAAATCAGCTAGCACCTTCTCCCATTGATCTTCCTTCAGTCCTGGTATATCTTTTTCCCATTTTCCGAACAGTTGTAACGGATTTTTTTTATGCATGGCTTCCATTAGGCTAAGGTAATGCAGCGATATCACTCCCCCAAAGCCGCCACCAGTGGCCGTGAGGTCTATAATCGGGTGCTTCTGGGCAGGCATCAATTTCTCCTGTCGCTCCTGCACTTGTATGGCATGTCTCACTTGTAAGAATACATAAAAGAGAGACTTGGGCAGATTGAACTCCTGCTGTAATGTAGAGAAATCCTTGAGGGATGTGTCTCCAAACAATTGACACAACCTGTCCAAGCCAAACTTCCTCCATGTCTTAACACTTGAAACCTTATTGAGTTCAGCATACATGATATTCGGCCAAATTGGAGTAAACTTCGTATATCCTTCAATTCCTGCCATTTTCCTGGTTTTCCACCACACCCTATGCATTAAATCCAATAGCCCATATTTCTTCCCAATCTCTTTAAAAGCACCATCCTCCAGTGCTGACAGGAGACACCTTCTGTTAAGCAAGTGCTTTACTATTGTACCTGTCTTATTCACCGTTTCTTCCTCGCCCCAGCCCCTCATGTGCTGCATTTGGGCCGCCAGAAAGTAAGCTAAGGGGTCAGGGACACTCAGTCCTCCCTGGGTCTTAGACCTACACAGGGTACTCAATTTAATCTGAGGAATCCCCTTCTTCCAGATCAAGTCTCTAAAGATTGCATTGATAGTATAGAACATACCTAACGGAATCCCCATGGGGGCGTTGTGCAGCACATAAAGGAGCTGGGGCATAAGAATCATTTTAAGCAGGTTTGTTCTGCCAACCATAGATAAAGGCAATTTCGACCATGCCTGTACTTTCTTCCTGAACTTATCCAGTAACGGCATTACGTTCAGATCTATAAAATCCCTATTATTCCTGGAGATCTGAATCCCCAAATATTTAAAACCCGACACTACCTGCAGCCCACCTGCCGAAACAGGATCTACCGCCATACCATCAGTAAGCGGCATTAGGACCGACTTTGACCAGTTAATTCTTAGACCCGATATGTGTCCAAATCCGTTAATAATTTCCATAGCAGCCGGTAGGGACGTTTCCCATTCATCTAAAAACATGAGCAAATCATCCGCGTATAATGCTACTTTTTCAGTTGCCAACCCATATGCAATTCATTTGACCTCCGTTGATAAACGTAAAGCCTCCGCCAAAGGCTCAATTGCCATCGCAAACAATAGCGGTGACAACGGACACCCCTGTTGGGTACCCCTCTTCAAATTGAATGGGTCAGAAAGGCATCCATTCACCAGTATTCTAGCCGTAGGGCCAGCGTACATCATTTTGATCCAGTCAATAAATACCGATCCCACCCCCATCTTTTCCAGTACAGGAACAAGTACTGCCATTCCACGCTGTCGAATGCTTTGGCCGCGTCAAGAGACGCGACCGCCGCATTCAAGGCGTGGACCTGGCCCACCTGAATATTCAGAAAGAGTCTCCTGATGTTTATCGCGGTCGACATGTTTGGCATAAAACCTGCCTGGTCCTTGTGTATGAGTGAGGCAATAACCGAGTTAAGACGGTTAGCCAATATTTTGGCCAGCAACTTAATATCCGCCTGCAACAATGAAATTGGCCTATATGACTATGCCTCCACCGGATCTTTACCTGGCTTTGGTATAACAACTATAATCACCTCGTTCATTGTATTAGGCAATTTACCTGTCAGTTGGGCCTCATTAAGTACTTCCAATAGCTGGGGCAGTAAAATTGGGGGCAAATTGTTTATAAATCTCAGCAGGTAGGCCATCACTCCCTGGAGCTTTATTGTTAGCCATGTCTCCCAGCGCCACTTCTAATTCTCTCAAAGTGAAGGGACTATCTAGGAGTGTCCTTTGGTCCTGATCTAGAGTAGGTAATCGTAAGGGATGGAGGAAATTTCGAATGTCGGTTTCCGTAGCTACAGTTTTAGAAGAGTATAGGTTCTTATAGAACCCTAACAATACCTGGGATGTTTTTTCTGTGGTAACCTGCACCATACCGTCCGTGTCACGCATCGCAGCCACGTAATTAGACCTCTGTTGGGCCCTAGTAATCAGAGCCAACAGCCTGCCAGCCTTCTCCCCCTCTTCATAATACGTTTGTTTCAAGAAGAACCGCCTATTACGGGCATTCCGGAGCAGGCGTTCATCTAACTGCTGCTGCGCCTCTTTTCACTGAGTTTCAAGCTCTGGGTCTAGGGTCTTCTTTATAATTATTCTCGGCTCTCTCCACCGCTAGGAGTAACTGTTTGGTTAGAGCATTATTCTCTTTTTTCCGCCCACTAATTTTAGCAGCCAGTATCCCTCGCAGATAGGCCTTCATCGTATCCCATACTACTATCTTACTGGCAGAGGGAAGGTTTCGTTCAAAAAACTCAGTTAGATCATCCTTTACATCTGACAGATCAGCTAGGATATTCAGCCAGAAGGGATTGAACTTCCATTGAGTAGTTCTGTGCGACACAGGCGGCAACAACTGGAAGGTCGCCATAATCGGTGAGTGATCAGAAATTTGTCTTGGTAAGTATCTAATGTCATGCAGTAAATAGCCCATTTCTTCATTGCCCAGAATGAAATCAATTCTGGACAAGGAACCAAATGTGCTGGAGCGACAGGAGAACCGCCTAATGTCAGGGTACCTCAACCTCCAGAAATCCAGAATGGCTGCTTCCTGTAGTAATCGGCCGAAGGGAGTGAGATCACTGCTGACAACCTGTGGGGAAGCCCAGAATTTATCCATTGATAAGTTAGGTATGTTGTTAAAATCTCCCATCATTAAAGTAGGTACATTAGGTCTTTCTGCTATCAGAGCAATTAACTGTTTCATCACCTGTGGGGAATATGGTGGAGCGATATAGACACCAATAATGACACATTCAACTGAGTATAGGGAGCCATGCAGATACACATATCTGCCCTCTCTATCAATTTTCTGGGAGAAACAGGTGAATGCAATAGACCTGTGTATCAGGATGCTCACCCCTCTTGCGTAAGCAGAATAGGTGGCATGGAAGCAGTGACCAGCCCATCTCGGTGTAAGAATGCCAGTTTGGTCTGGCAGTAAGTGAGTCTCTTGGAGACAGCAGATCAAGGGCTGATACTTCCCCACACCATCCAACACTGCCCGTCTTTTGTTTGCTTCCTTAATTCCCCTAATGTTCCAGCTGAAAAAGGTGACCTTACTAGCCATTAGTACAAAATAGTCCTTCACAGGCGAGTCGGATCCTATTCCGACCTAACCTAGCAATATGCTTATGCTGCAATCCCGCCGTGGATAATAATATATTCCTGCATAACCTGGTTTCTAACTTAACCCACACCCCAAACATAAGGACACAGACAGACAAAACAAACAACAAAAACGAGGCAGGAGAGAAAGGAACAATCCCAGTCACTCCTATCTTGAAGTAGTCTAAGCCTCGGTCGTCGGTGTATCTGACAGGGCCCTGCTCTTGCTCCCAAAGGGACTGCAGGTTTAAAGAAATTTAACCGTGTCAGAACCACCAACTCCTCATTGCATGTTAGACTTTCAGTGGGAAGACGTGACGAACTCTAAATATTAAAGCTATACGATGCTCCTCAGAATTCACAATACACTAGCATTCCCGCCCCCCACATCCTCTCCTCAATAATCCAACTATTATCACATGAACCCGTTAAGTAAGTAAAGCACACATTTTCCATCAGTATGAGGCATATTGAAACAATAAACTGTAGATAATTCAACCACTATCCCCACGCACATGACTGTCTAATCACAATCACACAGACACAGTATCACACACACGCATATATTCAGTCATGCAAACCGAACCGCTGTAACCGTCCTTCAGCCATCATCCGCCTGTGGGTCAGCATTTCTCAAACGATTTTCGTGACTGTCCACCCATCGGAGGGCCTCTTTAGGGTCTTCAAAGAAATTGGTTCTGCCCAAAGCAACTATCCGCAGCCGCGCTGGAAACAGCATGGAGTAGGGGACGTTCAGGCTGCGCAGCCGCCTCTTTATATCAATGAACCGCGACCTCCGCTTCTGGACCTCCATAGAGTAGTCTGGAAACAGCAACACCCTTTGACCACCAATGGTTAAATCAGGTTGTTCACGGGCCTTACGCAGGAGAATGTCTCTATCCTTATAGTGCAGGATTTTCATAAGGACCGGTCTTGGTGGGGCACCCGGTGGTAACGGCCTGGTAGGAACCCTGTGGGCCCTTTCTACAGCGAAAAGAGGTATCAGAGTCTCTCTTCCAAAGGTTTCTCTCGCCCATGTTTCAAAATAATCTGACAGGTTAGAGCCCTCAACCTTCTCCGGCACCCCCACTATGCGTACGTTATTTCTCCGTGAACGATTTTCGAGGTCGTCCTGTTTGGCCATTAGAAGAACTATTTTCTGAGTATGGTCAGCAGAAGCTCTTTTGAGGGAGGGTGCAACATCTTCCATTTCCCCCATCCGCCCTTCCAGGGCAGTTGTGCGGTCTGCCAGGCGCTTTAAATCATGGCGCACTATGGACACATCTTCCTTTATGGAGCCCACCTGCATTCTCAGGGCCGTTAGTGATTTCCCACACTGGGTGATGGCTTTTAGCACATCCTTGAGGGTAGGTTCTTCTATATCAGGCTCCATAGCGTCCGTGTCGTCCGATTCTGTACAGCCTCGCAGCGCCTCATACCTGTTAGATCCGCTGGCAGAAATATCATGTATGCTATTCTCCTCGCCCACACAATTAGAGTCGGGTTGAGACGAAGACCTGTCTCGCTTCCCGCTTGATTCAGGCAAGTCCACAAGTTCTGGTGAGTGCGCGAACCTCCCCAGCTTAGCAGCCGCTTCCCGCTTGATGTCTTTCGCGCGATCGCTGCGCCGCGGCGTGTCAGGCCCGGCGCCATCTTGCAACTCCCTGCTCGGTCCTTTGGAGTCTTTCTTTGGGCCCATTTTAGCTTACAAATCGGCGGAAAGTTCCAGCTTCGGGTGAACAGGCGTCTACAGCACCAGGGCTTTAGTTGTGGTGAATTAAATTCGGTTTCTGGGGGTTCTAATCAGGATAAATAGACGAGGTGATGCGGGAGCTCTGCTCAGCACGTCTGCTCACATCCTCTGCTAGCCACGCCCCCCGGGGATAACTGCTTTAAATGGTATTGAAATCTAAAAAATATGTTCTTTTATTTTTTTTTAAATATAAATTATTAATATATTTCCCATGATGCCTCGGGTTGGCTGGCATATTTAATATTCCTTTCACCCCCAGTAGGAGCTTTCTTCTGAGCTCATTGTCACCCCCTGCTGAGTAATGCACATTGTATGAGTGGAGAAAATGAAGCGTTCTGCGCACATTGCGGTTGTCAGTCTTTAACCCTAGTGACAAATTGCCTTACTTTTTTTTTTTTTTTTAACCTACCAAGGTAATACTAAAGAGATACTAAAGGACACGGAAAATGGACACAGCATCTTCTTAATTTAGGGCTGTCTTATTTGAATAACCATTAAAATCTTATTTTCTATGGATTTACATGCGACCTGGAACCTCCCTGCAATACATGAACAATGCATCGATTTTCATTGAATGCAGTGTAATGCATTATTTCTCCTGCAGTGGCGCTGCAGGGACCCTAAACACTTGCTACTGAGTTATGTGGAAGATTAGACCAGATTGCTGGGGGTCTAACAGGTGACCTAGCAGAGACACCAATGTACGTACCATCAGTTGTACCAAACCTCCATAATCAGAAGCCCCATACCCTGCATAAGTCAAATTTAAAGGGGTAGCCCATGATTAATGTAAAAAAAATGAAAATTTGGGCAAATTATGTGGGATATAGTATAATAGTACATGACAGTGTCTTACTAACAAAGCTGTACCTCATATGGATCCAGAGATATCCTCATTCATTGCTCCTAATGTTCTGCTAGATTTATTTCAAGCTGGCAGCTCAGGGGTGTGCCCATGCTCATAGGGATGTGGCCTTTCTCATGGGGTGTGTCTTTTCTGCTGCAGCTCTCATTATGACAAATTGGAGGCATGCCCTTTCTGCTGCAGTCTCTCCCTGTAACTGTCACAGCTTCTAACAGTATTTATGCATTGAGCCCCTGAGGAGCCAGTCCAGAGGATGGGAGTTGTGGTGGCCCTGATAAGTATTGTGTCATGGTGCCTTACTTTAGGCCACAGCTCCCTGGGGTTTGCTGCAGTGAATAAGGTGACGATGAAGGAATAAGGCAGAGATTATAGAACAAAGAACATCATTCTTTACTAAGTGCAAAAACTAATAGCAGCACATCCAGCAGCAGTTCATACAAAATGCAATTTCCGCTCCCAGATAATGGGGCATGGTGGCCGAGATGACACTCAGAAACATGCTAGCTGACCCTGTCTCTCTGGATTCCCTTGCCCATGGCTGTACTCTGACAACTGTATCTATATGATGCAGGTTTCTAGCTGTGCCTGTCCTGAACTGTGGTGAAGGTGTCTTAACATATTTCCCACCACCTTGCAGCAGAGTATTAAAAGCTACATTGCTTGATCCCTCTGCTGACACAAATACGCCATAGCTTATAAATCTTCTTTAGCCTAGGACACTGCAGTGTTTTTGGGGAAATTATGTCCTCCTAGATGAGCCACCTCTGTGTTCCACATGGCCAGGAGGAGAGGGAGATCACATACTCCCTTACTCCTCACTTTCCTCTCTACACTGACTCTAACTCGCTTAGCCCCTCCCTTGGCAGGAAGTTGGATCAGTCCACTCCTACCAAGAGGGGAGGAATGGGATGGTAAGTCCCATTGCTGTTGCCAAACACTTCCAACCATACCGCATCCAACAAGGTGTATAGTATGACATTACATTATATTGCATTTACATTACAAACCATTGCAGTAACAATAGTAGTACCCCTGGTCTGGGGTACTACACCTATGGCTCTGGGCAGTTGAAGGATGGAATGAAGCATGTGCGACCACCTCAGTGATGCTACTCAGGTGACCAAAGTAAAAGAACAAACAGCAGGTGGCGCTATACAGATATATTTTATTGTATACTCATTTTTTTATTACTTGCAATTATAAAAGTATTCAGATCCAGGTGTTGGTTTGAATAATGTAGAATATATTAATGGACAACCCCTTTAATGACTGCTTTGACTATTGTAAGTTTTTTTTTACCATTGCACCCCTTATTTCGTACCCCCAAACCAGCCCTTCTTTGCCTGATATTAACCCCTATTTGTTATTCTGGGTATCCATTTAGTTTCACCTGTCTTTTGTTCTTCCTTTAATGGGTTTCTCCAAGATCAGAAAAATGGTTAAATGGAAGAAATGCCAGAAATTAAAAAAAATTACCATTTCCCACCTGATAAATCCTCCACCACTCCAGCATCATCTCTCCTGTGCTCCTGATCAGTCCTTGTGTACTGCTACAGCAAAGATGTACCCACACGACCGATGCAGCCAATCATACATTACTGAGACCAGTGATTGGCTGCAGTGATCCTATGAGTTGACAGGCATGTCTTCACTGCAGCAAAGTGCACAAAGACTAGCGAGGACTGCAGAAGCAGCAGATCAGGAGCAGGGTATTTATCAGATAGATATAGAATGAGACTGAGTTGCACGAAGACCATGTGACCGATAAAAGTTACACCCTAGCCTAAGAAGGTGTCTCTCAACTAAGCCCCACAGCCTCTTTAAACAGACGATCGGGTGGGGTTGGGTTGCCCCACTCCTCCTTGCTGGCGCAGGTGCCTCTTTACTCACCCTGCTACAGTCCCCCTCCTCTAGCCGGTGGTGACCCCAGATGCTGGCTTCTCCTGTTTTTTCGGCAGGCTGTGGCCTGGGCTATAACAAGAAGGCCCCTGTATTGTCCAGTAGGTTGAGCACTCACCCCTCATCTTCCCATAAGGTCAGCATGTGCATATCTAAGTGTCCCTGTGTATATAAGACACCTTTACAAGTGGGAGGTTGTCTGAGCTTTAGGTTTCCTAGACTCTAGTAACCAACAAAAATGGTTTCCCTGTCTGACTACCTATGTACTCTGACTACCAATTCTGACTACCAACTCTGACTTCTAGCCAACTGCCCTGGCCTATTTCTCGGATTACCCTACTGCTTCATGCCCTGACCTCGGACTTGTCTCTCGGATATGCATGTATGCACACATATTGCTGAACCCTCGGTGCTTCAGACCAGTGTCTTTGACCCAGTGGGTCAGCCGCCAACCACTCGAGGACTATCTCAAAAGGGAGCAGTCTGGTGGCTCCTCCGCAGTGAAGTCCAGATCCCTGTATTGGTATTAAAGAGTGAATACTGGAGGACTGCCAGGATAACACCCTTAGCCATACCCTGTACCCTGTAGCAAGTTGCCATAAATAAAATGTAATCCTGAGTATAGGCCATCAATATTTTACCCCTGGGAAACCCCTTTAACACCAGAGCAGTGGATTATAATAGGTGCTTTCAGGTATAGACTATTCCTACCAACCTTTACTTATTCAATTCCCATTGTATAGCGCAGCATATTCCACAGCACTGTAGAGAGGTCATCCCCCACATCACAGTCTCCAATTGCAGTGACCCAGAGGATCACTGTTAAAGAGTTAGAGTCAATTTTATGATAAAGAATTAATGTTGTGATTTATTGTTAAAGTACTCTTTTTCTAATGCACTGTATATCACGAATGGTTACATATGGGAAACATATAGTTAAACTGGCAGTCTTAGTCCAGTTGCCAGGGTGATAGGCTGGTCCCATCCCCTAGTTAGCTGAACAGGCCTAGAGACAATATATACATGTGTGAGCTCCTGAAAAGTAAACCTAAAGAGAAGGCTAGTCAAGAGAACCTTCAGCCCTGAGACTGAAAGCTGCCAGAGAACAACTAAACCGAAAGATTACCCCTGAGAGTAGGAGAACAGACAATCATAGATGGTTGAGAACCACTTTCAAAGTCATGCTGGAAAGACAGCCAATTACTTGTTTATGGCAAAATACATTATTGCTTGTGGAAAGGGTATATTGCTCTGGCGCTAAGCACATTTCTGAGGTGGACTGGCCATCTGGATCTAAGATCTGCCCCCATCAGCATAGGAATTGCAGTAAGTGTTAATAAGAATGGAATTGCATACCTGTGGTTATTTAGGAAGATTGTAAGGTGCACCTATAAAGAGACTCAGGGAGGATTACTACCAACATTGCTACTGCCTACACATAGCGAATGGGAAAAATCTTGCTCTTTGATATACTGTACCTCAGAAGTGTGTCTTTTTGATTGTGTCTGTACTACAACCTCCATAATTATTGTAAGCAAACAGGACTGGTCATTGACTCCACCATCAATCAGCTATTCATTTACATCTGCTCTCCTGCGTTGCACTCTGCCAACCATCCACTTTCAAGGGCACCCCAGCCACCACCAGGAAGGAGACCCCAAAAAGCCCAGGGTGTGAAGAAAGGATGCATCCTCACATCACTGCATGACCCAGGGACCACCAAGGTGAGGACTGCCACCATGAGAGCTACCACCACCATCATTGCCACTACAAACACCACCACCCTTCTCCTCTCGTTCTGCCCCCCTCGGTTCACTGCAAAATATCTAAACTTCCCACCAATACCCTGGGCTAAATTTCATATGAAGGCATTTAAAGGGAACCTGGCTGTTTCTCCTGACATGTCGTAAATGTAAATGTAGTAAATCCTAGAATTCTTCATAAAATTTCTAGAGCATGTCTTCTGAGCACTCTCCATTGTGCTGACCCTCTGTCAGTCTTTGAATAAATTGAAACTTGGATGTTACCATTCCTCCTGCCAGTAGGATGTCCCCTTATACACCCCCATCTATTGGGCCAGCGTTGTTCATTGTCAATGGGACCAGAAGAACCTTTACCAATTCAAGCAGTCAACCCGCACTGACCACCAAGTATCACCACTATGTCTTCTCTCCCTCTTGTTTGTAATACCATCCTTGTATAATACCAAGATTTTTCGGCTGGCCTTCTAAAGCGAGGCCGCCTTCTTCTTTCTTTTTCGTCATCCCATCCGCTGCCAGAAAACCTTGTCCCTCTCTTGAACAATGTAATCTTTCCTGCTTCTGTCTACACCTCTAATCCATCCGCGTGGCTGTGAGCGGGATCTTGAACAGAAGAATATAGACAGAAATCCTTTCTTCATAAGCTGCGGTCAGAAAAGTTTAAGATCGCTTAAGAAATGTCAAATTTTGTCTGACACCCAGCTGTGTTTGTTCACAGAGTATTTGCCAGAGGCCGCTCGGAGGCCTGGCTGTGAGACCTTCATAAAGCACCATCACGGCAGCATGCTGACGTGTTTTTTTTTTAAAGTGCAATAAATTGAAAGCCATATCTTCAGGACTTGAACACTGACACAAACAATATGTCATGGAAAACACCCAGGAAAATAAACATTGACGTGGCATTCAGCTTCCGCCACGGTGGGTGTACAAAGTCTAATCTAAAATGCTTGCAGTTGTTTTTATTTCTTAAAGTGTATCTATCATTTTTTACAAAAAAAATTTGACCTGTCTTAGTCGTATGTCAGAAGTTCTGATCAACGAGGGTCTAGGTACTGAAACTCCCACTTATCACAGTGAGGTGCCCATTTGTTCCTGCTTGGCTCTTCTCAGCTCCTCAAGGAAAGCAGATCAGAAAAGGCATAGCACTTCTTTCCCATGTCAAAAGTCTTTCAAAATATTTGCCTTTTAAAGGAGCTTCCGACATAGTGATGATGTGCCCAACTACTCAATGGGACCATTGTGGCCAGTCAACCATCATGTGAAGTAGTTGATTATGTTACCACGGTAGGGAGACCACCACTGCAACGACCACAAGCCCAACTACCCCATCTGACCACTGAGGCCAGTGCTTGGCTGCAGTGGACTATTATAGTAGTTGGGTATCAGAAGCACCAGAAACAAAGACCACCAGAGGGCACAGGCGCAGTGCTTGAAATGGTTTGAGTGGTGAATATTGCTTATTTTTTATTTTAAAATGTTCCCGGCCATCAGCACATTTTTAGGGTTTTGGAAAACCTTTACAGAGGTTTTCTGGGATTTTAATATTGATGGTCTATCCTCTTGGCACCACCACCAATCATCTGTATGAAGAGGCTGTGGAGTTCCGAGAGCCTTAGACGTCTTCGTAGGCCATGAGATGTCACGTTCATCGGTCACTTGGACTAGACACAGTTCAATCTCATTCAAGTAAATAGGGCTGAGCTGTGACACCAAGCACAGCCAATATCCTAAGGATAGGCCATCAATATGAAAATATTTTTTCATAAGTATTTATCAGATAGATATAGAATGAGACTGAGTTGCACGAAGACCATGTGACCGATAAAAGTTACACCCTAGCCTAAGAAGGTGTCTCTCAACTAAGCCCCACAGCCTCTTTAAACAGACGATCGGGTGGGGTTGGGTTGCCCCACTCCTCCTTGCTGTCTACACCTCTAATCCATCCGCGTGGCTGTGAGCGGGATCTTGAACAGAAGAATATAGACAGAAATCCTTTCTTCATAAGCTGCGGTCAGAAAAGTTTAAGATCGCTTAAGAAATGTCAAATTTTGTCTGACACCCAGCTGTGTTTGTTCACAGAGTATTTGCCAGAGGCCGCTCGGAGGCCTGGCTGTGAGACCTTCATAAAGCACCATCACGGCAGCATGCTGACGTGTTTTTTTTTTTAAAGTGCAATAAATTGAAAGCCATATCTTCAGGACTTGAACACTGACACAAACAATATGTCATGGAAAACACCCAGGAAAATAAACATTGACGTGGCATTCAGCTTCCGCCACGGTGGGTGTACAAAGTCTAATCTAAAATGCTTGCAGTTGTTTTTATTTCTTAAAGTGTATCTATCATTTTTTACAAAAAAAATTTGACCTGTCTTAGTCGTATGTCAGAAGTTCTGATCAACGAGGGTCTAGGTACTGAAACTCCCACTTATCACAGTGAGGTGCCCATTTGTTCCTGCTTGGCTCTTCTCAGCTCCTCAAGGAAAGCAGATCAGAAAAGGCATAGCACTTCTTTCCCATGTCAAAAGTCTTTCAAAATATTTGCCTTTTAAAGGAGCTTCCGACATAGTGATGATGTGCCCAACTACTCAATGGGACCATTGTGGCCAGTCAACCATCATGTGAAGTAGTTGATTATGTTACCACGGTAGGGAGACCACCACTGCAACGACCACAAGCCCAACTACCCCATCTGACCACTGAGGCCAGTGCTTGGCTGCAGTGGACTATTATAGTAGTTGGGTATCAGAAGCACCAGAAACAAAGACCACCAGAGGGCACAGGCGCAGTGCTTGAAATGGTTTGAGTGGTGAATATTGCTTATTTTTTATTTTAAAATGTTCCCGGCCATCAGCACATTTTTAGGGTTTTGGAAAACCTTTACAGAGGTTTTCTGGGATTTTAATATTGATGGCCTATTCTCTTGGCACCACCACCAATCATCTGTATGAAGAGGCTGTGGAGTTCCGAGAGCCTTAGACGTCTTCGTAGGCCATGAGATGTCACGTTCATCGGTCACTTGGACTAGACACAGTTCAATCTCATTCAAGTAAATAGGGCTGAGCTGTGACACCAAGCACAGCCAATATCCTAAGGATAGGCCATCAATATGAAAATCCAGGAGCACCCGTTTAAGATTGTATGGACTTTAACGCACTCAAGCTTATGGTTTATTTTCATACCTTTCCTAGATGGGCATATCCACTTGATATATTCTTCCAGATCCCCATATATTATCCAGAGCAGATACTGTAGATTTTAAAAACAGCACCTTCCGCTCTCGAGAACTCCATGCCACCATGTTTGCTATGACCTTCCATTCATTTCAGGGGACACCATGTGCTACCACACAAGAGAAAAGTGCAATATCCTGCAGCTTCACCCAACTGATCACCAGGACCCACAGCAATCAGCTGATCAGGAGTGAATCAGCTGTTAGAGAAGGGATTACCAGTGTTGTGGACATGCTCTGTGACCTGCACTGAGGTCATTGTGTAGATGAGCTGTGACTGTCATCTATTGTGCATGGTGGATCCTATGTTATCTATATATGTGATCTATGTTATCTATATGATGAGGAGATGACTGCTGAAAAGTGATCTGTCCAAAAGGGAATATAGGTTCAGGAAGTGTCAGCCCGTTATGGCTTAGCGGTCAGTGTAAAAAATTCACGATTTTGTGTAATATAGAGTGACATGTAAAATGTTTAAAAAGCATATGTTTAATATCAAAACACATTCCCTTTAAAGATAAAATCAGTAATTAAACATGCACTGTAGGTAAAATTGCATATTATGCTTCAATTTAGATCCAACTGATGAAAGAGATGGTCCAGATCACACCTTCTGCCTCCACCTTCTGCCCAAAAACACTCACAAGGCTTTCAGGGGAAGAGAAATCTCATTAAACTAGCAGGAAAGGCGTCACTTATATCGATCGTCGGCACGCCGGCTGTGGCTCCCCATTTAGTTACAATGGATAAAACAGATTGTTTGTCATTTAAGAGGTAGCTTACAATAACAACATGGAAGTCAAGGAGCTTGAATAATTGATGTCCGGGAAAAAAAAGTCTGCATTGATTTTTGTGCTCCCTCCCTCTTTCCACCTCCTCCTTCCTGCTTCCCTGTTTATTCAGAGAAACTATTCAGAGAAACGTGTGGTATTTCGAATATTTTCATGACCATGGATGAATGCAGTATTCTCCTTGAACTTCTAAATGTTCATTAATAGCTACAGACCATGAACTCAAGATTTTCTATCCATGATTGCGAACCCCAGGAGATGTTTTCTGTCTCTGCATCATGTGCACAATACAATTTACAATAATAGCAATTGTACTGATTGCACTGAGCGGAGTTAACGGAGAGTCCTCCACCCTCCGAACAAGGATACATCTTTAGAAACCATAGTCTTTGCAGTACAAGGTCTACTGATTAATTGTCGTGAAAGCATTTACAAAACTAAAGTCACAATGGGGTAGAACCGCCAAAGTAGGATGCAGCGCTACTTGAAGGCAATAATCACTGACCAGAGTCCATCTAGGCAGGTCGGAACGGTGCCCCTTCGATTTTCACCTTTGAAAATTCAGATTTTGGCTTCGAAATCCAAATGGGGGACACAGCCGGTGGAAATAATATGTTTTACTTTTGACTGATTGTGTAATGATTTACCTCGGTGTAAAAATAAGATAATTACAATGGTATAGAACATGCCGCAAACGGATAAAATGAACTGTGCGGTGCTTTCATAATGGGGGAATGTAATCCTAAAGCCGTTCCTTACAAGTCGGAGCAGTAATGTAGAACCCATACAAGTGTATGGCCTCTTTACTGTACTGATGTCATACGGAGGCATACCGGGAGGGGGGAGGGTAGCTGTAGGATTGTGTTTGGATCTGGAGGAAATCGGGGCATGTTCCTTTGCACTGTCTATGTATGCCCAACAAAAATAGAATCCGGGGAAGAAGCCAGTTCACTGGTGAAATTATGTTGGGAGGAGGAGACTGAGGGATCGACGCGCACTTTGGGGTATTTTATTACACTCTGTTGATTTCCACATTTTTGCCTATCTAGTTTCTTATCGGATCTTTATGTCCGGGGCTCCTTGTTCCTGGCTCTATATGTGGCTTTTTCTTATGTTCCTGCATGTTCTTGGGTGTCGATCCCCCAGTCCCCTCCAGGGTTTTTTCCTCACCGAAGTATGACTTTGTACTGCTGATTTTACATGTGACAATGTCTGTCCAAATGTTTATTCAATAAATATTTTTCAATTTATCTATATGGTGGAGCCATAGTTCTATTTTTCTTGAGTGTTAGTTTTGAAAAGTGGAGGTTCTCCTTAGTACAATTTTTCTATGACCCGGTGCTAAAAATTAGTGGGTGCTGTCTATGTATGGTACTTGACAGAGCCACACGTTGAATGGACATGGAAGCCATTCCAATTAATAAGACAAGAGTTCTTATGAGGCATGATCCTTATTTTACGTGGAAGCTAAATTTTCACCCCCAGTTGGGTTAGTCATTTGCACCCAGGTAATGATCTTAGCAAAGCTTTATAGTGTTGATCGAGCATGCTCAGCCAACCACCAGTTTGGCTTGAGCATCTCAATGCTCGGCACATGGCGATATTTGGCCGAATACCACATGTGCTCGAGCGCAATGCTCGAGTCTCCTCCCCACACGTTTGTTGGCTGCTACCGCATGTTGGTTACTGCCATTACAGTGATTGGCTGGACGGAACGCGTATATAGCACCCGATGACACGTGTTCGGCTCAGTGTTAGTCAGGGAGAGCTGTGCTGAAGAAGGAAAAGATAGTGTAGGGAGTGAAATTTTCTTTTTTTCAGTTGAAAAACTTGTCAGAGACCCAAAAGTCCTATTAAAGGGTTTCTGTCACCGGATTTAACCCTATTAAGCTAGCTGACATTAGCGATGTGCTAATGTCAGATAAACCTAACTAGCCTACTTTTATCTATGCCCCTGTTATGCCAGAAATCTGACTTTTATAATATGCTAATTAGCCTCTAGGAGTGGGGGGGGTAGGGGGGAGTTGTTCCTGCTCCTAGAGGCTCCGTTCTCCCACCTTTGTCGCCTCCCTACAAGTCCTGATTGACAGGGCCAGGCAGCTCTTGCATCTGTCTGCCAGCCCTGTGCTCTGGTGAAATCTCGCGCCGTTCAGCATTCGGCACAGGCGCGGTGAGGGAAAGATGCTTGCAGGCTGCCAGCTTCCTCACCGCGCCTGTGCCGAATACTGAACGGCACGAGATTTCACCATTGCACAGGGCTGGCAGACAGATGCAAGAGCTGCCTGGCCCTGTCAATCAGGATTTGGAGGGAAGCGAGGCATAGATAAACGGCGTAACGGAGGCATAGATAAAAATAGGAATAGGCTAGTTAGGTTTAGCTGACATTAGCACATCTCTAATGTCAGCTAGCTTAATAGGGTTAAATCTGGTGACAGAATCCCTTTAAGGACCATTGTTGTCTGTGGCAGCAGCAATATATATTTTTAGCACAACGTGCGCTAAATTGCAAACTATTTACAGACCCAAAAATCCTTTTAAGGACTATTGTTGTTCTTGGCAGCAACAATATGTATTTTTAGCGCATCCTGCGCTAAATAGCGTGCAATAGTTAGGCTGCTAGAGACAGCGACATTAGACATCTGCTAGAGACATCTCCTGTGTAACGTGTGCGCATCCCAAAAATATCTGTGACATCCAGTGTACTTTTTCCATAGACGGTGTCTGCTGCGGACAGTGACATTACCTGGGGTACAATTTCTATGTAACGTTTTCACATCCCAAATAACTGACATTCCCTGTAATTTTTTTATTAGCCACTGGTGACATCAGCGACATTATCTGCGGTATTTCTCCTGTGTAACATTTCCACATCCCAAATACTTGTGACATTCCCTGTAATTTTATATTAGCCGCTGGTGACATCAGTGACATTATCTGCAGTATTTCTCCTGTGTAACGTTTCCACATCCCAAATATCTGAGACATTCCCTGTAATTTTATATTAGCCGCTGCTGACATCAGCAACATTTTCTGCGGTATTTCTCCTGTGTAACGTTTCCACATCCCAAATACCTGTGACATTGCCTGTAATTTTAAATTAGCCGCTGGTGACATCAGCGACATTATCTGCGGTATTTCTCCTGTGTAACGTTTCCACATCCCAAATACCTGTGACATTCCCTGTAATTTTATATTAGCCACTGCTGACATCAGCGACATTATCTGTGGTGTTTCTCCTGTGTAACGTGTGCGCATCCCAAAAATATATGTGACATCCAGTGTACCTTTTCCGTAGATGGTGTCCGCTGTGGACAGTGACATTAGCTGCGCTACATCTCCTGTGTAACGTGTGCACATCCAAAAAATATCAGTGACACCCAGTGTACTTTTTCCGTAGACGGTGTCCGCTGCAGACAGTGGCATTACCTGGGGTACATCTCCTTTCCACATCCCAAATACCTGTAACATTCCCTGCAATTTTTTTTTGCCGCTTCTGACATCAGTGACATTATCTGCGGTACAGTATATCTCCTGTGTGACGTTTCCACATCCCAAATACCTTTTTACATTTTTTTGCACATACACTTACAAATCCTACGCTACTGTACGATGTGACATGCTTTCAAGCATATATAACATTTAATATGAAGAAGGCGAGCAGTAAGGGACAGGGAAGTGGCCGTGATGCTGATGGTGCACGCAGAGGCCGTGGCCCTGGGCGCGTTGAAACTGTCCCTGCTGCCAGAGCACAAGAAAAACTATCATCCACGATACCTAGCTTCATGTCCCAGTTTTCAGGGCGGCGCAGGACAACGCTCTTGAAGTCAGACCAGTGCGACCAGGTGGTTGGTTGGATCGCAGCAGATAATGCAGCAGATAAGTCCAGTCTCAGTAGCCAAGTGTCTGGTCAACACAATCCTCATCCTGATCCTCCTTCCTCCCACCATGGAGAGTCTTGTCAAACAAGTGATCCCACACTCGGATATTCCGAGGAGCTCTTTTCAGCGCCATTCCTTCATTTGGGCCTCTCGACAAGCCCGCTTGAAGTGGGACATGAGATCTTGTGCCCTGATTCCCAAACTCTTGAGCATCCACAGTCACAAGAAGATGACGGTGGGGTATGGCAATTAGTGTTTCATGAGGTGGATGATGATGAGACACAGTTGCCAATAAGTCAACGGCAATTAGTGTCTCAAGAGGTTGATGATGAGGATAAGACACAGTTGTCAATAACTGAGGTTGTTGTTAGGTCAACAAGTCAGGAGGATGCGCAGAGTGAGGAAGTGGAAGAGGATGTGGTGGACAATGAAGTCACTAACCCAACCTGGGAAGGTGGCAAGCCGAGCGAGGACAGCAGTACAGAGGGGGAGGGATCCGCAGCACTGCAACAGGCAGACACTGGAAGAGGTAGTGGGGTGGCAAAAGAGAGAAGGCAGGCCACACCAAACAGGCCCACAACTGTTCTCCAGAGCACCCCATTGTGGCAATCTCCCTTGCCAAGGGGTAGGTGTTCCGCAGTCTGGCACTTTTTTGAGGAAAGTGAGGACGACAAAAGAATTGTAATTTGCAACCTGTGCCATACAAAAATTGAACCGTGGCGTCAACACTAGCAACCTCACCACCACCAGCATGATCCGCCACATGGCATCAAAGCACCGTAATAGGTGGGCCGACCGCCTGGGACCACAATCTGTGTCTGCGGGTCACACCACTGCCTCCTCTACCCTTGTGCTGGCCAATCCCCTGTCGAAGGCGCAGGCCAGGATGCTTCCCACCCTGGACCTGGACATTCGCAAGCACCTTCACCGACCACATCCACTTCCGTGTCCCAGCGCAGCATACAAATGTCCTTACCCCAGGCATTTGAACACAAGCGCAAATACCCAGCCACCCACCCACAGCCTATAGCACTAAATGCGCAACTTTCCAAATTACTGGCCCTGGAAATGTTGCCATTTAGGCTTGTGGACACTGAGGCTTTCCGCAGCCTGATGTTGGCATCCGTCCCTCGTTACGCATTCCCCAGCTGCCACTATTTCTCACAGTGTGCCATGCCCGCCTTACACCAGCATGTGTCCCGTAACATCACCCGTGCCCTGACCAATGCAGTTAAGGGAAGGTCCACTTAACGACTGACACATGGACAAGTGCTTTTGGCCAGGGACGCTACATTTCCCTGACGGCACATTGGGGCAACGTTGTGGAGGTCTGTAGCGAGTTGTACCCTGGGATGGCACAGGTGCTACCGACGCCAAGGATTGCGGGCCATAATTCCATCAGGGTTTCCGCCAACACCTACGTTAGTGGCTCCAACCCCCACTTCTCCTCCTCCGCTTCCACCTCAGAATTATCCTCTTGCAGCACCAGTCAGCCATCAGTCGGTATCTGAAAGCAGTGTAGCACTGCAGTGGGGAAGCGTCAACAGGCCGTGCTTAAGCTGATCTGCTTAGGTGACAAACAGCACACCGCCAAAGAGCTGTGGCAGGGTATAAGAGACCAGACTGATCTCTCGCCACTCAACCTAGAACCAGGCATGGTTGTGTCTGATAATGGCCGTAACTTGGTGGTAGCTTTTGAGCTTGGGAAAGCTCACACACATACCATGCCTAGCCCACGTCTTAAACTTAGTGGTTCTGCGGCTTCT
Organism: Bufo gargarizans; assembly: GCF_014858855.1. Taxonomy (NCBI): domain Eukaryota; kingdom Metazoa; phylum Chordata; class Amphibia; order Anura; family Bufonidae; genus Bufo; species Bufo gargarizans. Next base: position 6,536,477 of record NC_058088.1, read on the forward strand.
CAAAACCTACCCCAATTTGCCTAAGCTGCTGGTAAAGGTGTGCGGCATGTGTGCCTATTTCCACAAGTCATCGACAGCTTCCGCCGGTCTGTCAAAGCTGCAGCAGCGATTACAATTGCTAGCTCACCGACTGTTGTGCGACGTGAGCACGAGCTGGAACTCCACGTTCCACATGTTGGCCAGGCTTTGTGAGCAGCAGAGGGCAGTAGTGGAATACCAGCTGCAACATGGTCGTCACCTTTCCAGTCAGCTTCCGCTTTTCACAAGCGAGGATGTCTGACCTCTGTGAAGTTTTAAGAAACTTTGAGGAATCAACACAGATGGTGAGCGGCGATAACACTATTATCAGCGTCACCATCCCACTTCTGTGTCTTCTCAAACACTTGCTGCTCATAATTAAGGACGACGCTTTGCATGTGGAAGAAGTGGAAATGGGGGAAGATAGGGTGATAGCCAGACAACCCTCAGTTCGTCTTCTCAGCGCAAATTAGATGAGGAGGAAGAGGAGCAGGAGACGGTAGCCTCCGCTACAGAGGGTAGTTCCCATGGAAGTTTAATTCCATCCGTTTAGCGTGGATGGGCAGAAGAGGAAAAAGAGGATGAGGAGATTGAGAGTCATTGCCTGTTGGGACTCTGGCACACATAGCTGACTTTATGTTAGGCTACCTTTTCCGTGACCCACGCGTTTTACGCATTTTGGACAACACCGATTACTGGTTGTTCACCCTTCTCAACCCCCGATACAAAGAGAACTTCTCATCTCTCATTCCTTTGGTGGAGAGGACGAGCAAAATGGTGCAATACTTGAAGGTCCTTGTGGAAAAAATTGCTCCAAAAATTTTCAGCTGACAACGCTGGCGGCAGAGTACGTAGTTCCTTGGGCAACCGAGGCAGGGAGACGAGCGAACACACAGCAGTTCCAACAGAGTCAGGGCAATACTCTCCAAAGCCTGGGACAGTTTCATGACACCCCGCCAGCACCCTCACCCTGATGCGCCGCCTAGTGTCAGAAAGAGGAAAACATTTTGGAAGATGGTGAAGGAGTACGTAGCAGACCGTGTCAGTGTCCTCAATGATCCCTCTGTGCCTTACAACTACTGGGTGTCAAGCTGGACACATGGCACGAACTGACATGCCTTGGATGTGCTGGTCTGCCCTGCCGCCAGCGTTTTGTCAGAGAGGGTATTTAGTGCTGCTGGGGGCATAATAACTGATAAGCGCATCCGCCTGTCAACTGAAAATGCTGACAGGTTGATTCTTATAAAAATGAACAAGGCCTGTATTGCCCCTGACTTCTCTACTCCACCAGAGGAAAGCGGCTGAACATAAAGGCACTTTAAATGTGTTTTTTTTTATAATGTACTGAATACACCGTATTCCCATGCACCCCTTCCACCACAAAAAAGGGTACATGGTTCAATCTTCCTTTTCTAGTCCTCCTCCTCTTCCATCATATCAACATGCGTATTAGTCTGCGCTCGCTCCTAATCTTGTAGAGGGTCAGCTCACCTGCAGGCCCTCGCATATAATGTTTTAGAGGGTCAGTTCACCAGCAGGTCCTCACCTGCAATCTTTTAGAGGGCCAGCTCACCTGCAGGCCCTGCAATGTAATGTTTTATAGGGTCAGCTCACCAGCAGGCCCTCACTTACAATCTTTTAGATGGTCAGCTCACCTGCAGGCCCTCGCATATAATATTTTAGAGGGTCAGTTCACCAGCAGGCCCTCACCTACAATCTTTTAAAGGGCCACCTCACCTGCAGGCCCTTGCATGTAATGTTTTATAGGGTCAGCTCACCAGCAGGCCCTCACCTTCAATCTTTTAGAGGGTCAGCTCACCTGCAGGCCCTCGCATATAATGTTTTAGAGGGTCAGCTCACCAGCAGGCCCTTACCTACAATCTTTTAGAGGGCCAGCTCACCTGCAGGCCCTTGCATGTAATGTTTTAGAGGGTCAGCTCACCAGCAGGCCCTCACCTACAATATTTTAGAGAGTCAGCTCACCTGCAGGCCTTCGCATATAATGTTTTAGAGGGTCATCTCACCAGCAGGTCCTCAACCATAATGTTTTACAAGGTCAGCTCACCAGAATGCCCTCACCTACAATCTTTTAGAGGGTCAGCTCACCAGCAGGCCCTCGCATATAATGTTTTTGAGGGTCAGCTTACCAGCAAGCCCTCAACCATAATGTTTTACAGGGTCAGCTCACCAGCAGGCCCTTACCTACAATATTTTATAGGGTCAGCTCACCTGCAGGTCCTCACATGTAATGTTTTAGAGGGTCAGCTCACCAGCAGGCCCTCACCTACAATATTTTAGAGGGTCAGTTAACCAGCAGGCCCTTACCTACAATCTTTTAGAGGGTCAGCTCACCTACAGGCCCTCGCATATAATTTTTTGGAGGGTCAGCTCACAAGCAGGCGCTCACCATAATGTTTTACAGGGTCAGCTCACCAGCAGTCCCTCGCCCATAATTTTTTCAATGGTCAGCTCAGCAGCAGGCACTCGCCAATAATTTTTTCGATGCTCAGATCTGCAGCAGACCCTCAGCCCTAATGTTTTAGATGGTCAGCTCTGCAGCAGGCCCTCTCTTGTAATGTTTTAGAGGGTCACCAGCAGGTCCTTGCTCCTAATGTTTTTGAGGGTCACTAGCAGGCCATCAATCTTAATTTTTCAAGGGTGTATGATACTCCATACAAATGATGGCCTTTCCACAGAATAAGTCATCACTATCCGATTGGTTAGGGTCCAACAACTCATACCCTTTACGATCAGATGTTCTGCAGTGCCTCCGGCATTGGAAGTCGGCACCGGGTCTACACAACTGGTTACTGCATCTAGAAACAAGTGAATCGAATCCCACGAAGTGGAATTGAATCCCAATTTCAGGATGAATTAGATTCGTTGCGAAGCCGAATTTCCTCGTGCTTCGTGGTAGCGAATCGATTTAACCTGAAATAGTGCAAAAAAACAAAAAAAAAATCATACTTACCTCCTCCATTTGCTCGCGATGGGCTACCCATCGCCATCTTGATTGAAGATCTCAGCCGAAATCCGATGCGTGGTGACACGGGCAGGCGTGATGATGTAATCTCGGGCCGGGTGAGATTTTGTTCCAGATCTTCAAGCAAGATGGTGGTGGCCGGACCATCGCAAGCAAATGGAGGAGGTAAGTGTGATTTAATTATATTTTTTCTGTACATTTCACACTGTTTTTACTCTTAGATGCCGCGATCATGTATGAAAGTGGCATCTGAGGGGTACGATGATGGGGAGCTGCGCTATCGCAGCTCCCTGTCACTGCACCCGATACTTACAAGAAACTGTGCTTCATGTTGAAGTAATTTCTCACTAAGCAAATTTTTTAGTAAAATTCTTCGAAGCAGCCAAATTGAATTTCCCAGTACTTTGCTCATCTCTAAATGCAATACATGACATGAATGGTAACCAGTAAAGTCAACTACACAATGTCTGGAGTTGTGCATATCTGGCGTGACTTCGGGCTCTGAAACAACTGATCAGCAGATCCAGATCCCTGCCGATCAGTAATTGATGACCTATCCCATGCAGATACATATGCACATTCACTACATACATGTAAGGGCTCATTCACATGACAGTGATAAACAGCTATCACATGGCTGTTTTCAGAACCAATGAAAGTCTATGTGGCTATTCACATGGCCATTTTTTGAACTGCCAGTGAACTGTGGCCATCATAAAATAGGACATGTCCTATGTTTGGCCATTTTCATGGCCAGGTGGAACCCATTGAAATCAATGGGCCAGTTTTTAACTGCCATGAAAAATTGTACATTATGTTAAAAAAAGGAGACTTTCAGGGGTCAAAAAATTATGCTCCACTTGCACACAAGGGAACACTTGATTCAAACTGGCGGCAGCAGGACCTGATAGTCCCAGCGTTGTGACGTCACATCATGTTACTGTACATCACGATCCTGGGAGCATCAGATCTGGTACCTCCAGTTCGGGGCAAGTGTTCTATTGTGTGCAAGTGGATTAGGTGAGTATTTATTTTATTTTAAATGATTTGTCGGCACTAAGAGGTGTGGGGAGGCTGAGAGGGGGGCATTATACATAATAGGGACACAATGGGGAGCACATAAATATACTGGAGTGCACTGATGAGGGCATTATAGATAATGGGGGCATTATGGGGCCCATTATAGATACTGGGGGGCACTGTGAGGGCCATTTGACATCCAGGGGGCACTATGGGGGGCATGATGTATACTGAGGGAACTACAGGGGTTCAGGTGTTAAAAACAGATGCAAAACAGATGCAAAATGGTCATTAAAAAGATGCAATATACAGATACAAAAGAGCAGTTAAACTGACAAAAAATTGATGCACAGTGGCTATGAAAAACTGACAATGTGTCAATGTTTAACTGCTTTTTTTCATGTGACTGTAGCCTTAGAGGGTGATGTTGCCTACAGTGAGCAGAACATCCAGATAACTCTATGCTTAATCAATTCCAGGATGGCATTTGTTTGATGGAATTAACCTTTATGATGCCACAGGTCGCACAGAGAAAGTACAGGGGTCTTAAAGATCATCTATTCCCTGGAGGGTCCTTACATACATCGTATGATCTCACCAACCATTAGTGAAATATTTTCCTTTTTTTTTATTGTCATGGCACTTCTAATATTTTTTTTGCTACCTGGAATCACCACTAGAGGTCAGGCATTTGCCACATACTGTCTACACATTGAAAATAAGAAGGTAGTATGCAGTCAGCTACTAAGCTCCCTCTAGTGGCGGCTGCAGGCAGAAATAATTTTATCTTTTCATTCTCGGTGAAGCAGAATTTGGAACTTTATAGGAGAAAAACAGCGCCTTGACCACTATCAAAATATTCAGAAATTAATCAGTACATAAAGATGGATTAAAATGGCATTCTAGTTAGCAAATGGACATTCACTTTACGGCTTATGTATGTTGATATATAGGACTGGCACGTTTGGCTAGCACTGTTGTCTTGCAGCAATGGGATCA